>NC_089271.1:63223071-63549642 GCF_963930625.1 Muntiacus reevesi
ACTCTTTGATTTCTTCAGTGACTTCGCCTCCACGTGTTTGTTTTTTTCTACAGTTTTGTTTTGTTTTTTGCTGCAGATGATCTCTACTTTTTATCACTGTTCAAGAATATGGGTTTGTTGTTGATGTTCAGTCGCCCAGTCATGTCTGACTCTTGGAGACCCCATGGGCTGCAGCTTGCCAGGCCTCCGTGTCCCTCACCTTCTCCCGAAGTTTGCCTAAGTTCATGTCCATTGCATCGGTGATGCCATCCAGCCATCCCATCCTCTGATGCCCTCTTCTCCTTCTGCTCTCAGTCTTTCCCACCATCAGGGACTTTTCCAATGAGTCAATTGTTCACATTAATGAACAAAATAATGGAGTTTCAGCTCAGCATCGTTCCTTCCTAATGAGGATTCAGGGTTGATTCTGCTTAAGATTGACTGGTTTTGATTTCCTTGCTGTCAAAGAGACTCGCAGGAGTCTTCTCCAGCACCACACTTTGAAGGCATTGATTCTTTGGTGCTCCGCCTTCTTTATGCTCCAACTCTCAAACCGTACATGCCCACTGGGAAGACCATAGACTTGATTATATGGATCTTTGTCAGCAGAGTAATGTGTCTGATTGTCAACACACTGACTAGGTTTGTCATAGCTTTCCTGCCAAGAAGCAAATGTCCTCTGATTTCATGGCTGCAGTCACCATCCACAGTGATTTTAGAGTCCAAGAAGAGGAAAGCTGTCACCATTTCCACCTTCCCCCCCTCTAGTTGCCATGATGGAATGGGGTGGGATGCCATGATCTTTTTCTTTTCAATATTTAGTTTTAAGCCGGCTTTTTCCACTCTCCTTCTTCACCCTCATCAATTACACTGTGTCTTGGTGCGGTCTTCTTTTTGCTTGGGACTCTGTGTTCCAGGATGCCCATTTCTTTTCCCAGGTTAGCAAAGTGTTCAGCTAGTATGTCTTCAAATGTATTCTCTGCCCCTTTCTCTCTTTCTTCTCCTCCTGGGACCACTAGAATTCAAATGTTTCTACGCTTGATGTGGTCCCAAATGTCTAAGATACCGTCCTCATTTCTGTTTATTCTTTCTTTCTTCTGTTCAGCTTCAGTAATCTCCACTATTCTGTCTCCCAGGTTGTTTATCCATCCCTCTGTTTCACCTAACCTACCATTGAAGTGTATTTTTCATTTCACTTTTTGTACTCTTCAGCTCTGTTTGGTTCTTCTATGGATTTTTTGCTTTTGTATTTTTTTTAAAACTATTTTATTGATTATTTTAAACTGGAGCATAAGTGCTTTAAGATATTATGTTGGTTTCTGACATGTATCAACAGGAATCAGCCATAGGTATATATATGTGCCTTTCCTCTGTCTTTTGTACCCTCCTCTTGAACCTCCATCCATCCCAGCTCCCACCCCATGCCACCCATCTAGGTTGTCACAGAGCACCAGGTTTGAGCTCCCTGTGTCAGACAACAAATTCCCAATGGCTGTCTGTTTTATATAATGTAATGTAAGTTTCAATGCTACTCTCTCCATTTGTTCCACCCACTCCTTCCCCCACTGTGTCCACAAATCTCTTCTCTATGTCTGTGTCTCCATTTCATCCCTACAAATAGGTTCATCAGTACCACCTTTCAAGATTCCATGTGTATGCTTTAATATCCGATATTTGTTTTTCTCTTTCTGACTTACTTCATTCTGTATACTAGGCTCTAGGCTCATCCACCTCAATAGAACTGACTCAAATGCATTCCCTTTTCTGGTTGAGTAACATTCAATTTTATATATGTACCACAAATTCTTTATCCATTCATGTATCTTTTTCCATTATGGTTCCCTTATGGTATATGCCCAGTAGTTGGATTGCTGGGTCTTTTGGTAGTTTTCTTCCTATTTTTTTTTTTGTGTGTGTTTTTAAGGACTCTCCATACTGTCCTCCATACTGACTGTATCAATGTACATTCCCACCAACAGTGCAAGAGGGTTCCCTTTTCTCCACATCCCCTCCAGCATTTATTGTTTATAATTTTTGATGATGACCACTCTGACTGGTGTGACGTGATACCTCATTATAGTTTTGATTTACTTGTCTCTAATAATGAGTGATGCTGAGCATCTTTCATCTGTTTATTAGCCTTCTGTGTCTTCTTTGCATAAATGTCTATTTAGATATTTTGCCAAGTCTTTGATTGAGTTTTCTGTTTTTCTGGTGTTGAGCTTCATGAGCTGCTTGTATCTTTTGAAGATTACTTCTTTGTCAACTGTTCAATATACTGTTATTTTCTCCCATTTTGAGGGCTGTATTTTCATCTTGTTTGTCATTCCTTTACTGTGCTAAATCATTTAAGTTTAGTTATATCTGACTGTTTATTTTTATTTCCATTACTCTAGGTGGTGTGTCATAGAGAATCTTGCTGTGATTTATGTGATAGAATACTCTGCCTGTTTTCCTCTAAGAACTTTAGAGTTTCTTGTCTTAGAGTTTCAATTCTAAGTTAAAAACTTGTAACTCCTTTCCCTGTCCATCCAATCTTGCCCTGAGTTTTTTGATCCGGTTTATGGTCCCTACTCTGAATGCTTTTTCAAGTAGAGTGCCTACCTCCACTTCACTTAGTGCTTCTTTGGGGTTTTACCTTGCTCCTTTGGGTTGAACATATTCCTCTGTCTCCTCTTTTTGTCTAATTTGCATTTTTAATCCTATGTGTTTAGTGGGTTGATTACACCTACCAGTCCTGGAAGAATGGCTTTCTGTAGGAGACATTCCAAGCATCTCTGCAGTGCACGCCCCTCTGGTCACCAGAGCTATATGCTCTAGGGATGCCCCGTATGTGAGGCAAGGTCTCATAGGGCTAGCTAGCCTCCGGTCTGACTGCTTGCCAGGCGCTGCTTTGTGTGGAGTCTGCCAGTCACTTATGAGTGCGGTGGGATCATGGTACTGCTGGCTCTGTGTCCCTGAGGGATTTCTGAGCCTGTTTCTCTTGTGAATAGGTGCAAGCTTGGGAATCCCAGATCTAGCGTAGGCCAATTGTTTCGTAGGGCTAGTTCCTGCATTGCCAGCTACGGGGTCCTAGGTATCCCAAACCTTTGCTTGTCCCGCTGGTGAGTGTGGCTGTTTCTGAAGGCAGCTGGCTGAGAGGCCAAGGTATCGTGAGGCTGGTTTGTCCTGCCGTTGACTGAGTTTGGGATCCAGGGTGTCCTGGGGCTAGTGCCAGCTCAATAGTGTGTAGAGATCTGTTTCTGTTCCTGGGTCTCTAGCTGCAGGGCCCTGGGGTCCCAGAGCTGGTCACAGTTCACTGTTGGGTGGGGACAGTTCCTAACATGGCTGGCGGTGGGGCCCTAGATGTCCCATAGGGGGTGTCCACACGCTGTTATGTGGGGCCAGATTCCAGAGCTGCTGGCTGAGAGCTCCAAAGTGTCCCAGACCTGGTGTCTACTTTCTGGTACACTGTGCTGGAACTCAGTGGCTCCTGGTGCTGGTGTGGCCCTGCCGGTGGGTGGCCTTTTTCCTGGTATGGCAGACTGAAAGGTGGGAGTTACTGTGGTTGCTGGTGTCTGCCTGCTGGTGGGTGGAGCTGGTTCTTGGCTTTGCTGGCTTCAGGGCCCTGGAGTGGTCCAGGAGTTGGTGTTTTGGGCCACTTTTGGTTGGGGCTGTGGTCCAGGATGTACTAGGGTTGTTGCCTACCCACTGATGGGTAAAACTGGTCCTGGGGCTAGCGATGACCTGCTGTGGGCAGGAACTAGGTCCCAGGGTCTCTGACTGCAGGACCCTGGAGTCCTGGCTTAATGCCTTCTTACTGGTGTAGAGGGCCATGTGGTGTGTCGGGGCCTCTGATTGACAGGGCCAGCTCCAGGGACTCTTAAGACAGCAGGCTTGCTTGTGGGTGGGGCTGTGTCTCTGCCTGGCTAGTGGCTTGGCCTGCCCTCGTACTACTGCCTACAGGCTGATGGGCAGGTCTGGGCACTGGTGCTAATAAGCTAAGGGAGGATTCCAAAACGGCACTTGTTAGCACCAGTGACCGTGTGGTAGAAGGAGCTCTGCAAAATGGCTGCTTCCGGTGTCTATGTCCCCAGGGCGAGTCCAGCTGCCTCGTGCCTCTCTGGGAGGCTCTCCAAGATCAGCAGCTGCCTCTGGCCCAGGCTCCTTTCAAATTATTGCTTCCGCCCTGGGTCCTGGAGCATGTGAGATGTTGTATGTGCCCTTTAAGAGTGCTGTCTATTTCCTATGGCCCCTGGCCCTCCCAAAAGTAACTCGTGCTGACCATCAAAGCCCAATATTCTGGGAGATCATCTTCATATGAATAAATATAATTCCATCAGCAAAAATATTCAAAGTAGAACTATACAGAATAAGCATGAAGCTTACAAATTTAACATTGAAAAAGTAAGAAATTAAACAGATACATTTAATAATTTCACTCATATAGCTGTAAATAGCTCTCATCGCTAACTCATATCATTTAAAGATATATATACAATACAAAACTTTGAGGGAAAGGGAAGAAAGGATGGCACAAAAGTAAGTGTGTGGATATTCTCCTTGAAGAAGGAATGGGGCTAATATAAGACAGGGAAACTTCAGAAGTCTTAGGGAAAGCCAACACTATCCTCTTCTGTGACTTGGGGGTATATAACTGATAATCAATTATTACACTCCACGTATATATTGCAACTTCTTCTCTGTCCATGTGACATTTCAGTATGATTGGAGAAAAAGCTAATGCTAAGGGAAATAACATCCCAGTATAAGCATATTGTAATTATGTTCTAACCAGAAGTAGAACCAAAGTTACTTTCTTTGTTTCTAACATATCTAATTGAGATTAGTAATTTTATATCATTTATATTAATAGCTTTGTTTTCAAGAACTCATAGCTGTTTGCTAAAAATAAGAAAGTGATGCTTACGTAATGATAATATAAATCTCAATTTTTAATAAATATTCCATATTTGGGTAGTACATTTTAACTCAGAATTTAATTGTGAATTTGTGCTGAAACCCACAGAAGTGTTGTATTTGGTTACAATTTCTCAGAGACTTCTCCCTTCCCATTCACTTCCTCTCAGAGGTGGAGCACCAAGAACCTGTGAAAAAGAAATGAAGGCCAAAAATACAGAGTAATGTGCCTGCATTGTAACATACCTATTTGACCAGCTGAGGGCAGTATCGTTTAAGTCTGTTTGTTGGGAAGGGCCAGATGCCATGCCTTCGGAGATCTTCCTGTTCTTTGTCATTAGCTTATTAACCCCTGAGACTGAGGGGCTTATTTGAGCCAATATGGTGGTGATGGTAATGGTGCTGGTGGTTGGATGGGCTGCATCTCCCTTGCCCGTTTGACACTGCTATCTTAACACCAGCCTTCACCCCTGCTCCCCGCAGCAGCAGCTCTTTTCTTCCTCTTTCTCCTCAGACAGAAACTGAGACCATTGATGTCCTAGACTGGGTGTGCTCTCACCTTCCACTGGCACAGAAGTGGTAGGGGGGTGTGCACAACACTTCAAGCCCTTCCCTTGTTCTTTGTACCAGGCAAAACTGGAAGAATTTTCCTGAAATGATACCCTCCACCCCACATTGGGTGCGCCTCCTTTAGTTTCTAGACTTGTAGTCCAAGTGAAGGCTCCACACTGGTTTGTGACATTGATAAGGCCAATAGGAATAATGTAATTTTTTCAAATCTCTTTGATTGATGAAATGAAACAAAATCATTCTCTGGGACCACCTCTCTGCCTAAAAATAAAATAACATTTCCTATTAAAAAAACTGTTCCATCTTCTAACCCTGTTGTTTTAAATTCCAGCTATCTTAATTCACCTCCCTTTATAAGGATGGGCCTGAATTGAGTAAACATTTATGTTGAGACTTTACTTTAAATGACTCAGTATCTAAAGGATCTTCTCAGATTCTTCTTATGGATTTTTCATCTCTTTAAATGACATTTGCTTTATTGCTAATTCTAGGACACCATCAGAAGACATTTGGAAAAAAAGTATTTGCCCATAATTCTAGGACCCAAACGCCTCAACGGATATTTCCCACATGGTTCCTGCCCCAGAATCACAGACATACAAAATATTAGGGCTAGTTAATCTGACGCAGAAATCTCGTATGTCTCCTCCTGAGAGGTGTACAAATGAGGAATCTGAGAGTAGAGGGACAGTGCCATGTCAAGGCCAGAAGACAATTCAACTATACCCCTTCAGTTCCCACTTTGTCATTAGTTAGAACAGAAGCACCTCCATCTCTTCACAATCAGACCTCTTGTGGATGTATGTTGAATTTGGTGCAGCTATTTCCCAAACTCACAACTACTTGAAACAATGAAATCTGCCCCATTTACTGTCAGTTATAGCTAGAGTCTTGTTCACTCACTTGAGCATCCCAGGTGAAGCACTCCCCTTCACTGCATCCACAGAATCTCTAGTGTTTTGTGGTCACTGTGGATTGTTGACCTAACAGGCCTAACACAAGGCAGAGTAAGGTAGGGCAAGAACTTGATGAGGAATCAGGAGACCTACCTCTCTCCTAACCTGCTGAAAAGCACTTCCCCTTTCTGAACCTCTGTTTCTCCATCTGGGAAAAGAGAAAGGTGATCTAGATCAGTGGCTCTCAACCTGGGGTCCAAGAACGTCCTGAAATTCTGTGCAAAGTTGTGGGAGGCATGTATACAGTCTTCTTGGAGGGTGTAAGGAGCTCATTAGATTCTCAAAGGAGTCCTATTATGGGCTGAATTGTGTTGCCCCCAAATTCCTATCTTAAAGCCTTAACCCTCAATGTGACTGAATTTGGAGATGGAGCCTTTAGAGAGGTAATTAGGGTTAATTAAGGGAGCTGGTAAAGAGTCTGCCTGCAATGCAGAAGACCCCAGTTAGATTCCTGGGTCGGGAAGTTCCCCTGGAGGAGGGATAGGCTACCTTCCCTAGTATTCTTGGACTTCCATTGTGTCCAGATGGTAAAGAATCTGCCTGCAATGCAGGACACCTGGGTTCGATCCCTGTGATGGGAAGATCCCCTGGAGGAGGGCATGGCAACCCACTCCAGTATTCTTGCCTGGAGAATTCCCATGGACAGAGCAGCCTGGTGGGCCATCGTTCATGGGGTGCCAAGTGTCACACACGACTGGGCAACCAAGCACAGCACACACAGAGGTTGTAAGAGTGGAGCCCTAATCCCATAGGATCTGATATCCTTATAAGAGAAAGAGATTCCAGAGATCTCTCTCTCTCTCTTTCCCCATACATACCCAGAGGAAATGTTATGTGAAGAAACAGAGAGAAGTTGGTGAACTACAATACAAGGGAGTGCTTTCACCATGAGTTGAACTTGCTGGCACCTTGATCTTGGATGTCTAGTATCCCGAACTGTGAGAAACTAAATGTTCTTTGTTTAAGCCATCCAGCCTGTGGTATTTGGTTTGGGCAGCTTGAAGAGACTAACACAAGTTCCATAAGCCAAGAAAGATCCAGAGCCACTGGACCTGCTGGTTGCCTGAAACGCATTCTGTAAATTCATGTTTTAATACATTTTTAGATACTTTCAGATTTCGTGAGTTCTTGCTTAGAACAGTGCAGTATATTATTTTTATTGCAACATACTTCTTTTTTCTAACAGCTGCATAACACAGATTTGTAACCCCTGGACCAGAGTTTAAATCCTGATTCCACCACCTACTAGCTGTTTGACTTTGGAGAAGTTATCACAGGCTTGTGTCTCGCATATGAAATAGGGATAAGATTAGTGTCTACTTCACATGGCTGTTGTGAGAATGAAATGACAGAGGGAGGGCTTGGCACATAGTAAACTTTCAATTAGTAGCTTTTGTGATGAAAATGTAAGTATCTATCAGGGCTTTTTGCCCTTATAAACTACACTGCTGTGAGCAAACTTCTTTATACACAGAGAATTCTTTTTTCTTTTAAATGATTTCCTCAGGCTCAATTCCTGACCATGGTACAACCGAGTCAATCCCTTATCAGTTAGATGTTCTTATCTTGTTCTTATTGAAGCATATCATTTACATTTATTTTGTAAATCTCTTAGAAATACACAAAAAATCAAAAAAATTTTATAACATTTCCACGAGTTCTTTCTATTTAGTATAGAATTTTATTAGTCCCTTTCAACTCAGAATTATCAGTATTGCTAGTTTTGCACCACATGCAACACTTGTAAAGAGTGCTTCACTGCTGGGTCCAGGATTTCCTTCCAAACTACTGAGACCCCCATCTGCACCGTGTCAGTGGAGATGCTTTCTTTTTTTTATTTTTATTAGTTGGAGGCCAATTACCCCACAACATTGCAGTGGTTTTTGTCATACATTGACATGAATCAGCCATGGATTTACATGTATTCCCCATCCCGATCCCCCCTCCCACCTCCCTCTCTACCTGATCACTCTGGGTCTTCCCAGTGTTTCATGTACGTATAAATAACGAAAACTACATCATAAAACTGGCAGATCACCAACAGCTGGCACTGTCAAATGTAAGCTCACTTTAGAAACATGAAAATGTAAACAAAACAAACAAACAAAAGGCCTGTCTTAGAATCAATGAAATATGCTCACTCACCACTATTATGAATCCCATCTTCTTCAGATAATTTTCTTATTCTACATTTCCCAATATCCGTTGCATGCCTGTGATGTGGTTCTCACCATTAGGGCATTTCTGCAGAAGGCTTTGATTTGTAACATGAAGAAACTGCTGGGCAGAGGTCATGGTTTCCGTGGCACTGATGGCAATAGAGGCAGTGTTTCTGAGGTTACTCAGACCAATTAAGCAACAATGTTTCTGAGAGCTTTGCTCAAAGTTTCTTCTATAGCCCTTCTAACAATTCTGCAAGGGATAAATTCCCTTCTGTCCCAACTAGTTAGAGTTGCCCCCATGAGATCTTTTCTTTCCTTCTTCCTTGTTAACAAACTGATTTTGTTGAGAGCAGCAATATGTGCAGGCTAAAAAGTTACATTTCCCAGGCTTCC
This sequence comes from Muntiacus reevesi, assembly GCF_963930625.1. Taxonomy (NCBI): domain Eukaryota; kingdom Metazoa; phylum Chordata; class Mammalia; order Artiodactyla; family Cervidae; genus Muntiacus; species Muntiacus reevesi. Next base: position 63,232,031 of record NC_089271.1, read on the forward strand.
TCAGAGAGGTATAAGCACAGGACTAAATTCTGGCCAGTGAGACATAATTAGAAGTGAGTACATAGAGCTTTGGGGTAGATTCCTCAGAAAGCAATGTGACCTCAGTATGTCCCACATCTTGAGTGGTAAATGTCAACTCTTTAAAGCTAGAGTTTTTACTATTATTATTGTTGTTGTTGTTAAGTGTAAGTAGAGGACACAGATTCATTTTGCAAAATAAAAATCCCAGCAGGAGGTACATTTGAATTACTATAAGGAAACAAAAATATGAACTCCTATTGTATACTGATAACTCCCCCAGGGTGGAGAATGCTCTGTACACAGGTTCATTTTACCTGAACCCCATTAGCATGCATAAAGGGTCACTAGGTACAAATTGGTCAGATGCTTCTGCAGATATGTTAGTGCCAGGAATAGCTGACAAGCCAGAGCCAGAATCTATGGCTTTGGCTTTATTTCAGGTAAAATTTGTATTACATGACCAAATATTTGGATTTTATTTTGTATCTGCAAGGTTTCCCACTGAAGAATAATATCTATCTTATGGAAAGCTCATACTCTTAACTCAACAAATGCTAGTTTTCTTCTTGCCTTATATTTCTTTTCTTACCATCAGAAGTTGATTTCATTTCATAGTGTTTTAAATTGGAATGATCCTAGATGATGAAGCTTTAAATTATTATTATAAATCTCTTTGCAGATTGCGTGCTCTTTGTTTAACATCTGTTTTGATGTACCACTGCCAAATCCACACTGGATATATCATTCTTTGACGGTATACTCTGCTAAAACTAGCAATGAAATAAAACTACCTAAATGCTGATACAAACATATTTTATGGCAAAGAAACCTGAGTGGGAGAGCTGAATCAGTTGACCAGTCTCCTTTTGTTCTTTACCTTCTCTTCCTCTCTGCTGCCTTGAAGACAGATGTGAAAGATGAAGCTCAGACAGCCATCTCGTGAAGGCTAAATAAATGATCATTCTCACACTGAGCAGAAATACAAAAGGAGTCTGAATTTCTGAAAACATCATGAAGTACTATTTCAGCCTTTGACTGCCCATCTTCAGACTTTTCCTCAAATAGAAAAAAAATTTACTTAATTTGTTTAAGCTACTGTTTTTGGAGTTCCTGTTACTGGAGCTAAATTCAGATTCTAATTGATTTAGAATTTGGTACCTCAAAGTGCAAGCTGTAAGTTACAGAATCTAAAGTTTTAGAATTGGCTGAATAGGAAGGATTGACTGGGAGCCATAATGGTAAAGCTATGGCAGGTTGCAAAGTTGTTACTCTTAGGTATGTGGTGATGAAACATTTGGTCAAACAGTTGTATGTGGTTCTTCAGAAAGTGAGTTCTGTGCCAACCAAAACTGTAGTTTAGGGCAGTTAGGTTATTTTTAAGTTCGTATGTGCATTTTACTCTTTCTACATAGAAAGTCTTATCATGCAAGAGAACACAGGAAGAGAGGCAGAGACAGAGAGAGATGAAAGGAAGACACCCTCACCCACACAACCCTCCAATACTGCAATTGCACAGCCATCTCAGATACTGGGCCCCACTTCCACAAGACTGGAAACGTTCCCAGATGAGCAAAAGCTGATGGAGTTCTTTACCACTAGACCTGCTCCACAAGATAGGCTAAAGGAAGTCCTTCCAATTGATACAAAGGGAAGGTAAACAGCACTCTGAAGTCATGTCAAAATATAAGGTTCTCTGGTAAAGACAAATACATGGACCAAACACTATGAGAGTTTTGGTGAATAGAATTAAATAAGAAAGACATAAAAATAATAATTATAAACCTATATTAAAGGGTATACAATATATAAAGATGTATGTTATTAATACCATAAAAAGGGAGCGAGCTGGGAAAGAATTCAGTTTTTATATGTAACTGCAGCTGATTTCAGCCATTTAAAATAGTGCATAAATTAAAGAGGTTTTATATAACTCCAAAGGTAACCACATGGAGAATATCTGTAGAATATATAAAAAAGGAAATAAGAAGGGGATTAATACATATCACTACAAAAAAGAAAATCAACGAAATTGGAGGGAAAGCAATAAGAGATGAAAGGAGGGACAAAAAAGCTACAAGACATATGGAAAATAATTAACAAACTGGTAGTGAAGTCCATCCTATCAATAATTACCTTAAATGTCAATGGATTAAACTTCCCAAGATACATAGATTTGCTGAATGATTAGGGAAAAAACAGAATCCATATACACTGTCTACAGGAGATTCGCTTTAGGTCTAAGAACACACAGAGGCTGAAAATTAAAGAATGGAAATAGATTTTCCATGCAACATGAGAGCAGGAATGGCTATACTAATATCAGGTAAGATGGATTTTAAATAAAAAACAGCAATAAGTGACAAAGGACATTATATAATTCTAAAAGGGTCAATTCATCAACATAATATAACAATTACACAAATTTAGGCACCAAACCTCAGAGCTCTTAACTATAGAAAGCAAATGTTGACATATTTGAAGGGAGAAATAGATTGCCACACAATAACACTAAGACACTTTGATATCCCACTTTCAATAATGGATAAAAACAACCAAACAGTAGATCAACAAGCAAATAGAGGACCTAACAAGGCTACAGACCAATTGAACTTAACAACATATGCAGAACAATCCATCCAACAACAGTGAAATACACATCCTCCTATATAAATGGAACATTCTCCAGCATGAACTACATGTTAAACCACAGAACAAGCCTTAGCAACTTCAAGAAAACTGAAACTACACCACAGTATCTTTTCTGATCACAGTAAATGAAACCAGAAGGCAACAGCACAAGGAAGATGGGAAAATCCACAAATGTACCAAAGTTTAACAACATATACTTAAGCAATCAATGGGTCAGAAAAGAAGCCACAGGGGAAATTAGAAAACATCTTGAGACAGGAAAAATGAGAACACAACATGACAAAACTTACGGGGTACAATGAAAGCAATGCTGGGACTTTATAACTATAAATGCGTACCTTAAAAAGGAAGAAAGATCACAAATCAACTATATAATTTTACACCTCAAGGAGCTAGAAAAGGAACAAACGAAAACCAAAGCCAGCAGAGGAAGGAAATAATAAAGATTAAAGCAGAGATAAAAAAAATTACAGAAAAGACAACAGGAAAAATTCAACATAACTGTATTTGCTTTTTAAAAGATCAAGAAAACTGACAAATACTTAGATAGATTAAGAGAAAAAGATGAAAATAACTAAAATTAGAAATAAAAGATGGGATATTACAATCAATGCCCCAGAAACAAATAGGATTATAAGAGGACATTATGAACCATTGTTTGGAAAGTAACTGGACAACCTAGAAGAAGTGAATCAATTCCTAGAAACACACAATCTACCAGAACTGAATCAAGGAGAAATAGAAAACCTGATAGGCCAATAATGAGATTGAATCAATAATCACTAACTCCCCCCCCACACACAGAAAAAAAACAGGAACAGATAGTTTCAATGGAGAACTCCACCAAACATTTAAGGAATTAATACCAATCTTTCTCAAATCATTCCAAAAATGTTGAAGAAAAGGTAACACTTTCAAACTCATTTCACCCTGATATTAAAGGCACCAAAAGAAAAGAGTATTACAGGCCAGTTTCCCAGATGAATGCAGACGCAAAACTCCTCAACAAAATACTAGCAAAACGAACTCAACAGCACATTAGAAGGACTGTGTGATACAGTCAAATGGGGCTTATCCCTTGGATGCAAGGTTAGTTTAACATACAATTAACTAACAAAATTAATCAATGCAATAAAACACATTAACATGAATGAAGGACAAAAATCACATCATCATCTCTATAGAGGCATAAAAATTCAACCCTCTTTCATGATAAAAACACTCAAAGAACTAGGAGTAGAAAGAAATTACCTCAACATAATAAAAGCCATATAAGTAAAGTCCACAATGAACATCATACTCAGTGGTGAACAGCTGAAATCTCTTCTTCTAAGGTAAGGAACAAGACAAGGAAGCCCACTCTCACCACTACTATTCAACACACTGGAAGTCATAGCCAGAGCACTTAAGAAACAAGAAGAGATTAAAGGCATCCAAATCAGAAACAATAAAAGTATCTCCGTTTGCAGATAGCATGATTTTGTACATGGAATACCCAAAAGATTACACTCACACACACACACACACACACACACCTGGGAGAACTAATAAACATATTCAACAAAGTTCCAGGACACAAAATCAAGAAACAAAATTCAGTTTAATCACTACACACTAACAAAGAACAATTTGAAAAGGAAATTAAGAGAACAATTCCATTGACATTAGCATCAAAAAAGAATAAAATACTGAGAAATAAACTCAAGCAAGGAGTCAAAAGACTTGTATACTACAAACTACAAATCATTGCTGAAAGAAATTAAAAAGAAATACAAATAAATGGAAACACAAACAAATGGAAAGACATCTGTCTACACAGACTGGAATACTAAATACTGTTAAGAGGTCCACGCTATCTGAGATGATTAATTTTATGTGTCAGCTTGACTGGTCCACAGAGTGCCTAGATACTTAGGCAAACATTATTCTGGGTGTTTCTGTAGGGTGCTTTTCCATGAGATTAACATTTAAATCAATCAACTGGATAGAACAGATTTCCCCAGGATAATGTGGGTGGGCTTTACCTAATCAGTTGGTAGTCTCAATAAAGCAAAAAAGGCAAACTTTCCTCATGTAAGAGAATTTCTCCTATGTGAAAGCCTTTGGACTGGGACATCAGCTTCTTTTACTGCCTAGAGAGCCAAACTGAAATATCAGCTCTATTGGTTTGGTTCTTAGGCCTTCTAACCTGGACTAGAGCTAAACCACTGGCTCTTCTGGGTCTCCAGCTAGCCAACTCACCCTCTAGATCTTGGGACTTACCAGCCTCTATAATTGAATGAGTCAATTCTTTTTCACACACACACACACACACACACACACACACACACACACACACACTCCATTGGACCTGTTCTTCCAACATACTACCCAGACTGATCTACACACTGCAAGCCCTATCAAAATCTCAATGGCATGTTTTACAGAAAAAGAAAACTTCATCCTAAAATTTAAAGAGAATCTAAAGAGATCTTTAATAGGCAAAGCAATGTGGAAAAAGAAAAAAAGTAGAGAACTCACACTTCCTGATTTCAATATGTTACAAAGTTACAGTAATCAAAACTGTGTGGTACTGCCATATTAACAAATAGACCAATGGACTAAAATAGACATTTCAGAAATATACCCTCACTTATAGAGGATGTGCCAGACAGCAGACTTGCTGGAAGAGAATAAAAGGAGCTTTTTTTTTTTTTTTCCAGTTTTAAGATATTTGGATCAAAGCAAGGGCTCTGGAGTCAAATTGCTTGGTTTTAATGCTACCACTGATCTGCACAGGCCAAATGACCTTGGCTCAGTGACTGACCTCTCAGTACCTGTTTCCTCACCTGTAAGAGGCTGGTAATCACTGGTACTATAGTCCTAGGAATATCACAAGGAACCATTGAGTGCCAGGCACAGGGTCCCTGCTGTATAAGTTGCTTTTAATAGATTCTGCCAAATTACCTCCCAAATAGATTTCTTGCACCACTGCCACAGGGGTTTGCTCCTAACTTCTCCCACTCTCAGAAGGGTTAACCTCTAGGAAGGTTGTCTTCCTAGTGTGTGAAACCTGATTAGTTGTTTTAGTTTACATCTCAAGAATCAGCAGCCATGAGCACCTTTGCGACTGTAACTGGACACTAAGATTCTCTCTTCTTTCAATTGCCTCAGATCGGAGAAAGAGCTCAGGGAGCAAGGTCAACCCCAGTCTGTCCCCCAAATCTGCCTGCCAAGAACATTTGATGGAGCAGTTGAGGCAGAGATGTTACAGAACAAAACTACGATCCCTTTGTCCTCTGGCCACTTAGGGAGAAGTACGCCGACCACTCACCACTGAGTGCGGGATTCCTCTGCCCACTCTCCCATTGGTCATAAGACTTGTGGTGGAAGGGAGGCTGCAAATGCTTTCAGAACGTGCTAGGCGTCCAGCGCCTCCATCCTGACGTTTCATCCTCACCTCCCAGGAGACCAGCGCCCTCAGTACCCTCCTGCCTCCCGCTCCACCCATTTTGTACACAGTCGGGGCTCAGGGCTGTGACTCTAACCAGAAAGCAGAGGTGCGACAGGAGGAGGTGGGAAGAGAGGCTTGACAGACGTATCCTCGCAGCTTCAACTTCACCCACCAACTCCAAACTGCCGGGATGGTCCTTGGGCTTGGCAGCAAGCCAGAGGAGGCTGTCGACCCCATTGGTTACACCTCGAGGGGACGGCCAAACAAGGCGCGTGCTGGTTGGCAGGAACCGGACCAATGAGGAGGCGGCAGGGCTGGCACGCTGAAAGTCTCGCGTTATTTGCGGCCATCTCCTGCGTGTGGTGCTCCTGGTGTTTGACGGCGAGCTCCAGTCGACGCCCGCCTCACCTGCCGTGACCACCACCACCGCCGCCACCGCGACCCGGTTGATAAATCGTTGCTGCCCCAGGTCCGGCGGCCACCCAGATCGCGACATGAGCTCCCCAGATGATGAGGTGTCTGTTTCGGGAGCGGGTTTCAGCTCAGAGTGTGGGGAGCAGACCAGCGGCCTTGAGGCCGGCTCCGCAGGCCCGCAGGGACCCAGCCTTAGCCCCGAGGCTGGGGCACTGCGAAGCTGCGAGGGTGAGGGCGGGGATGGCTCCCCAGACCCTGAGGGCTTCGAGTCAGAGCGGGAGCTGCTGGAAGCAGGAGGGCCAGGGCTGTGGGGCTGCGAAGGCCGGCCTGGGTCCCCGGCCGCCGATCAGGGGGACACCCTGCAGCTGGCTGACGAGTCAGTGGCGGCCATCCTGCAGCAGCTGGCCAACCTGAATTTGCTGGGCACCCGCGGTTACCTGTCCCAGGAGAGCTATGTGGTCGGCGAAGTGTCTGCCTTGTGGAATCTCGAGGCGCGTCCCCGCAGTCGAGGCAGTGCCACCCAGAGGTGTGGGGAAGCGGCACAGGCTGAGGCCGGCCCTCTCCACGTGGGTGGGAACCCTAAGAGAGGCACTAGAAGTAGGTTGAACGTGGCTGTGGATCGCCAGTGGCCCCCCTCAGAAAGCCAAGCTGAGCTGCTGTCCGAACCCAAGTCCTCTGATGAGTTCAGTGAGATAGAGCGGATGAGGGTGAGCATTTATCCCAAAGACGGAGGCCAGGCCATGCTCAACAGCCCTGAGGATCCTGGGAACACACCCAGACGCTTGCATGTCCAAGGCAGGGAGAATCTCCTTAACGTGCCAGGCACTTGCCAGTCCTCGGCTCCACAAGGATTAATTTCGGTTGTGGAAAGGGAGGGCTGGCAGGGCGGTGCAGAGCAGGAGGACACCTCTCCCCCTAAGAAAATGCAGAGTGTGCTCTGGGGGAAGGGGGGCAGCCTGCCCAGCTACCCGGGAGTGGCAGTAGTATCAGTTACTGCAGCTGCCTCTACAGGCAGCAGGCCGCGGCCCACTCCTAGGAGGAAGGGGGTCCAGGAGAAGAAATCCCTTGGGGGCATCTCCAAACCTGCTGTGGAGAGAACCTTCCCTTCCTGGGGGCAGGGAATCTCGGCCACTCCCCTGGAACTGGCCACCTTTCCCCCAATCTCTGGCATCCCACTACTCGGGAGGTCCAAGAAGTATGCCTTGGTCCCTTCGGGAGCTGAAGAGTCCAAGCACACTGGCGCTGGGAAGAAACCCGTGGCTAGGCGGGCCCGGGAGTCGGTGGCAGCAGTGGCGGTGTCAGGAGCAGACAATGACCCAAATAGAGACCCATTCCCAAAAGGCCAAGTGAGTAGGCCAGACCCCTCCTCTCTCCCCACTCTTCCCCCTCCCACCCTCCCCAGGGCACAGGTCTTCACCCGGTGCTCCTTCTCTCCATCCCTCAGGGGTCGTCATTGGGTGACCCTCGGTCACTGGGTCATTAGGATGCCAGATTGGTGTCCTTTCACTAGGGACAAAAGTTAAGGTAGCACTTTGGGTGTGCTGAGCTCGGTGTTCCACCTTTGTCCTATTTCCAGCCTCCTCCACGAGGCTGGGTCTGGAGTGGAAGGGAGAGCTGGTAGCTGAATTGATTTGAGGGGACCCCTTAAAAGCTTCACAGAGCTTCGGTGTTTAGACACATCACTTTCCTGAATCCTACTTCCTAGCTCTTCCCCAAACCTTCTTTGCAGGGGCCCCAGGCTTTCTCAGTGCCACATGTTGTCCCCAGCTCAGTTCTGCCTACAGGCCTGGGGCCGACTGACAGAGAATGTGCTAAAGAGATCAGCCTTTCAATACTCTTTCCGATTCCCTGCCTCAGCTCTGTCTTGAATCACATGAGCTCTCACAAACACAGACATATAAATGCACTGGTACACACATGCACACGCACACACATATCCTTACTCCAGATTAGTGAGAAATCTTGTTTGTAGCTTACCACTGACAGGCCATGGCCATCTTCTCCATCGCTGCATCATGGAGAACCTGGCAGGGCCAACCTCAACATCAGAGGCACACAGGATTCAAGAAACTCAGAGCCCGTGGCCATGAACAAGGGAGAAGTCAGGCCCAGAGGGCCTGGCCCATCAGGTGAGTGTCCTGGGTTTTGATATAGGGGAGGAGGCCAGGGGTGAGGGCAGAAACCTCTGTATCTGACTCACTCTCTCTTCTGGGGGCTCAGCCTTGCTCTCAGGCCACTTCTCCCATGAGAAACAGGGTGTCACCAGGGCTGGACCTGGTCCCATCACCTTCTGTGTAGAATTTGTTTGGCAGGGGTGATTGGTGGCAGTGCCCCAACAGCTACTCTGGGCGTAGACCTGCAGGCTAATAGCCTTTTCTGTGAAGTGCTGTTCACCCACATTGCTCTCCCAGGTGCTGGCTGTGGCTGCCGCTCTGGGAGGCTCGAATGCAGAGCCTCCATCATGGTGAAATGGCTGCCCTAAGGAATAGAGGGGCAGGCCCAGAGAGAAAGTTTGCACTGCCTCCCAGGCAGAGCAGGGGAGACGTGATGCTAGCAGAGGGTGGTACTGCCTCACCTCACTTTAGAGCCTGCTTGGCGGTTTCCACCTCACTGGGAACCTGGGAAGCTGGATTGTGTGTCCTTTCTCTCTCAGGTGACCAGGAACCAACTGACCATGGCCCAAGACCGAAAAGGCAGCAGCAGCCACGCAGAAGGCAGGGCTGTCCTCGGGTAATGTTTCTTCTGGCTCCTATGAATGCACACCCGAACACCATGTTGGGATCTGAGTCCAAGTGCAACTGACGTGTGGGCCCCCCCCACCCCTGCCGCTATCCTGCACCCCAGGGAGGGAGCCCACCTCCATTCCACTGAGGAATGTCTTTCCCTTGCCAGTCTAGACACCTGGTTTGGGATGAGGACCTGGGGAAGAGGAGAGGAGGAGGAGAGGGGAGGCGGGTGTATACTAACCATTTCTGTTCCTCCTTTGTCTGCTGGCCTAGTGTCTGGTGCTACAGAGAGAAATAGACGACCTTAAGGAGCAACTTGGTATGAGGAACCAGGGACAGAGAGCAGCGGGTTCTTAGTGCAGAATTGGGGTGGGCCCTTGGGGTGAGGTGGGCTGCAGGTGCAGGGGGCCTTATAGGGATTAGCATTCCTGTGGGGAGGAGAACCTATCAAGCCTGTCGCTGGAGCGTGCGGTGCATATTCAGCTGCGGATGTGGACAAGTAGCAAAGTACTGCGTGGACTGTGTGCACACTCTGCCAGCCAGGAAGTCCTAGAGACCTCCTTCTGATAGGACTTTAGAGATGCCTTGTTGATCTGGTGTGGCCTCTAAGAGTCTTGCTGGATTGTTTACGAGACAGTTTTTGAATGGTTTGTGTGTGGCCCCAAGCTTGAGAGCTGCTGGCACATTTTGTTTCCTTTGAGGAAATGGCTCCACATTAAATTCCGTTGGCGGGGAGTGATCAGGCCCAGAGCTCTTTGCATTGGGGCTGGGGGTATGTGCGTTTCAGGTTGCAGGGCTAGGTGGTTCCCCACCGGGACAGGGGCACAGGCTTCTCTGTCTGTCTGTCTGGAGCACCTGTTTATGCCTCTCCCTGTTGCAGCCTCCATGCAGTACCTGGCTGACAAGTTCCAGATCGTTTGAAGTGAGTGTTACACACTGCATACCCCTTCCCACAATGCTGGCTGTTGAGCAGGGCTGTGGGCTGCCCTGGCTTGAGGCTCTTCCCTGACTCTGCTGTTTTACAGGTTGAGCCCAGTATCTTCCTGCAAGAGGAGCAGCTGTTACCTCCCGGGCCGGCGAGCTGCGGCTAAGCTTGTTGCCTCTCGTTCTGCCTCCACCAGGGCATCCTCTGCCCTTGTTTGCCCCCTCTCTGCCCCAGTTTCACAGCAGTTTTTGATTAAAGGACTTCTCATATTCTGTGCTCTACCCTCTCTCTGGGAGGTAGGGGTAGGCGGAGTGGGGCAAGGCCTGGGGGGGAGCCACTCATATCAGAGCCTGTTGCAGAGCAGTCCTTCTGGCGTCCTGCGGTGGGGATTCTGGGTCAGCCTCTGCTACCATCCAGGCCAGCAGGGCACCAGAGTGCCGCTGGTCTGGGTTCACTGAGGGCCTTGTATGGCCACATTGACCCATCCTCCCATTCCCTTAAAGGCTTCTTCTAGTTCTTTAAATTCGCTCCTCTGGGATTTGCCGGTTCCCATCCATCGTTGACATTCTGCCTCCCCATTGGAAGGAACTCATGACTCACAGAGCTCCATCCCATCCTGCTTGCCACACTGGATTCATGTCCCAATTACCCTGACCACTCTATTTTCCACTGGAGTACCCTCGATCCCTCCCCTCAATTGCCATTGGTGACCATGCGTGCACCTGTATTTCAGCAGGTGAAAACAGGCACAGGTGCCCTCATCTCTCCCTTCCCAGGCTCTGCCCTCTCATTGGAGTCCCTACTGCCCGTACCATCCCCACCCCCACCCCACTCCCACCTTGCACGCTGGAACCTGCACACAGTCTTCGTCTCCGCTTTATCCCTCACCCCTGAGACTCAGGCACCAATAGTTTCGCTTCTCCTTTGGATTCAATGAAGGACTTTGGCATGAAGCCTGGACCCAGTGACCTGGGGAGCAGGAGGGAAGGTACAGGAAACACAGGAGACAGGCTAGTCTCTGGACTGGAGGTCAGGAGACGCATCTGTTTGGTGCCAACCTGGGTCAGACTGCACCCTGGCAGCTAGAGATGGATGGTGGTCTTTTGTGTTTTCACATCCTTCCTGCCCTAGCCAGCTGACCACCCTCATCTCCAGCCTGAGCCTCTCGATACCCTTGAGTGGAAATGGGCCCATCATGCTCTATGGCAAGTGTGGTTAGTAAGTCTCTGTTCTTGCCGGGTCCCTGTCAAATAATGCTCCTCCAGACCCATGACACACATCTTTCAACAAATGATATTTCCCAGAGTATCCCAGCTCAGTACCCCGGACTAGTACTTTAGGGAACATGACAATGAGTCTGAACACTGTGTTCAATTTCCCCCTCACTGGAATTTGGGGAGCACTTTGTTTCCCTCAACCAGCACTCCAGGACTGTGCCAGCCTGAGACTCAGAGAGATCTGTGTTTGAGTGAACTGAGGGTAGGTTCTGCCTGACACCATTCCTGAAAGACCAGGGTTTTATTACACAAAAGGGAGTATGATGGAAGGTAGCACATTCAGAGTTGGTGCCTGGATATCTCTCTGTGTGAATAAATGTCAGCAAGGATAATGCCCTTGAGGCATAAGGATATGATTTGCGGAGAAAAGAAAGTAGAGACTGGTCCAGATTCTGTAAGGCATTGAGTGAGCAGAAGCCAGGGTCGGACCCCCAATATTCAAGGGGTGTTGTCATGTTCCCAAACTGTAGGACAGGGATGATGCAGGAGTCAGCACACCTCATGACAGGGTGTTGGGACTCTCACAGAGTTGGAGTCGCTGGAGGAGGCTCTGGATCCTACCTTGCCATTCTATGATATCTGCCAACTGCTGAGGGTGTGGATGACTGAAAATGGGAAGGGTGGCTCTGGAGAGCACCAGGGATACTGCTGCTCATCTTGGAAATAGGAGACCGCCCAAGATGATTTAACCGAGGCAGGCACAAGAAGGGTGCCATGAGGAAGTGAATTTAGGAGTGACTGCACCTGGACAATGGGGAACACTGCGCCCATATTCTCACGTTGATTCCCTTCCAGGCCTCTTGGAATGAGGTGAGGTGGACAGTCTACGTGCGGGTTGGAATAGTAGACACCTCAGGGTCAGAAAAGAACATGGGTGCGACTTACTCCTTCCACTCTCAGACTCCTCCCTGGAGCAGGTGGGCTTGATCACTTAGTTTAGAGGTGACCCAGTGGTTATTGCCTGGTGGTGTAGCACTTCTAGCTATTGTCCGAGTGAGTAAATTTTGCAGAGACCGTCCAGCTGAGGTCTCCGGCCACTGAGACATGTAGGTAAGTTGTGCCCGGGGAGTCCAGCACCAGCATCAGCCCCACCCTTGGGCACAGAGGGGCCCGGGAGTGTGGTCACCAGGGTGAGGAAGTGGAGAAGCTCATGGAAGTGGAGGTGCAAGGGCATGAACATAACCCCTCCTTCACTTTTTACCAGGCCCCCTTTCCTCCTCTGAGCACACAGTTCAGACCAACTACCTCACTATAATGTTGCTGGAAACATAGACATCACAGGCCTTGGCTCAGCCCCAAGCCTTCCACTTCCAGTGGGAAATCTGTGGCAGGGCCTGAGGCACAGGTTAAAGAAATCCATCTGGGCCCCAGGGGGTAGGAGGAATGCAGTAGCCCGGCCTCATTCAGGGCATCCCTGTTGCCTTTCCCCTTCAGCCTTGGAGAGCCCTAGGCCCCATCCTGCCTGGTTCTGCTGCCTGTCCAACTCCAGGGAAGACGCTCCCTCCCTATCACACCCCCAGCCCACCAGCACCAGCCCCAGGTCTACCGCTTTCTCTGGACTATTGAGGGACACTGGCACAAACAAAGAATTTACAGTAGGTGAGCCCTGAAGAGAGCGCTAGCTGCAGTGGGCACAGTAATCATGCCCCAAAATGTCCAAGTCCTAATCCCTGCAGTTGGCTTATATGTTCCTTTGCATGATAGCAGTTGGTTAAGCTTGCAGATGCAATAAAGGCTGCTACTCAGCTGACTTAAAGTGGGGACACTCTCACCTCCAATGGGCAGGTCTGGCCAGGTACTCTGGGCCTGCCAGGGTTGCCAGGTGGACTGTCCCTGTGTGACCCAGGGAGCAGCGTTTGAGTGACTACAGTGTGCTTGTTGTACCTGTGCTTGTGCAATCAATGTTGACATCCTGGTAAGTACTGCTCAGATGCAGATGGAGGACTTTTACAAAGAAGATTCACTTTCTTTCAAAAGATTTACCATTTCTAATTCATAAAACAACCCTTCCAAACATAGAAGAGAAAACTGGAAATAGAACTACGATATGACCCAGCAATACCACTTCTGGGCATACACACTGAGGAATCCAGATCTGAAAGAGACACGTGCACCCCAGTGTTCATCGCAGCACTGTTTGTAATAGCCAGGACATGGAAGCAACCTAGATGCCCATCAGCAGATGAATAGATAAGGAAGATGTGGTACATATACACCATGGAATATTACTCAGCTGTTAAAAAGAATTCTTTTGAATCAGTTCTAATGAGATGGATGAAACTGGAGCCCATTATACAGAGTGAAGTAAGCCAGAAAGGTAAAGAACATTACAGCATACTAACACATATATACGGAATTTAGAAAGATGGTAACAATGGCCCTATATGCAGGGCAGAAGAAGAGACGCAGAAGTACAGAACAGACTTTTGAACTCTGTGGGAGAAGGTGAGGGTGGGATGTTTTGAAACAACAGCATGTATATTATCTGTGGTGAAACAGACCACCAGCCCAGGTGGGAGGCATGATTCTAGTACTCGGGCCTGGTGGGCTGGGAAGACCCAGAGAAATCGGGTGGAGAGGGAGGTGGAATGGGGGACCGGGATGGGGAATACGTGTAACTCTATGGCTGATTCATATCAATGTATGACAAAACCCACTGAAAAAAAAAAAAAAAATATATATATATATATATATATATATATATATATATATATATACAAAAAAAAAACACCCAAACATAGAAGAGAAATTGCATTGAATTAATATGAGTTAAACAGACAACACATATACACATTATAGATAGGGTAAGCCTTCAATCTGATGAATAGGTAGGTAACAATCAACCCATTTCACTATACTCAGGTGACATGTACATTGCACATCCAGGAGTCACCTGTATATCCTTTTGCCTCACAGAATCCTCATGGATAAGTCGACCTATTCCATTTACTTGACATTCTTGAGGAGGCCAAACTATATATAGAGAAAACAGATGGGGTGTTGCCTGTGTCTGGGGTTTGACAAAGGGGTTAAATGACAAGAAACCAGAAGCAATTTTGCAGGTGATGAAAACGGTTTTTATTTCCATTGTGGTGGTGGTACCAGAAGAGTATGTGCTTACAGCGGCCAGAGACCTTGTAAGTAAATTGCATCTCAATAATTCCATATTATTGTGATACTAATATGCTTTTTCAACAGCACCAGAGACAGTTTTGCGCATGGTCATCACTAAATGGTCAATACCAAAATCAAATCGATTACAGTCTTTGTAGTTAAAGATGTAGAATCTGTATATAGTCAGAAAAAAACAAGACATGGAGTTGACTGTGGCTTGGATCTTCAGATTCACATAGCAAAATTCAGGCTAACCTAAAAATGTGGTGAAATCTTCTAGACCAGTCAGGTACGACCTAAGGCAAATCCACTATGATAATGCAGCAGAGGCAACAAATGGATTCAAGGGATTAGAACTTGCCAACACTGTGTCTGAAGAATGATGGACTGAGGTCTGTAATACTGTACAGGAGGCTGTGAACAAAACCATCCAAATGAAAAAGAAAAGCAAGAAGGCAAAGTGGTAGGAGGCCTTACAAATAGCTAAAGAAAGAAGAGAAGCAAAGATCAAGGGAGAAAGGGACAGGTATATCAAACTAAACCGACATTTCAAAAGAACAACTTGGAGAGACAAGAAAGCCTTCTTCAATGGATAGTGTATAAAACTAGAAGAAAAAACAGAAGAGGAAATTACTAGAGATCTCCTCAAGATAATTGGAGATATCAAGGGAATATTTTTTCCCAAAGATGGGCACAATAAAGGACAGAAACGGAAGAGAACTAGTGAATGCTGAAGAGATCAAGAAGATATGGAAAGAATATACAGAAGAACTGTACAAAAAAGATCTTAATGTACTGGATTACTGTGATGGTGTGGTCACCACCCAGAGCAACCTATTCTGGAGAGTGAAGTCAAGCGGGCCTTAGGAAGCACTGCTCTTAATAAAGCTAGTGGATGTGACAGAATTCCAGTAGAACTTCTCAAAACCCTAAAGGATGATGCCATCAAAGTGTTGCATTCACTATGCCAGCAAATGTGGAAGACCTAGCAGTGGCCACAGGACTGGAAAAAGTCAATCCACATCCCAATTCCCAAAAACAGTAGCACCAGGAATGTGCTAACCATCAGACAATTGCACTCACCTGCCATGCTAGTAAGGAAACGCTTAAAATCTTGCATGCTAGGCTTCAGCATTATGCGAACCAAGACCATCCAGATGTCCAAGTTGGGTTCAGAAAAGGAAGAGAAATCAGAGATCAAGTTGCCAACATTAGCTGGATTATAGAGAAACCAAAGGAATTCCAGGAAAACATCTACCTCTGTTTTGTCAACTAGACCAAAGTCTTTGTCTGTGTGGATCATGATAAGCTGTGGAAAGCTCTTAGAGAGATGGGAATACCAGACCATCTTACCTGTCTCCTGAGAAACCTGTATGTGGGTCAAGAAGAAACACACACTGTATGGAACAACTGATTGGCTCAGGATTGAGAAAGGAGTATGACAGGGCTGTCTGCTGTCACCCTGTTTGTTTAATCTACATGTTGAGCACATCATGAGAAATGCCGGGCTGGATGATTTACAAGCTGGAATCAAGACAGGCAGGAGAAACCTCAACAACCGCAGGTATGCAGATGATACCAATTTAATGGCAGAAAGGGCAGAGGAACTAAAGAGCCTCTTGATGAGGGTGAAGGAGGAGAGTGGAAAAAGCCGGCTTAAAACTAAATATTGGGGGGAAAAAATAAGATCATGGCATTCCATCCCTTTCCTTCCTGGCAAATAGAGGAGGGGACGGTGGAAATGTTGACAGCTTTCCTCCTCTTGGGTTCTAAAATCACTGCGGACGGTGACTGCAGCCACGAAATCAGAGGACGTTTGCTTCTTGGCAGGAAAGCTATGACAAACCCAGACAGTGTGTTGACAATCAGACACATTACTCTGCTGACAACGATCCATATAGTCAAGGCTATGGTCTTCCCAGTGGGCACATATGGTTGTGAGTGTTGGAGTGTAAAGAAGGTGGAGCACCAAAGAATCGATGCCTTCAAAGTGTGGTGCTGGAGAAGACTCCTGCGAGTCCCTTGGACAGCAAGGAATTCAAACCAGTCAATCTTAAGCAGAATCAACAATCCTCATTGGGAAGGAATGATGCTGAGCTGAAACTCCATTATTTTGGTCATCTGATGTGAACAGCTGACTCATTGGAAAAGTCCCTGATGGTGGGAAGGACTGAGGGCAGAAGGAGAAGAGGGCATCAGAGGATGGGATGACTGGATGGCATCACCGATGCAATGGACATGAACTTAGGCAAACTTCGGGAGATGGTCAGGGACACGGAGGCCTGGCAAGCTGCAGCCCATGGGGTCGCCAAGAGTCAGACACGACTGTGCGGCTGAACATCAACAACAAACCCATATTCTTGAACAGTGATAAAAAGTAGAAAGCATCTGCAGCAAAAAACAAAACTGTAGAAAAAAGCAAACATGTGGAGGTGAAGTCAGTGAAGAAATCAAAGAGCAAATCATAATATACCTATGGGGAAATGAAAGGGAAAACACAACCCCTATGGAAGGCAGCAAAAGCAGTTCTAAGAGGGAATTTTGTAGCAATACAAACTTACCTCAGGAAACAAGAAAAACCTCAAATAAACAACCTAACCTTACACCTAAAGCAATGAGAGAAAAAGGAACAAAGAAAATGGAAAGTTAGCAGAAGGGTAGAAATCAAAGATCAGAGCAGAGATATAAGCAATAGAGATTAAGAAAGCAACAGATGAGATCAATGAAACTACTTTGACCACCTGATGTGAAGAACTGACTCATTGGGAAAGACCATGATGCTGGGAAAGATTGCAGGTGAGAGGAGAAGGGGACAACAGAGGATGAGATGATTGGAGAACATCCCTGACTCGATGGACAGGAGCTTGAGTAAGCTCCAGGAGTTGGTGATGGACAGGGAAGCCTGGCGTGCTGCAGTCCATGGGGTTGCAAATAGTCAGACACAACTGAGTGACTGAACTGAAGTGAATAAAACTAAAAGCTGGTTCTTTGAAAGGATAAGCAAAATTGATAGACCTTTTGCCAGACCCATCAAGAATAAAAGGGAGGGGGGATGGGGGGCAAGTGGAGGGGACGGCCCAGACGCACGTCATCCACGGCCCCTCCGGACTGGAGGGACTCGTGAGAGCCGAAGCCCAGAAATCCGGGGGTGGATAAGACACCGCATCCCCTCCAATTCCCGTAAGCACCCCTTGCTCCATCCTGAGCCCAAACACCTCAGCTAGCCCGTGTACCCCTACTCTTCACACTCCAAACTCAGCCGGGACAGACCTCTGCCGCCGCCGCCTCCCACCCGGCTGGAAAAGCTCAGAGGTCCTGTCCCCCTTTCCTCTGAGAGACACTATTTGCTGACCACAAGAGGATTCAGTCACTCAGGAGAAAGCTTCCAGAGCTTTGGCCACAACTAGATTCCTAGACTACAAATGCTTAGGGAAAAGGCTGAAACCCACATTCCATGTGTAGCCAGGGAGTGGGGACAGATGGGGTACCTCAAGATGGAGGGAGCCCTTCCTCTGACTGGTGCCCTGCTCCTGCAAAGTCCCAGTCTCTCTCTTGAGAAGCTGTTGATTTTCCTTGCTGTCCTGGGATGGTCTGGGGAGAGTCACCTTGACAAAGTCAGAGGGGTACCCAGTGTCAACCCACTCTCACCACCAGAGGGCAGCAGCCAGCCAGACGTTTGCTCCTGCCCCTGTCTAGTCTGGCTCGCAGTAGTGGTCCAGATGTGTCCCAGCTGCATCTAGTTTCTCATTTAAACCCAGGGTGGAGGGGAGCAACTGGGAGTTGTAGGTTTGAAGCAGCATTGGTGAAGGCCCCAGGAAGCCAAATCCTGTCCCCAAAGTCACATAGCAAAATCTGGCAGAAATATCAACCTGACTCTTGGCGGACTGCCAGTCTCTAGAAGCACCACTGAGTGAGACAGTCCTAGATCACCTGTGGTACCCAGGGGTCCTAGCCCTTCAGCTGCAGTGGATGCCCAGCCCTGGGCATCTGCCTCTTCCCTTTTGAGGACAGAGGGCAGGCAAGGCTGTGACCAAGTGTTCATGAACCAGGCTTTGCCCAATAGAAACATGGTAGCCTTGGGCAAGTTATTTAATCTCTCGAGTCCTTTTCATCTGCTGGATCCATGGAATTGTGTTGAGCAAGGACAGAATATGAGTGAAGCTGATTTGTAAGCCATGATGTACCATACACAAGAAAGGGGCAATGAACATATAGAGAAAAAAACACTGGTCTCAGACTCTGAGATCTGGTTTTGAGGTCTGTCTCTGCCATATATAGTGGGTGATGTTTGCACAAGTTGGTTACCCTTTCTAGGTCTTCAATAATATCTGTAACCTTTCCAGCATCATGAGGGATTGTTAAGAGGATGCCTAGCAAGGGCCTTGTGGTCCTTAGCTTATTGATGGGCTGTTTTTACTGAGTGGTTCCTGGGGCTCAGGAGAGGGGATAGGATCAGGTGGATGTTAGTGGTGGAAACAAAGCCACCTGGCTGGGCACCCTCATATAGACCTTGTATGGTGGTCAGGAGCTCTGGACCGACAGCTGGAGGCCAACAATCCCTACAGGTGGTGCTCAGGGTGATGTACTGACAGTGAGCGGGTGTTTTCCAGTTGCTGGCCTCCGATGCCTGTCTAGGGACAGCGGGATGGCTGTGCAGGGCTCGCTGCGCTTCCTCCTGACCTTCGACTTTGATGAGACTATCGTGGACGAAAACAGTTCCCAGAGAGCCTGCGTGCCACCTACCGCGAAGGCTTCTACAACGAGTACATGCAGCGCGTCTTCCAGTACCTGGGTGAACAGGGCGTGCGGCCGCGAGACCTGCGCGTGCTCTACGAGTCCATCCCGCTGTCGCCCGGCATGGGCAAAATGCTGCAGTTTGTGGCCAAGCAGGGTTCCTGCTTTGAGGTTATTCTCATCTCAGATGCCAACACCTTTGGCGTGGAGAGCGCGCTGCGCGCCGCCGGCCACCAAGGCCTGTTCCGCCGCATCTTCAGCAACCCTTCCGGGCCCGACGCTCGGGGGCTGCTGGCGCTGCAGCCCTTCCACTCACACAGCTGCGCGCGCTGCCCGGCCAACACGTGCAAGCACAAGGTGCTCAGCGACTACCTGCGCGAGCGGGCCCACGACCGCGTGCACTTCGAGCGCCTTTCCTACGTGGGCGACGGCGCCAACGACTTCTGTCCCACGGGGCTGCTGGCCGGTGGCGATGTGGCCTTCCCTCGCCGCAGCTACCCCATGCACCGCCTTATCCAGGAGGCACAGAAGGCTGAGCCCAGCTCCTTCCGCGCCAGCGTGGTACCCTGGGAAAATGCCACCGAAGTGCGCCTCCATCTGCAACTGGTGCTGAAGAAGTGCTGAGGACGCGGCCTGCAGGGGGCGCCCAGCGGGAAGGGGGCCAGGGGGCTTGGGACAGGGAAAGACAAACCTAGTTTTAATAGTCCCTTTCCCTTTCGTTTTGGTGGGTCCCTCCAGGAATTTCGGGCATCCGGAGCTCGTCCATTTGGGGGCTGGAGGAGAGAGTTCGGAGCTGTCCCCGTCTATGCAGTTAACCCAGCTTGGCTGTCTCCCCCAGTTCCACTGCAAGCGAATTCTAGAGTTTGGCCCCACCAGGGTGGTGCGCAGACCCAAGCAGGCAGCAGTGTTTTCCAAAAATCTTGCCCCTTCCCAACTGGGGGGAAGAGGTTGCCTGGCAGGGTAGAGAAGGAACATCTCCCACTGTGTTGCATTAACTGTTGCCTTGGGCCGCATGATTTCCTTCCCCTAGACTTCTGTCAGGGGGACCCAGGTCCTGAAATTCCTCCCCCCGCCCCTTCAGCCCCAGACTCCCCGCGGAGAGATGGTGCTCTCCACCGACGCCAGTCTCAGGCCTAGGTCTTGCTTTACCTTCTGTGACCCTACACTACACTCCTGCATCCCCCCCTCCACCCCGCCCCCCCCTCGCACGCTGTCAGCATCCCCACAGGAAGAAATCCCAGAGGGAACAGTCGCCTCCTGGTGGTGGAATGAGGTAGCACACTGTCCAGGGCTCTGGTCCCGCCAGCCAGGGACCTCAGAAAACGCGACCACGTCTCCTCCTCGCACCCCAGCCTCTTCTATGCAGCAAGAAACCAGGGACTGAACCAAAGTCGTCCCGCCGACTGGACCCTCTGAACCCCTCCCCTCCAGAATGGAAGAGAAAGCCATGATGATTTAAAAGCAGAGCCAGTGAAACCCAAAAGAAAAGAAAAAAAAGAATAAAAGGGAGAGGGTTAAATTCAATAAAATTAGACATGGAGAAGTAAGTTGCAAGTGATATCACAGAAATACACAGGATTGTAAGAGAATACAGGAAGCAAATATTTGCCAATGAAATGAACAACATAGAAGTAATGGACCAATTATTCATTTCAGTTCAGTTCAGTCGCGCAGTCGTGTCTGACTCTTTGCAACCCCGTGAATCACAGCACGCCAGGCCTCCCTGTCCATCACCAACTCCCAGAGTTGACTCAAACTCATGTCCATCGAGTCGGTGATGCCATCTCATTTTCTGTCGTCCCCTTCTCCTCCTGCCCCCAATCCCTCCCAGCATCAGGGTCTTTTCCAGTAAGTCAACTCTTCGCATGAGGTGACCAAAGTACTCGAGCCTCAGCTTCAGCATCAGTCCTTCCATGAACACCCAGGACTGATCTCCTTTAGGATGGCCTGGTTGGATCTCCTTGCAGTCGAAGGGACTCTCAAGAGTCTCCTCCAACACTACAGTTCAAAAGCATCAATTTTTCGGCGCTCAGCTTTCTTCACAGTCCAACTCTCACATCCATACATGACCACTGGAAAAACCATAGCCTTGACTAGATGGACCTTTCTTGGCAAAGTGATGTCTCTGCTTTTCAATATGCTATCGGGGTTGGTCATAACTTTCCTTCCAAGGAGTAAGTGTCTTTTAATTTCATGGCTGCAGTCACCATCTGCAGCGATTTTGGAGCCCCCAAAAATAGTCTGTCACTGTTTCCACTGTTTCCCCATCTATCTCCCAAGAAGTGATGGGACCAGATGGCATGATCTTAGTTTTCTGAATGTTGAGCTTTAAGCCAACTTTCTCACTCTCCACTTTCACGTTCATCAAGAGGCTTTTTAGTTGCTCTTCACTTTCTGCCATAAGGGTGGTGTCATCTGCATATCTGAGGTTATTGATATTTCTCCCGGCAATCTTGATTCCAGCTTGTGCTTCTTCCAGGCCAGCATTTCACATGATGTACTCTGCCTGTAAGTTAAATAAGCAGGGTGACAATATACAACCTCGACGTACTCCTTTTTCTATTTAGAACCAGTCTGTTATTCCATGTCCAGTTCTAACTGTTGCTTCTGGATCTGCATATAGAGTGGTACAATTTTCCAAGTATGAACCAGAGAGAAATAGAAACTACAAGGAAACACATCATATGTACTGAAATTGAAACTCTGATTTAAAATTTTCCATAAAACAGAAGGCCAGGACTAGATGACTTCAGAGGCAAATTCCGTCAGGCATTTGGTGAAGAGTCAATACCTATCCTTCAGAAACTATTCCAAAAACTTGCAGAGGAGAGAACACTCCTCAAACTCATCCTATGAGGCCACCATCACCCTGATACCACAAGCAGACAAATATACCACCAAAAAAGAAAGGTACAGGGCAATATCAATGATGAACATAGGCACAAAATTCTCAACCAAACAGTAGCAAACCAAATCCAGCAAGACATTAAAAGGACCACACAACATGATCAAGTGGGATTCATCCAAGTGATGCAAGAATTTTTCAATATCCACAAATCCATAGATCTCAATAGATGCAGAGAAAGCTTTAGAAAAAAGTCCAACATCCATTTGTGATAATAACTCTCCAGAAAGTGGGCATAGAGGGGCCCTATCTGAACATTAAGAAGGCCACATTTCACAAACCTACCGATAACATCATACTCAATAGTAAAAAGAAGAAAGCATTTCTTCTAAGATCAGGAAGAAGAGAAGGATGGCCACTCTCACCACTTTTATTCAATATAGTTACGGAAGATCTAACCACAGCAATCAGAGAGAAAGAAATAAAAGAATCCAAGTTGGAAAGGAAATAAAGCTGTCACTGCTTGCAGTTTGCATGATACTGTGCATAGAAAACCTTAAAGATGCTGCCAGAAAACTATTAGAGCTCATCGATGAATTCAGTAAAGCTGCAGGATACAAAATGAATGCACAGAAATCTCTTGCATTTTTACATGCTAACAATGAAATTTCAGAAAGAGAAATTAAATAAACAATCCCCCTTACCATCCCATCAAAAAGAATAAAATGCCAAGGAATAAACCTAAGGAGACCAAACAGCTGTACTCACAAATCTATAAGATGCATCCACCCCAATGTTGGTTACAGCACTATTTACAACTGCCAAGACACGGTAGCTACCTAAATATCCATCGACAGAGGAATGGATAAAGAATATGTGGTACATATATACAGCGGAATAGTACTTTACCATAAAAGGAATGAAATAATGCCGCTTGAGGCAACATGGATGGATGTAGTGATTGCCATACTGAGTGCAGAAAGTCAGAAAGAGTAACACAAATGTCCCTTACATGTGGAACCTAAACAATTGTACAAATGAACTTACTAACAAAATGGAAACAGACTTTGAAAACATGATTAC
The DNA here is from genome assembly GCF_963930625.1 of Muntiacus reevesi. NCBI lineage: Eukaryota > Metazoa > Chordata > Mammalia > Artiodactyla > Cervidae > Muntiacus > Muntiacus reevesi. The sequence goes on from NC_089271.1 coordinate 63,255,252, forward strand.
CAAAAGGGAAAGGCAGAGGTAGGAAAGGGATAAAGATCCTAATCTATAACATCCTAATGAGAGATGTTCAAGATGATGTAAACAGACGGAAAGAAATATTATATGCTTGTGAGGCCAAGCATTTACAACTAGCCTCTGCTTTACACTTCCTAAGGAAGGAGGCAAGTGGGCTTGAGTCCAGGTACTTACAGTCAGTCTCCAGCTTGCACTCTGAAATAGAACGAATAAGAGTAACAGGGTAAATAGTCAGGCTTTGTCTCCTGAGGACAATTTAGGACAACAGCTCTGGCAGAGACAGAGGGGCTACTCTCTGTTTGACTAAAACATCAAGAGGTCACATATGTCCCGTTCTCAGGGCAGGAGAGACACTGCACATGGGAAGAAAGGCTCCTTGGGGGTCAAAAACAAAGGGGCCCCACCCCATAATGTGTGATGCCACGTCTCCCCCATAGGTCTCCGGGCTGGCATGCATCTGGGAATAGAGATGCTCATGCATGTTGGGGAGGGTCCCAGGACAGGTCATGTGGGAGAAAAGAAACAAGATAACTGGCCAAACGTAAACAAAGACCCCAAAGGACTGTCCTATAAAAATGACTTAACTTCCTCTTACTGCACTTCTCCTCAGTAGGACAGATGCCCACACATTTTTCTCTCCAAGTGTGTATCATTGCCTTCTCTGTCTTAACTAAACAAACTGTTTCTCTGTGTGCTCTCCTACTTGTTGTGCTGTGTCTCTAACAATAAACTCTGTACCTCTTTTTTTTTTTTTTTAACAGATTTTGCCTCCTTGAGAAATGCATTTTTCAAAGGGGCAAACTTAAACCACAGCTCACTGCTGCCTCTCTGACATCACTTGGATTGGAAGAATCAATATTGGCAGATTGACTATACAACCCAATGCAACCTACTGATGCTATTGAATCCCTATCAAATTACCAATGGTATTTTTCACAGAACTAGATCAAAAATTCCCAAAGATTGTATGCAGGCACAAAAGACCATCAATCGCCAGAGCAATCCTGAGCGAGAAAAATGGAGCTGGAGGAATCAGGCTCCTGGACTTCAGACAATACTACAAAGGTACAGTCATCAAAACAGTATGGTACTGGCACAAAAACAGAAATGCTGTTCCATTGAACAGGATAGAAAGCCCAGAAATAAACCCATGCGCCTATGGTCAATTAATCTCTGACAAAGGAGGCAAGAACATACCAATGAGAAAAGACAGTCTCTGCGGTAAGTGGTGCTGGGAAAACAGCTGCACAGAAAAGAATGAAATTAGAACATTCTTTAACATCATACACAAAAATAAATTCAAAAGGGATTAGAACCTAAATGTAACACAAGACACTATGAAACTCTTAGAGGAAAACACATGCAGAACACTCTGTGACATAAATCACAGCAATATGATTTTGCATCCACCTCCTAGAGTAAAGAAAATAAAAACGAAAATAAACAAGTGGGGCCTAATTAAACTTAGAAGCTTTTGTACAGTAAATGCAGCGGGGCAGGGGCCTGGGGGAGACTACAGACAAGATGAAAAGACAACCCTCAGGATGGGAGAATATATTTGAGAATGACGTGACAGACAAGGGATTACTTTCCAATATACAAGCACTATGAAGCTCATCTCATAAATATACATATGTATATATACATATATAAATATATATATATTAAGGCCCAATATATTTTATAAAAAGGGATAGAAGTTCTGTTTCTCCAAGAAGACATATAGATTGCCAAAAGCCACGTGAAAAGATGCTCAACATCATTAGTTATTAGAGAAATGCCAATCAAAACTACAATGAGATATCACCTCACACCTATCAGAATGGCCATCATCATAAATCTACAAATGGCAAATGCTGGAGAAAGTGTGGAGAAAAGAGAATCCTTATTCACTGTTGGTGGAAATATAAATTGGTACAACCACTATGGAGAAGAGTATGAAGTTTCCTTAGAAACTGAAAGTAGAACTACCAAAAGATCCAGCAATCCCACTCCTGGGCATATATCCGGAGCAAACCATAATTCAAAAAGATGCATGCACTCCGATGTTAATTGCAGCACTCTTTACAACAGCCAGGACACGGTAGCTACCTAAATATCCATCGACGGAGGAATGGATAAGGAATATGTGGTACATATATACAATGGAATATTACTTAACCTTAAAAAGAATGAAATACTGCCACTTGCCACTACATGGATGGATGTAGTGATTGTCATACTGAGTGAAGAAAGTCAGAAAGAGAAAGACAAATGTCCCTTATGTGTGGCACCTACAAAACTGTACAAATGAACTTATTTACAAAACAGAAACAGACTTTGAAAACTTATGATTACCAAAAGGGAAAGGCAGAGCAAAGGTAGGGGAGAGATAAATTAGAAGTTCGGGATTAACAGATACGCCCTACTATATGTGAAATAGATAATCAACAAGGGCCTTCTGTATAGCACAGGGAACTCTACTCAACATTCTGTAATACCCTTTATGGATAAAGAATCTGAGAAGACATGGATAGATGTAGATGTATAACTGAATCACTCTGCTGTACACCTGAACCTAACACAACGTTGTTAATCAACCATACTCCAATTAAAAAATAAAACAAATATTATCAAAAGTACATTATGAGCAGATATTGACACCACTTACTTCTTCTGAACATGATTTTCTCCCATAGTCTGATAAGGTGGAATGTTATATCACCTTAAATTAAATCAAGTTTGTATGCCTGGGGTGAATCTGTGTGCTGTGCTGTGCTTAGTCACTCAGTCGCTCGGTCCTGTCTGGCTCTCTGCGACCCATGGATTGTAGACCAGCGGCTCTTCTGTCCATGGGGATCCTCCAGGCAAGAATACTGGAGCGGGTCGCCATGCCCCCCTCCCGGGGATCTTCCCAACCCAGGGATCGAACCCAGGTCTCCCGCATTGCAGGTGGATTCTTTACCGTCTGAGCCACCAGGGAAGCCCTGGGATGAACCTACTCATGGCACACTATGTGTCTCCCCTTTTCATATTCTGTAGGATTCAGTTTGCTAATATTCTGTTTCTGGTTCTTCCTTTTATGCCCTGAGCGTGTGACTGACCTGAGAGTTTCCTTTCTCAAACTGTCCTTGACAGGATTTAATATCAAGGTTATTTCATCCTCAGGAAAATGACTTTGGGAGTATCGCACCTTTTATATTTTTCCTAAGACTTTGTGTGAAATTGAAAATATTTATGCCTAGGATGTTTGTCAGAATTCAGTGGGGGAAGCCTGGAGGATTTTTGCAAAAGTTGCTTTGACTACTGATATATTTCTTTACGGTTACCTGGAGCAATTCAGGTTGGCTATTCTTTCTGGAGTCAGCGTTGGGAAGGTTTTTTCTTGTTTGTTTTTCTAAAAATTGGTCATATTTTCCTAAGTTTTCAAGCAGATTGGAATAAAGTGGCCCATGATGCCCTCTTTGCCCCCAAATTCTATTTTTGGAAATATCTCTCTTACAGGTAGTTGTTGATGTTGTTCAGTCACTAAGTCGTGTCCAACTCTTTCTGACCCCAGGAACTGCAACACACCAGGCTGCCCTGTCCTCCACTATCTCCTGGAGATTGCTCAAACTCATGCCCATTGACTCGGTGATGTCATCCAACCATCTCCTCCTCTGTCCCCACCACCTTCTCCTCCTGCCCTCACTCTCTCCCAGCATCAGGGTCTTTTCCAATGAGTCCTAACCACTGGACCCCAAGGGTATTCCTCCTACAGATAGCAGTTGCAAGAGAATAGCACAGAACACCCAAAGATCCTTCACCTGGACTGACCCACTATTAATATTTTGCCACATTTGCCATATTCTCTCTCTATTTTGTTGAATCATTGGAGTTTCTTTAAGACGTTGTGGTGTACCTTCTCTCAATATTCCAGTATGTATCTCTAAAGAAAAAGATTAGCCTGCCTCAAAGTCTTAATGCAATTATCATACTCAGGAAATTTAATTTTGAGACAGTACAATTACCTACTATATGATCCTCACTCAAAATGTCTGATTGTCCCAATATTGTTTTCTTACCTGATTTCTAAAATAAGCTTTGCTTCCAAATAAAGGCCATATGATGCATTTAGTTGTCAAGCGTCTTTAGTGTCCCGTAAACGATAACATTTCCCTAGATTCTTTTTGGCTTTCCATGACATTAACATTTTTAAAGATCCAATCCAGGTGGTTTTCAGAAATCTTCTCCAGTTGAATTTGTCTGATTGCTGCTTCCTGATCCATTCAGGTTAAACGTTTTGGCAGGAATACTGCAAAGTTGATGTCCTGTCCGTCTCCGTGCATGGCATCAGGATATTCTTTAGAGTCTTCCAATTCTATTCAGATATATTTGACATACAGCACTGTGTAAATTTAAAGTGTACAGCATAATGATTTGACTTATATACATCATGAAATGAAATGATTATCACAGTAAGTTTAGTAAACACTCATCTCATATAGATACAAAATTAAAGAGAAAGAAAATATTTTTCTTGTGACAAGAACTCTTAGGACTTGCCCTGTTAACATCTTTCATAGATAACATACACCAGTGTCAACTGTAGTTATCATGTTGTACGTTACAGCCCTCGTACTTATTTATCTAATAACTGGACGTGTGTCTGTTTGGCCCACCTTTGTCCAATTCCCCTCCCCCACACCTACCCTCTGGTAAGTGCAAAGCTTATCTCTTTTCCTCCGCATCCTTGTTTGTTTGCTTGCTTGTCTGTTTTGAAGCATAATTGACCTACAACACTATGTTAGCTCCTGGTATACAACATCGTGATTTATTATTTCTATCCATTTCAAAATGTTCAACACCGTAATTCCGGTTATGATATGCCACCAAACAAGGATAGGGCATAGTTATTGACTCTGTTCCCTACACTATGCCTGTCTCTTTTTCTATCTGATTGCTTTAATCTGCTGACCTCTTAAGGTTAAATGCATGTTAACCACCCCCCATTTTTACTCCTCTCCTCGCGTTTACTGTATCTGACACCATATTGTTCACCTTTTTCTTCTGTGTATCCCTTAACTAAGGGGCTTCCCTGGTGGCTCAGTGGCCAAGAATTTGCCTGCCAATGCAGGAGACATGGGTTCAACCCCTGGGTCGGGGAGGTCCCCTGGAGAAAGAAATGGCAACCAAATCCAATATACTTGCCTGGAGAATCCCATGGACAGAGGAGCCTGGCGGGCTACGTCCATGGGGTTTTCAAAGACTCGGACATGACTTAGCAACTAAACAATAGCAATGCTCCCTTAACTACTCACTGCGGATAAAGATGATTTTACTACTTTTGTCTTTTAACCTTCCCATTAGCTTTGTAAGTGAGTGATGTGCTACCTTTCCTGCATATTTGCCTTTACCAGTGAGCTTTCTCCTCTCATCATTTTCATGTTTCTAGTTGCGTCTTTTCTTTTTTGCTGGGAGAGGTCCTCTTGACATTTCCTGTAAAGCTGGTTTGGTGATGCTGGACTCTTGTAGCTTTCTCCTGTCTGTCAAACTCTGGCCTCTCCTTCAAATCTGAGTGACAGTCTTCACAGTAGTGTCTTCTTGGTTGTAGGCTTTTCTCTTTACCGTTTCACATATATCATGCCACTCCCTTCTGGCCTGCAGTGTTTCTGCTGAAAAATCCCTTGTTTGTAACGTGTTGCTTTTCCCTTGCTGCTTTTAATACCCCTCTGTAGCTTTACTTTTTGCCATTGTGATTACAATGTGTTTTGGTGTGGTTTTCTTTCTGTGTAGGGCTCTCTGTGTTCCAGTACCTGGATACCCACGTCTTTTGCCAGGTTAGCAAAGTGTTCGGCTAGTGTTTCTCCACATATGCTCGCTGCCCCTTTCTCTCTTTCTCCTCCTGCTGGGACCCCTAGAATTCAAATGTTTCTATGCTTGACCTGGTCCCAGAGGTCTCTGAAACTGTCCTCATCTCTGTTTATTCTTCCTTTTTTTCTGTTCCGCTTCAGTGATTTCCACTATTCTGTCTTCCAGCTTCATGATCCGTTCCTCTGTGTCATCTCACCTACCATTGAAGTATATATTTTTTTATTTCACTTATTGTACTCTTCATCTCTGTTTCGTTCTCCTTTAGATTCTCTGTTCTTGGTTCTTTTTAAACTTTTTTTAATTGTAGGATAATTGCATTAAAATGTTATGTTGGCTTCTGACATACATCAACATGAATCAGCCATAGGTATACATATATCCCCTCCCCGTTGAACCTCCTTCCCAGCTCCCACTCCACCCCACCCCATCCATCTAGGTGGTCTCAGAGCACGAGGTTTGAGTTCCCTGCATCATACAGCAATTTCCCAATGGCTACTGGTTTTTCATATGGTAATGTATGTGTTTCCATGCTACTCTCTCCATTTGTCCCACCCACTCCTTCCCCCACTGCATTCACAAGTCTGTTCTCTATGTCTGTGTCTCCACTGCAGCCCTGCCAATAGGTTCGTCAGTACCACCTTTCTAGATTCCATACATATGTGTTAATATACGATAATTGTTTCTCTCTTTCTGAGTTACTTCACTCTGCATAATAGGCTCTAGGTTCATCCACCTCAATAGAATGGACCCAAATGTGTTTCTTTTTATGGCTGAGTGTAGTTCCACTGTATATATGTACCACAACTTCTTTATCCATTCATCTGTCAATGGTCATCTGAGTTGCTTGCATTTCCTCGCTGTTATGAATAGTGCTGCAGTGAACACTGGCATACATGTGTCCTTTTCCATTATGGAATCATCAGGGTACGTGCCCACTCGTGGGATTGTCGGCCCTTAGGGTTGTTTATTCCTAGTTTTTTCAAGGACTCTCCATACTGTTCTCCAGTGGCTGTATCATTTACATACCCACCAACAGTGCAAGAGGGTTCGATTTTCTCCACATCATTTCTAGCGTGTATTGTTTGTAGATATCCTGATGACGGCCACTCTGACCGGTGTGAGGTGATACCTCGTCATAGTTTTGATTTACATTTTCTAATAATGAGTGCGGGGAGAAACAGCAATAACCTCAGGTACCCAGACGACACCACCCTTATGGCACACAGTGAAGAGGAACTAAAGAGCCTCTTGATGAAGGTGAAAGAGAAGAGTGAAATAACTGGTTTAAAACTCAACATTCGAGAAATGAAGATCATGGCATCTGGTCCCATCACTTCATGGCAAATAGATGAGGAAACAACGGAAACAGTGACAGACTTTATTTTCTTGGGCTCCAAACTCACTGTGAACGGTGACTGCAGCCAAAAAAGATACTTGCTCCTTGGAAGAAAAGCAAAGACAAACCTAGACAGCAGAGCATATTAAAAAGCAGAGACATTACTTTGCCTACAAAAGTCCTTGTAATCAAAGCTATGGTTTCTCCAGCAGTCATGTAGGGACGTGAGAGCTGGACAAGAAAAAAGGCTGAGTGCCGAAGAATTGATGCCTTTGAAGGGTGGTGCTGGAGAAGACTCTTGAGAGTCCCTTGGACAGCAAGGAGATCAAACCAGTCAAGCCAAAGGAAAATCAACCCTGCACATTCACTGGAAGGACTGATGCTGAAGCTGAAGCTCCAATACTCTGGCCACCTGATGGGAAGAGCCGACTCATTGGAAAAGACCCTGATGCTGGGAAAGATTGAAGGCAGGAGGAGAAGGCGAAGACAGAGGATCAGGTGTTTGGATGGCATCACTGACTCAATGGACATGAGTCTGAGCACCCTCTGGGAGACGGTGAAGGACAGGGAAGCCTGGCGTGCTGCAGTCCATGGGTGGCAAAGAGTGGGACACGACTGAGCTACTAAACAACAATAAATTCTATTGCATATAATCCTGCAAGCCTAAAACATTCTTGTCTCCCCACTATGAATCAACATCAAATGAATAAGCATAGCCTCCTGCTGACGTAGCTAGCGCTCGCTCCTACATTGCTGGCTAGGGGGTCCTAGGTGTCCCAAAGTTCGCCTTGTCTTGCTGGTGAGTGTGGCTGTTTCTGGGGGCAGCTGGCTGACATGCCAGGGTGACTTGAGGCTGGTTTGTCCTGCCGTTGACTGGGTTTGGGGCCCAGGGTGTCCTGGGGCTAGTGCCAGCTCACTGGTGGGTGGAGCTCTGTTTCTGTTCCTGGGTCTCTAGCTGCAGGGCTGGTCTCAGTTCACTGTTGGGTGGGGCCAGTTCCCCACATGGCTGCCTGTGGGATCCTAGATGTCCCAAAGGGGGCTTCCACACACTGCAGTGTGGGGACAGATTGCAGAGCTGCTGGCTGAGAGCTCCAAAGTGTCCCAGACCTGGTGTCGACTTGCTGGTACACTGTGCTGGGACTCAGTGGCTCTCGGGGCTGGGGTGGGCCTGCTGGTGGGTGACCTATTTCCTGTAGTGCAGGCTGCAGGGTTGGAGTTACTCCGCTTGCTGTTGTCTGCCTGCTGGTGTGTGGAGCTGGTTCTTGGGTTCTCTGGCTTCAGGGCTCTGGAGGGGTCCAGGAGTTGGTGTTTTGGGCCATTGGTGGCTGGGGCTGGGTCCAGGGCATCCTAGGGCTGGGGCCTAACCACTGATGGGTATAACTGGTCCTGGGGCTAGTGATGACCTGCTGTGGGCAGGAACTAGGTCCCAGGGTCTCTGACTGCAGGACCCTGGAGTCCTGGCTTAATGCCTTCTTACTGGTGTACAGGGCCAGTGTGGTATGTCAGGGCCTCTGATTGACAGGTCCAGCTCCAGGGACTCTTAAGACAGCAGGCTTGCTTGTGGGTGGGGCTGCACCTCTGCCTGGCTAGTAGCTTGTCCTGCCCCAGTATTATTGCCTACAGGCTGATGGGTAGGTCTGGGCACTGGTGCTAGTAAGTAGAGGGAGGATTCCAAAACGGCAGTGGCTAGTGCCAGTGTCCACGTGGTGGAAGGAGCTCCACAGAATGGCTGCTTCCAGGGTCGATGCCCCCAGGGTGAGTCCAGCTGCCTCTTGCCTCTCTGGGAGGCTCTCCAAGATCAGCAGCTGCCTCTGACCCAGGCTCCCTTCAAATTATTGCTTCAGCCCTGGGTCCTGGAGCATGTGAGATTTTGTATGCCCCCTTTAAGAGTGGAGTCTATTACCCACGGCTCTCTGGCTCTCTCAAAATTAAGCCCTGCCGGCTTCAAATCCAAAAGCTCTTGCAGATCCTCTTCATGTGAAAAAATACAATTTCATTAGGAAAAATATACAAAGTACTACTACACAGAATAGGCATGAATCTCACAAATTTAACATAGATTGAAAAACCAAGAAGGAACACAGATATATTTAACAATTCCATTCATATAACTGTAAGTAGCTGTCAGCACTAACTCACAACATTATATATGTGTGTGTGTGTGTGTATATATATATATTTGTATGTATATACTATAAAATCTTTGAGGAAAAGGGAAGAAAGGATGGCACATAAGTAAGAGTGTGCCTATTCTCCTTGAAGAAGGAACGGGCCTAAGATAAGACAGGGAAACTATAGGAGTGTTGGGGGTAGCCGACACTATCCTTCTGTGACTTGGGGGTATACACTTCATAATCAATTATTAAACTCAACGCATATATTGTGACTTTTTCTCTATCTTACGTTTCAGTATAATTGGAGAAAAATATAATGCCGAAGGAAATAACATCCCAGTGTAAGCATATTGTAACTATGTTCTAAGCAGAAGTAGCACCAAAGTTACTTTCTTTCTTTATAACATCTCTAAATGAGCTTAGTAATCTTATTTCATCTACACTAATAGCTATAATTTTGAGAACTCATACCTTTTTTAATAATAAAGTGACGCTTACATAATTATAATATCAATCTCACTTTTTAATAAATAGTTCATATTTGGGTAGTACATTATCATTCAGAATTTAATTGTGAACTTGTGCTGAAACTCACAGAAGTGATGTACTTGGATACAATTTCTCAGAGACTTCTCCCCTCCCCATCCACTTCCTCTCAGAGGTGGAGCACCAAGAACCTGAGAAAAAGAAATGAAGGCAAAAAACCCAGAGCGCTGTGTCTGCATTGTAATACACCGATTTGACCAGCCGAGGGCAGTATGGTTTAAGGCTGTTTGTTGGGAAGGGCCAGATGCCATGCCTTTGGAGTCCCTCCTGTTCTTTGTGATTAGTCTATGAAGCCCTGAGACTAAGGGGCTTATTTGAGCCAACATGGTGGTGATGGTGCTGGTGCTGGTGGTTGGATGGGTGGCATCTCCCTTGCCCGTTTGGCACTTCTATCTTAACACCAGCCTTCACCCCTGCTCCCCGCAGCAGCAGCTCTTTTCTCCCCCTTTCTCCTCAGACAGCAACTGAGACCTTTGATGTGCTAGACTGGGTGAGCTCCCACCTTTCACTGGCACAGAAGCAGTAGGTGGGTGTGCACAACCCTTCAAGCCCTTCCTTAGTTCTTTGTAGGGGGCAAAGCTGAAAGAATTTTCCTTAAGTGTTAGCCGCCACCCCACAGTGAGTGCCCCTGCTTTTGTCTCTAGTCTTGTGGCCCAAGTGAAGGCTCCACACTGGTTTGTGGCATTGATAGGGTCAACAGGAAGAATGTCATGTTCTTTTAAAATCTCATTGATTGATGAAATGAAACAAGAGTCATTTTCTGGGGCCACCCCTCTGCCTAAAGATAACATAACTTTTCCCATTATAAATTCTGTTCCATCTTCTAACCTGGTTGTTCGGAATTCCAGCTATTATAATTCACCTCCCTTTTAAAGGATGGACTTGAAACCGAAATTGAGGTAACATTTCTCTTGGGACTTTACCTTAAATGACTGAGTATGTAAAGGGTCTTCTCGTGCTTATCAGGGATTTTTCATCTCTTTAAACTACATGTGCTTTATTGCTAATTCTTTGACGCCATCGGAAGACATTTTGGGAAAAAAAAAAAAATTTGTTTTGCCCATGATTTGAGGACCCAGATGCCTCAACTGATTTTTCCCGCATGGTTCCTGCCCCAGAATCACAGATGTACAGAATATTAGAGCTAGATAATCTCATGTAGAAATCTAACAGGTCTACTCCTCAGGGGTGTACAAATGAGGAATCTGAGAGTAGAGGGACAGCCCCATGGCAAGGCCAGCAGACAGTTCAACTATACCTCTTCAGTCCCCAATTTGCTGTTTGGTAGGACAGAAGCACCTCCATCGCCTCACACTCAGAACTCTTGTGTGTGTATGTTGAACTTGGTGCAGCTTCTCCCCAACCTCCTGACTGATTTGAAACAATGAAATCTGCCCCATTTGCTGTCAGTTGTAGCTAGAGCCTTGTTCACTCACTTGAGCACCCCAGGTGAAGCAATCCCCTTCACTGCATCCACAGAATCCCTAGTGTTTTGGGGTCACTGTGGATTGCTGACTTAACAGGCCTAACACAAGGCAGAGTAAGGTAGGGCAAGCACTTGATGAGGAATCAGGAGACCTACTTCTCTCCTAACCTGCTGAAAAGCCCTTCCCCTTTCTGAACCTCTTGTTTCCCCATCTGGGAAAAGAGGAAGGTGACCTAGAACAGTGGCTCTCAACCTGGGTTCCAAGAAGTTCCTGAAATTGTGTGCAAAGTTGTGGGAGGCATGTATACAGTCTTCTTAGGAGGGTGTGTAGAGCTTCCAATAGATTCTCAAAGGAGTCCTATTATGGGCTGAATTGTGTTGCCCCCAATTTCCTTTCTTAAAGCCCTAACCCTCAATGTGACTGAATTTGGAGATGGAGCCTTTAGAGAGGTAATCAGGGTTCATTGAGGGAGCTGGTAAAGAATCTGCCCGCAATACAGGTTTTAATTCCTGTGTTGGGAAGTACCCCTGGAGAAGGGATATGCTACCCACTCTAGTATTCTTGGGCTTCCCTGGTGGCTAGACGGTAACGAACCCACCTGCAGTGTGGCACACCTGAGTTCCATCCCTGTGCTGGGAAGTTCCCCTGGAGGAGGGCATGGCAACCCACTCCAGTGTTCTTGCCTGGAGAATTCCCAAGGACAGAGGAGCCTGGTGTGCCTCAGTTCATGGGGTCACCAAGAGTCGGACACAACTGAGCGACCAAGCACAACACACACAGAGGTTGTAAGAGTGGGGCCCTAATCCCAAAGGACCTGGCATCCTTATAAATGGAGGAGTTACCAGATCTCTCGCTCTCTCTCTCTCTGTCTCCATACACACAGAGAGGAAATGTCATGTGAGGAAACAGAGAGAAGGTTCCCAACTGCAATATAGCAGGAGTGCCTACACCAGGAACTGAACTTGCTGGCACCTTGATCTTGGACTTCTAGTATCCCAAACTATGAGAAAATAAACGCCTTTTGTTTAAGCCATCCAGCCTGTGGTATTTGGTTTCGTGACTGGAATAGACTAACACAGGGCCCACAACCAAAAAAAGGTTCAGAGCCATTGGACCCACTGGTTGCCAGAAACCCATCCTGGACATACATGTTTCAATACAACGTTTTTAGGTACTTGCAGATTTCTTGAGTTCTTCCTTGGAAGAGTGCAGTATATCTTTTATTGCAACATACTTCCTTTGCTAATAGTTGCATAACACGGATTTGTATCTATATAAACCCAAAGACCAGAGTTTAAATCCTGATTCCACCACCTACTAGATGTTTGACTTTGGACAAGTTATCACATGTTTGTGCCTCGTATATAAACTAGGGGTAAGATTCGTGTCTACCTCACATGGCTGTTGTGAGAATTAAATGACATAATGCATGTATGAGGGCCTAGCACATAGTAAAGTTTCAACAGATATTAGTAGCTTTTGCGATGAAAATATAAGTAGCAGTCAGGGCTTTTTGCCCTTATAAACAGCACTGTTGTGAGTGAACTTCGTTATACACAGAGAATTTTATTTTAAAAATACTTACCTAGATTAACTAAGAGAAAAAGAGTAAAGTAACTAAAATCATTAAAAAAAGAGGGGATATTACAACCAATGTGACAATAACAAACAGGATCACACAAGAATATTATGAACAATTGTGGAAAACTGGTCAATCACTTGTAAAGGAATGAAACTAGAACACTTCCTAACATGACACACAAAAATAAATTCAAAATGGATTAAAGATCTAAATTTAAGACCAGAAACTATAAAACTCCTAGAGGAGAACATAGGCAAAACACACTCCAACATAAATCACAGCAAGATCCTCTATGACCCACCTCCCAGAATATTGGAAATAAAAGCAAAAATAAACAAATGGGACCTAGTTAAACTTAAAAGCTTTTGCACAACAAAGGAAACTATAAGCAAGGTGAAAAGAAAGTCTTCAGAATGGGAGAAAATAATAGCAAATGAAGAAACAGACAAAGGATTAATCTCAAAAATATACAAGCAACTCCTGCAGCTCAATTCCAGAAAAATCAATGACCCAATCAAAAAATGGGCCAAAGATTTAAACAGACATTTCTCCAAAGAAGACATACAGATGGCTAACAAACACATGAAAAGATGCTCAACAGCACTCATTGTCAGAGAAATGCCAATCAAAACCACAGTGAGGTACCATTACACGCCAGTCAGGATGGCTGCTATCCAAAAGTGTAAAAGCAATAAATGCTGGAGTGGGTGTGGAGAAGAGGGAACCCTCTTACACTGCTGGTGGGAATGCAAACTAGTACAGCCGCTATGGAGAACAGTGTGGAGATTTTTTAAAAACTGGAAACAGAACTGCCATATGACCCAGCAATCCCACTTCTGGGCATACACACTGAGGAAACCAGACCTGAAAGAGACACGTGCACCCCAATGTTCACCGCAGCACTGTTTATAATAGCCAGGACATGGAAGCAACCTAGATGCCCATCAGCAGACGAATGGATAAGGAAGCTGTGGTACATATACACCATGGAATATTACTCAGCCATTAAAAAGAATTCATCTTAATCAGTTCTAATGAGATGGATGAAACTGGAGCCCATTATACAGAGTGAAGTAAGCCAGAAAGATAAAGACCAATACAGCTTACTAACGCATATATATGGAATTTAGAGAGATGGTAACGATAACCCTATATGCAAAACAGAAAAAGAGACACAGATGTACAGAAGAGACTTTTAGACTCTGTGGGAGAAAGAGAGGGTGGGATGTTCTGAGAGAACAGCATTGAAACAAGTATACTATCAAGGGTGAAACAGATCACCAGTGCAGCTTGGATGCATGAGACAAGTGCTCAGGGCTGGTGAACTGGGAAGACCCAGAGGGATGGGATGGAGAGGGAGGCGGGAGGGGGGATCGGGAAGGGGAACACATGTGAATCCATGGCTGATGCATGTCAATGTATGGCAAAATCCACTACAATATTGTAACGTAATTAGCCTCCAACTAATAAAAATAAATGGGAAAAAAAAGAATACTATGAACAATTGTGGCAAGAAATTGGACAACCTGGTAGAAATGAATAAGTTCCTAGAAACACACAATCTACCAGAACTGAATCAAGGAGAAACAGAAAACCCAACAGACCAGTAATGAGATTGAATCGGTAATGAGAAACCTCCCCTCTGCGCCGCCCCCCGCCAAAATCAGGAACTGATAGCTTCACTGGAGAATTCCACCAAACATTCAAGGAATTCATACCAACCTTCCTCAAATGCTGCCAAAAAACTGAAGAAGAGGGAACACTTCCAAACTCACTTTATGAGGCCAGCACTATCCTGATATCAAAGGCACCAAAAGCAAAGAACACTACAGGCCGCTTTGCCGGATGAATGCAGATGCAAAACTCCTCAACAAAATACTAGCAAAACAATTCAACGGCATATTAGACGGACTATGTGCCATGGTCAAAAGGGATTTATCCCTTGGGTGCAAGGATAGTTTAACATACAAAAATCAATCAATGTAAGAAAACACATTAACAGAATGAAGGACAAAAATCACATGATCATCTCCATAGATGCATAAAAAATTCAACACTCCTTCACGAGAAAAAACAGTCAAAGAACTAGGAGTGGAAAGAAGTGACCTCGACATAAAAAAGGCCACAACTAACATCATACTCAGTGGTGAAAAACTGAAATCTCTTCTTCTAAGGTAAGGAACAAGGCAAGGATGCCTGCTCTCACTATTATGTTAGTACTCAACAACTGGAAGTAATAGCCAGAGCTGTTAGGAAAGCAAAAGAAATAAAAGGCATCCACATCAGAAAGAAGTAAAGTTATCTCTGTTGAAGATAGCATCACTTTTTACATGCAAAACGCAAAAGATTACACACACCCATACACACACACACACACACACACACACACACGCACGCACAAAACTGGTAGAACTGATAAACAAATTCAACAAAGTTGTAGGACAGAAAATCCAAAAACAATTCAGTTGTGTTACTATACACTAACAAAGAACAATTTGAAAAGGACATTAAGAATACAATTCAAGGGAGGCGGTCCTAAGAAGGCGGAGGAATAGGACGGGGAGACCACTTTCTCCCCCACAAATTCATCCAAAGAACATTTGAACGCCGAGCAAATTCCACAGAACAACTTCTGATTGCTGGCAGAGGACATCTGGCACCCAGAAAGGCAGCCCATTGTCTTCGAAAGGAGGAAGGACAAAATAGAAAAGATAAACAGAGACAAAAGAGGTAGGGACGGAGATCCGTCCTGGGAAGGGAGTCTTAAAAAAGAGAGAAGTTTCCAAACACCAGGAAACACGCTCTCAGGCGGGTCTGTGGTGAGCCTTGGAATCTCAGAGGACAAAATAAGGGGGAGGAAAAATAAATAAATAAATAATTAAAACCCACAGATTACGTGCCTAACAGCCACTTCCAGTGGAGCAGCCGCCCGGACACTCGCATCCCCCACTAGCAAGCAGGGGAGGGACAGGGAGGAGTGGGCTGCATTGCTTAGGGTAAGATCCAGGCCTGAATGCCCTGAGGGCAATCTGAGGGGATTAGCTTGAGATAGCAACCCAGACTGTGGGGTAGCTATCCTGTGATCACGCGAAAAGCCCTAACCTAAGACATCGCCAGGCACGCTCACAGAACAAAGCACTGAGCAGAGCTAGCCGGCTGCAGACCGGCCCATCCCCCGCCGGAGACAGGCAGGCGAGGGCAGCCAGAGTCGGAAGCGGGCATTCGACCCCAGAGAGGCACCCTATACCAAATGCAAGCAGATTTCTCTGCTAACCAAGACTTCTTGGGACTCTGGACGATCGACATCTGCTAGGAGGGTCGCAGCCAGAGACCAGCTCCCCAGAATAGACACACGGCACACCTAAGAAGGCGCACTTGTTGCACACCCAGAAAACCAAGCGGCTGGAACGGGAGAGGGGGTAAGCCGCAGCCTCCAACTGGGGGTGGATACGCGCGCCAAGCCCCTGGTCACCTGAGCTGCTCGGGCCTGGGTCGGGCGCAAAACCAGGTCCAACCAAGTCTGCGCCTTTGTGCAGTACCTGAGAACCTGAACCTGAGCAGCTTAGGCCTCAGAAGTGCATGTAAACCAGAGTCTGCATCAGACAGTTCCCGGCAGAGCAACCTAGAGTCTGGGCAGTGTAGACTGGGGAAGCACACACGGCGTGAGCGGGGGCAAACCCTGTGTGGCTGAATCACTGTGAGCACACGCCAGTGATATTTGTTCACAGTGTTCCTCCCTCCCCAAAGCACGACTAAACAAGCGAGCCTAAAAAAAAAAAAAAAAAAAAAAGGAAATAAAAGGGAACACCACCGCGCCCCTTGGAGCAGGGCAGAAATTAGACACTGAAGAGACCAGCAAACAGAAGCTAAAATAAACAGAGGGAACCGCTTTGGAAGTCACAGGTGCAATAGATTAAAACCCTGGAGTTAGCACCGGCTACATAGGAAGGGGCCTATAGACCTTGGGAAATACAAGCCGGACCAAGGAGCTCTCTAAAGATGAACTGACCCCACACTGTCTGCAACAGCTCCAGAGAAAGTCTCAGATATATTTTTACTATTATCATTTTTTAAATTAGAAAAAAAATTAAAATAAAAAAGTTTTATTTTTTACTTTGTTGTCTTTTTAATTTTATTTTATCTTTTTATTTTTAAGTTCCCATTATTCCTTTAATTTTCATTTTTATAACCTAACATTACCTTGCCAAAAAAAGACCCTATTTTTAAAACAAACTTCACATATACATATTTTATAATTTCTCTTACTTTGTCTTTTGTTTGTTTGTTCACTGGTTTGATTTTTTGCTTTTTTCCCCTTTTTTTGCATTTTTCCTATTTCTTTTTAAAAAAAATTACTGTATTTTTGGTAATTTAACCTCTACTCAGGATTTTTAATCTTTGCTTTTTGGTATTGGTTATCAACTTTGTACCTTTAAGAACCCAATCTTCAGTACCCATTTTTACCTGGGAGCAGGATCACTGGCCTGATTGCTCTCTCCCCGTTTCTACTCTCCTTTTACTCCACCAGGTCGCCTCTATCTCCCCCACCCCCTTTTCTTCTCTACCCAACTTGGTGAATCTCTTTGTATGTTCCAGGCTGTGGAGAACACTTAGGGACCTGATTACTGACTGGATCTGTCTCTCTCCTTTTGATTCCCCCTTTGATCCTCCTGGCTGCCTCTGTCTCCTTCCTCCCTCTTCTCCTCTCTGTGTAACTCAGTGAAACTCTCCGAGGGGTCCAGACTGTGGAGAGCACATAGGGAAGCGATAACTGGCTAGCTTGCTCTCTCCCCTTTTGATACCCCTTCTGCTCCTCCTGGTCAGCTTTTTAACTCCCTCTTCTCTCTTCTCTTCTCCACGTAACTCTGTGTACCTCTCCGGGTGTCCCTCACTGTGGAGAAACTTTCCATCATTAACCTAGATGTTTTATCATTGGCGCTGTATAGATGAAGAAGTCTTGAGGCTACTGTACAAATAAGACTGAAAACCAGTGGCAGGAGACTAAGTCCAAATCCTGAGACTACCGGAGAACTCCTAAATCCAGGGAACATTAAACGATAGGAGCTCATCAAACGCCTGCATACCTACACTGAAACCTAGCACCACCCAAGGGCCAACAAGCTCCAGAGCAAGATGTACCACACAAATTCTCCAGCAACACAGGAACATAATCCCGAGCCTCAATATACAGGTTGACCAAAGCTACGCCAAACCCAATGACATCTCCAAACTTATTACCGGACACTTCATTGCACTCCAGAGAGAAGAAATCCAGCTCCACCCACCAGAACACTGACACAAGCTTCCCTAGCCAGAAAACCTTGACAAGCCACCTGTCCAACGCCACCCACAGCAAGGAACCTCCACAATAAAGAGGAAACACCAATTGCCAGAATACAGAAAGGCCACCCCAAACACAGCAATATACACAAGATGAAAAGGCAGAGAAATACGCAGCAGGTAAAGGAACGGGATAAATGCCCACCAAACCAAACAACAGAGGAAGAGATAGGGAATCTACCCGATAAAGAATTCCAAATAATGATAGTGAAAATGATCCAAAATCTTGAAAGCAAATTGGAGTTAGAGATAAATAGCCTGGAGACAAGGATCGAGAAGATGCAAGAAAGGTTTAACAAAGACCTAGAAGAAATAAAAAAGAGTCAATATATACTGAATAATGCAGTAAATGAGATCAAAAACACTCTGCAGGGAATCAGCAGTAGAAGAACGGAGACAGAAGATAGGATAAGTGAGGTAGAAGATAGAATGGTAGAAATAAATGAAACAGAGAGGAGAAAAGAGAAGAATTAAAAGAAATGAGGAGAATCTCAGAGACCTCTGGGACAACGTGAAACACCCCAACATTCGAATCATAGGAGTCCCAGAAGAAGAGGACAAAAAGGAAGACCATGAGAAAATACTTGAGGAGATAATAGTTGAAAACTTCCCTAAAGTGGGGAAGGAAATAATCACCCAAGTCCAAGAAACCCAGAGAGTCCCAAACGGGATAAACCCAAGACGAAACACCCCAAGACACATATTAAACAAATTAAAAAAGATCAAACACAAAGAACAAATATTAAAAGCAGCAAGGGAAAAACAACAAATAAATCACAAGAGGATTCCCATAAGGATAACAGCTGATCTTTCAACAGAAACTCTTCAGCCCAGAAGGGAACGGCAGGACATACTTAAAGTGATGAAAGAAAATAACCTACAGCCCAGATTACTGTGCCCAGCAAGGATCTCATTCAAATATGAAGGAGAAATCAAAAGCTTTACAGACAAGCAAAAGCTCAGAGAGTTCAGCACCACCATACCAGCTCTCCAACAAATGCTAAAGGATCTTCTCGAGACAGGAAACACAGAAAAGATGTATAAACTCGAACCCAAAACAATAAACGGGATCATACTTATCAATGATTACCTGAAATGTAAATGGGTTGAATGCCCCAACCAAGAGAGAAAGACTGACTGAATGGATACAAAAGCAAGACCCCTATATTTGTTGTCTACAAGCGACCCACCTCAAAACAAGGGACACATACAGACTGAAAGTGAAGGGCTAGAAAAAGATATTCCATACAAATAGAGACCAAAAGAAAGCAGGAGTCGCAATACTCATATCAGATAAAATAGACTTTAAAACAAAGGCTGTACAAAGAGATAGAGATGGACACTACATAATGATCAAAGGATCAATCCAAGAAGAAGATACAACAATCATAAATATATAGGCGCCCAACACAGGAGCACCACAATATGTAAGACAAATGTTAACAAGTATGAGAGTGGAAATTAACAATAACACAATAATAGTGGGAGACTTGTTGTGGAGTAATTAGCCTCCAACTAATAAAAATAAAAAAAATATAGTGGGAGACTTTAACACCCCACTCACGCCTATGGATAGATCAACTAAACAGAAAATTAACAAGGAAACAGAAACTTTAAATGATACAATAGACCAGTTAGACTTAATTGATAGTTATAGGACATTTCACCCCAAAACAATGAATTTCACCTTTTTCTCAAGCGCACACGGAAACTTCTCCAGGATAGATCACATCCTGGGCCATAAATCTGGCCTTGGTAAATTCAAAAGAAAATGAAATCATTCCAAGCATCTTTTCTGACCTCAATGCGGTAAGATTAGATGTCCATTACAGGAGAAAAACTATTCAAAATTCCAACACATGGAGGCTGAACAACACGTTGCTGAACAACCAACAAATCACGGAAGAAATCAAAACAGAAATCAAAAGATGCATAGAAACAAATGAAAATGAAAACACAACAACCCAAAACCTATGGGACACTGTAAAAGCAGTGCTAAGGGGAAGGTTCACAGCAATACAGGCATACCTCAAGAAGCAAGAAAGAAGCCAAATAAATAACCTAACTCTACACCTAAAGCAACTTGAAAAGGAAGAAATTATGAACCCCAGGGTTAGTAGAAGGAAAGAAATCTTAAAAATTAGGGCAGAAATGAATGCACAAGAAGCAAAAGAGACCATAGCAAAAATCAACAAAACCAAAAGCTAGTTCTTTGAGAAGGTATATAAAATTGACAAACCATTAGCCAGACTCATCAAGAAACAAAGGGAGAAAAATCAAATCAACAAAATTAGAAATGAAAATGGAGAGATCACAACAGACAGCACAAAAATTCAAAGAATCATAAGACACTATTATCAGGATCTATATGCCAATAAAATGGACAACTTGGAAGAAATGGACAAATTCTTAGAAAAGTATAACTTTCCAAAATCGAACCAGGAAGAAATACAAACTCTCAAGAGACACATCACAAGCACGGAAAATGAAACTATAATCAGAAATCTTCCAACAAACAAAAGCCCAGGACCAGACGGCTTCACAGCTGAATTCTACCAAAAATTTAGAGAAGAGCTAATACCTATCCTACTCAAACTCTTCCAGAAAATTGCAGAGGAAGGTAACCTTCCAAACTCATTCTATGAGGCCACCATCACCCTAATTCCAAAACCAGAGAAAGACGCCAGAAAAAAAAGAAAACTACAGGCCAATATCAATGATGAACATAGATGCAAAAATCCTTAACAAAATTCTAGCAAACAGAATCCAACAACATATTAAGAAGATCATACATCATGACCAAGTGGGCTTTACCCCAGGAATGCAAGGATTCTTTAATATCTGCAAATCAATCAATGTAATCCACCACATTAACAAATTGAAAAATAAAAACCATATGATTATCTCAATAGATGCAGAAAAATCCTTTGACAAAATTCAACATCCATTTATGATAAAAACTCTCCAGAAAGTAGGCATAGAAGGAACATACCTCAACATAATAAAAGCTATATATGACAAACCCTCAGCAAACAGTATCCTCAATGGTGAAAAATTGAAAGCATTTCCCCTAAAATCAGGAACAAGACAAGGGTGCCCACTCTCACCACTACTATTCAACATAGTTTTGGAAGTGTTGGCCACAGCAATCAGAGCAGAAAAAGAAATAAAAGGAATCCAGATAGGAAAAGAAGTGAAACTCTCACTGTTTGCAGATGACATGATCCTCTACATAGAAAACCCTAAAGACGCTACCAGAAAATTACTAGAGCTAATCAATGAATAGAGTAAAGGTAGAGGATGTAAAATTAACACACAGAAATCCCTTGCATTCCTATGCACTAACAAACAGAAACCAGGAGGAGATATTAAGGAAGCAATGCCATTCACCATTGCAACACAAAGAATAAAATACTTAGGAGTATATCTACTTAACGAAACAAAAGGCCTATACATAGAAAATTATAAAACACTGATGAAAGAAATCGAAGAGGACACAACTAGATGGAGAAAGTCCAGGGTATCTGAGGTGGTTAATTTTATGTGTCAGCTTGACTGGTACACAGAGTGCCTAGATATTTAGTCAAATATTATTCTGGATGTTTCCGTAGTGTGCTTTTCCATATTAACATTTAAATCAGTCAAATGGATAAGACAGATTTCCCCCTGATAAAGTGGGTGGGTTTTACCTAATCAGTTGATAGTCTGATTAAACAAAAAAGCAAACTTTCCTCATGCAAGAGAAGTCCTCCTGCCTGAAAGCCTTTGGACCTGGGACATCAGCTTCTTTTCCTGCCTTTAGACCCAAACTGAAATATCAACTCTATTGGTTTGGTTCTTAGGCCTTCTAACCTGGACTAGAGCTAAACCACTGGCTCTTCTCAGTCTCCAGCTAGCCACCTCACCCCCTAGATTTTGGGACTTACCAGCCGCTATAATTGAATGAGTCAATTCTTTTACACACACACACACACAGACACACACACTCCACTGAATCTGTTCTTCTAACACACTACCCAGAGTGATCTACAGATCCAATGCAAACTCTGTCATAATCCCAATAGCATGCTTTACAGAAATAGAAAAACTCATCCTAAAATTTAAGTAGAATCTAAAGAGATCCTTAATAGGGAAAACAACTTGGACAAAGAAAAAGTAGAGAACTCCAACTTCCTGATTTCAAAACATTACAAAGCTACACTAATGAAAACTGTGTGTTACTGCCATATTAACAAATAGATCAATGGAGTAAAATAGAGATCTTAGCAATAAACCCTCACTTTTAGAAGATATGCCAGGCAGTGGACTTCCTGATAGAGGGGAAAACATAGCTTTTTTAGATCTTTGAATCAAAGCAGGGACTCTGGAGTCAGATTGCTTGGCTTCAATTCTACCACTGATCCCCATGGGCCAAATGACCGTGGGTCAGTGGCTGAACCTTAGTCTGCTAATCATTAGTACTAGAGTCCTGGGAGCGTCACAAAGAACCACTACTACTTACATACAGCACTTAGAAGAGTGCCGGGCACGGGGTCTCTGCTGTATAAGTTGCTTTTCACAGATTCTGCGAAATTACCTCCCAAATGGATTTCTTGCACCACCGCCACAGAGGTTTGCCGCTAAACTCTCCCACTCTCGGAATCGTTAAGCACTTGGAGGAGGTGGGACGAGAGGCTTGACAGAGGTATACTCGCAGCGTCACATTCACCCGCCAACTCGCCAACTGCCCGGACGGCCCTTGGACTTGGCAGCAAGCCAGAGGAGGCCCTCGACCCCATTGGTTACACCTCGAGGGGACGGCCAAACAAGGCGCGTGCTGGTTGGCAGGAACCGGACCAATGAGGAGGCGGCAGGGCTGGCGCGCTGAAAACCTCGCGTCATTTGCGGCCATCTCCAGCATGCTTGACGGCGAGCTCCAGACGCCGCCCGCCACACCTGCCCTGACCGCCGCCACCGCGACCCGGTTGATAAATGGTCGCCGCCCCTGATCCGGCGGCCACCCAGATCGCGACATGAGCTCCCCAGATGATGAGGTGTCTGTTTCGGGAGCGGGTTTTGGCTCAGAGTGCGGGGAGCAGACCAGCGGCCTTGAGGCCGGCTCCATAGCCCCGCGGGGACCCGGCCCCAGCCCAGAGCCTGGGGCACCACGAAGCGGCGAAGGTGAGGGCGGGAATGGCTTCCCAGACCCTGAGGGCTTCGAGTCAGAGCGGGAGGTGCTGGAAGCCGGAGGGCCGGTGCTGCAGGTCCTCGAACGCCAGCCTGGCTCCCTGGCCGACGACCAGGGGGACGCCCTGCAGCTGGCTGACGAGTCAGTGGCGGCCATCCTGCAGCAGCTGGCCGACCTGAACGACGTGCTGGGCACCCGCAGATACCTGTCCCAGGAGAGCTACGCGGTCGGCGAAGTGTCTGCCTTGCGGGACCTCGAGGCGCGACCCCGCAGTCGAGGCGGTGCCGCCCAGAGGTGTGGGGAGGCCGCACAGGCTGAGGCTGGCCCTCTCCGGGTCGGCGGGCCCAAGGCAGGCCGGGCCTGGGGGAACCCTAAGAAAGGCACTAAGAGTAGGTTGAACGTGGCTGTGAATTGCCAGTGGCCTCCGTCAGAAAGCACAGCCGGGCTGCTGTCCGACCCCGAGTCCTCCGATGAATTCAGTAAGATAGAGCGGATGAGGGTGAGCATTTATCCCAAAGACGGAGGCCAGGCCAAGCTCAACAGCCCCGAAGATCCTGGGAACACACCCAGACGCTTGCATGTCCAAGGCAGGGAGAATCTCCTTAATGTGCCAGACTCTTGCCTATCCTCGATTCCGCGAGGATTAATTTCGGTTGTGGAAAGGCAGGGCAGGCAGGGCGATGCAGAGCAGGAGGACACCTCTCCCCCTAGAAAAATGCAGAGCGTGCTCTGGGGGAAGGGGGGCAGCCTGTCCAGCTACCCGGGAGTGGCAGTAGCATCAGCTCCTGCAGCTGCCACTACAGGCAGCCTGCCGCGGCCCACTCCTAGAAGGAAGGGGGTCCAGGAGAAGAAGTCCCTTGGGGGCGTCTCCAAACCTGCCGTGGGGAGAATCTTCCCTTCCTGGGGGCAAAGAATCTCGGCCACTCCCCTGCAACCGGCCACCTTCTCCCCAATTTCTGGCATCCCGCTGCTCCGGAGGTCCAAGAAGGAGGCCTTGGTCCCTTGGGGAGCTGAAGAGTCCAAGCACACCCGTGCTGGGAAGAAACCCGTGGCTAGGCGGGCCCGGGAGTCGGTGGCAGCAATGGCGGTGTCGGGAGAAGACAACGATCCAAATAGAGACCCATTCCCAAAGGGCCAAGTGAGTAGGCCAGGCCCCTCCTCTCTCCTCACTCTTCCCCCTCCCACCCTCCCCACAACACAGGTCTTCACCCCTTGCTCCTTCTCTCCATCCCTCAGGGGTTGTCATTGGGTGACCCTCAGTCACTGGGTCATCAGGATGCCAGATTGGGGTCCTTTTACTAGGGACAAACGTTAAGGTAGCACTTTGGGTGTGCTGGGCTCGGTTTTCCACCCTTGGCCTGTTTCCAGCCTCCTCCACGAGGCTGGGGCTGGAGTGGACGGGAGAGCTGGTAGCTGAATTGATTTGCGGGGACCCCTTAAAAGCTTCACAGAGCTTCAGTGTTTAGTCGCATCACTTTCCTGAATCCTACTTGCTAGGTCTTCCCCAAACCTTCCTTGCAGGGACCCCAGGTTTCTCAGTGACACAATGCTGTCCCCAGCTCAGCTCTACCTGCTGACCTGGGGCTGACGGACAGAGAATGTGCTAAAGAGATCAGCCTTTCAATTCTCTTTCCAATTCCCTGCCTCAGCTCCGTCTTGAATCACATGAGCTCTCCCACACACAGGCATAGACATATAAATGCACTGGTACACACACGCGTGCACGTGCACACACACACTTCAGATCCGTGAGAAATCTGTCTTTCTAGCTGACCACTGACAGGCCATGGTCATCTTGTCCATGGGTGCATCATGGAGAACCCAGTAGCACCAATCTCATCATCAGAGGCACACAGTATTCAGGAAACTCAGAGCCCGTGGCCATGAACAAGGGAGAAGTCATGCTCAGAGGGCCTGGCCCCTCAGGTGAGTGTCCTGGGTTTTGATATGGGGGGAGGTGGCCAGGGGTGAGGGCAGAAACCTCTGTCTCTGACTCTCTCTCTCTCTCTCTTCTGGGGGCTCAGCCTTGCTCTCAGGACGCTTCACCCATGGGAAAAAGGGTGTCAACTCTGGGCGTAGGCTGTAGGCTATTAGCCTTTTCTGTGAAGTGCTGTTCGCCCACATTGCTCTCCCAGGTGCTGGCTGTGGCTGCCACTCTGGGAGGTTCGAACCCAGAACAACAGCCTTTGGCAACCATTGAGGTGAAATGGCTGTCCCTGAGGTGTAGGAGGGGCAGGTCCAGAGAGAAGGTTTGTGCTGCCTGCCGGGCGGAGCAGGGGACGCTTGCTGCTAGCAGAGGGTGGTACTGCCTCACCTCACGTTAGACCTGGCTTGGCACTTTGCACCTCACTGGGAACCTGGGAAGCTGGATTGTGTGTCCTTTCCCTCTCAGGTGACCGGGAACCAACTGACCATCCCCCAAGACGGAAAAGGCAGCAGCAGCCACCCGGAAGGCAGGGCTGTCCTCGGGTAATGCTTCTTCTGGCTCCTGGAAATGCACACCCAAACCCCATGGTGGGATCTGAGTCCAAGTGCAACTGATATTTGTGGGCCCCCCACCCCCATCCCATCCCCGTCCTACACCCCAGGGAGGGAGCCCACCTCCTTTCCCCTGAGGAAAGTCTTTCCCTTGCCAGTCTAGACACCTGGTTTGGGATGGAGGGCCCGGGGGAGAGGAGAGGAGGAGGAGAGGGGAGGCGGGTGTATACTAACCATTTCTCTTCCTCCTGTGTCTGCTGGCCTAGTGTCTGGTGCTACAGAGAGAAATAGACGACCTTAAGGATCAACTTGGTATGAGGAACCAGGGACAGAGAGCAGCGGGTTCTTAGTGCAGAATCGGGGTGGTCCCTTGGGGTGGGGTGGGCTGCAGGTGCCGAGGGCCTCGTAGGGATCAGCGTTCCTGTGGGGAGGAGAACCTATCAAGCCTGTCGCTGGAGCGTGCGGTGCATATTCAGCTGCGGATGTGGACAAGTAGCAAAGTACTGCGTGGACTGTGTGCACACTCTGCCAGCCAGGAAGTCCTAGAGACCTCCTTCTGATAGGACTTTAGAGATGCCTTGTTGATCTGGTGTGGCCTCTAAGAGTCTTGCTGGATTGTTTACGAGACAGTTTTTGAATGGTTTGTGCGTGGCCCCAAGCTTGAGAGCTGCTGGCACATTTTGTTTCCTTTGAGGAAATGGCTCCACATTAAATTCCGTTGGCGGGGAGTGATCAGGCCCAGAGCTCTTTGCATTGGGGCTGGGGGTATGTGCGTTTCAGGTTGCAGGGCTAGGTGGTTCCCCACCGGGACAGGGGCACAGGCTTCTATGTCCGTCTGTCTGGAGCACCTGTTTATGCCTCTCCCTGTTGCAGCCTCCATGCGGTACCTGGCTGACAAGTTCCAGATCGTTTGAAGTGAGTGTTACACACTGCAT
Source organism: Muntiacus reevesi (assembly GCF_963930625.1). Lineage (NCBI taxonomy): Eukaryota > Metazoa > Chordata > Mammalia > Artiodactyla > Cervidae > Muntiacus > Muntiacus reevesi. Next base: position 63,282,024 of record NC_089271.1, read on the forward strand.
ACCCCTTCCCACAATGCTGGCTGTTGAGCAGGGCTGTGGGCTGCCCCGGCTTGAGGCTCTTCCCTGACTCTGCTGTCTTACAGGTTGAGTCCAGTATCTTCCTGCAAGAGGAGCAGCTGTTACCTCCGGGGCTGGCGAGCTGTGGCCAAGCTTGCTGCCTCTCGTTCTGCCTCCACCAGGGCATCCTCTGCCCCTTGTTTTGTCCCCTCTCAGCCCAGTGTCACAGCAGTTTTTGATTAAAGGACTTCTCATGTTCTTTGTACTGCCCTTTCTCTGGGGGGTAGGGGTTGGGGGAGTGGTGGGGCAAGGCCTGGTGAGGAGCAACTCCGTATCATAGCCTGTTGCAGAGCAGTACCTCTGGCATCCTGTGGTGGGGTCTCTCGGTCAGCCTCTTCTACCATCCAGGCCATCAGGGCAACGGAGTGCCCCCAGTCTGGGTTTACTGAGGGCCTTGACTGGCCACATTGGCACATCCTCCCATCCCCCTAAAGTCCCTCTTCTAGTTCGCTAACCACCCTCCTCTGGGGTTTGCCGGTTCCCATCCATTGCTGACATTCTGCCTCCCCGTTGGAAGGAACACATGACCCCCTTACAGAGCTCCAACCCATCCTCCTGCCTCATTGGACTCATGGTCCTCCTTACCCTGACCACTCTCTTTTCCTGTTGGAGCAGGATCCCTTCCCTGACTTGCCATTGGTGACTTTGCCTGCACGTGTAGTTCAGCAGGTGGAAACAGGCAGAGGTGCCCTCATCTCTCCCTTCCCAGGCTCTGCCCTCTCATTGGAGTCCCTACTGTGCGTACCATCCCCACCCCTGCCCCAGTCCCACCTTGCACGCTGGAACCTGCACACAGTCCTCCTCTCCTCTTTAGCCCTCACCCCTGAGATGCAAGCGCCAATGGTTTCACTTCTCCTTCTTTGGATTCAATAAGGGGCTTGGGCATGAAGCCTGGACCCAGTGACCTGGGGAGCAGGAGAGAAGGTACAGGCAACACAGGAGACAGGCTAGGCTCTGGACTAGAGGTCAGGAGATGCATCTGTTTGGTGCCAACCTGGGTCAGACTGCACCCTGGCGGCTAGAGATGGATGGTGGAGTCCTCAGTGTTTTCACATCCTCCCTGCCCTAGCCAGCTGACCACCCTCGCCGCCAGCCTGAGCCTCTCTATACCCTTGAGTGGAAATGGGCCCAATCACGCTCTATGGCAAGTGTGGTTAGTAAGTCTCTGTTCTTGCAGGGTCCCTATCAAATACCGTTTGACCAGACCCATGACACAGATCTTCCAACAAATGATATTTCCCAGAGTATCCCAGCTCAGTATCCTGGACTACATCTTTAGGGCACATGACAATGAGCCTGAACACTGTGTTCAATTCCCCCCTCGCTGGAATTTGAGGAGCACTTTGTTTCCCTCAGCCAGCACTCCAGGACTGTGCCAGCCTGAGACTCAGAGAGACAGATCTGTGTTTAAGTGAACTGAGGGTAGGGTCGGCCTGACACCATTCCTGAAAGACCAGGGTTTTATTTCACAAAAGTGGGTATGATGGTAGGTAGCACATTCAGAGTTGGTGCCTGGACATCTCTCTGTGTGAATAAAAGTCAGCAAGGATAAGGCCCTTGAGGCAGAAAATGTAGAGACTTGTCCAGATTCTGTAAGGCACTGAGTGAGCTGAAGCAAGTGTTGGATCCCCGATATTCAAGGGGTATTGTTACATTCCCAAAATGTAGGAGGGGGATGATGCAGGGGTCACCAAACCTCAGGACAGGGTGTTGGGACTCTGACAGAGTTGGAGTGGCTGGAGGAGGCCCTGGATCCTACCTTGCCATTCTATTATATCTGCCAACTGCTGAGGGTGTGGATGACTGAAAATGGGAAGAGTGGCTCTGGAGAGTACCAGGGATATCGCTGCTCATCTTAGAAACAGGAGACCGCCCAAAATGAGTTACTCGAGGCAGGGGCAAGAAGGGTGCCACGAGGAAGCGAATTTAGGAGTGACTGCACCTGGACAATGGGGAGCACTTCACCCATATTCTCACGTTGATTCCCTTCCAGGCCTCTTGGCATGAGGCCAGGTGGACAGACTACGTGTGGGTGGAACAGTCAGAGACCTCATGGTAAGAAAAGAACATGCGCGGGACTTACTCCTTCCACTCAGACCCCTCCCTGGAAGTTGGTCTTGATCACTTAGTTTAGAGCTGATCCAGTGGTGATTGCCTGGTAGTGTAGCCCATCTCGCTGTTGTCTGAGTGAGTAAATTTGGCAGAGACCGTCCAGCTGAGGTCCCTGCCGACTGAGACATGTAGGTAAGTTGTGCCCAGCGAGAAGTCCAGCACCAGCATCAGCACCACCCTTGGGCAGAGAGGGACCCAGGACTTTGGTCACCAGGGTGAGGAAGTGGAGGAGCTCATGGAAGTGGAGGTGCTAGGGCGTGAACACAACCCCTCGTTCACTTTTAACCAGGCTCCCTTCCCTCCTCTGAGCACACAGTTCAGACCAACTACCTCACTATAATGTTGCTGGAAACCTAGATATCACAGGCCTTGGCTCAGCCCCAACCTTCCACTTCCAGTGGGAAATCTGTGGCAGGGCCTGAGGCACAGGTTAAAGAAATCCATCTGGGCCGCAGGGGGTACGAGGAATGAAGAAACCCGGCCTCATTCAGTGCACCCCTGTTGCCTTTCCCCCTCTTGCCCCTTCTCCAGCCTGGGAGACAATGACAGCTCCTTTGGAGAGCCCTAGCCTCCATCCTGCCTGGTTCTGCTGCCTGTCCATCACCTGGGAAGATGCTCCCTCCCCGTCACACCCCCACCCCACCAGCCCCAGTCCCAGGTCTACCTCCCTCTCTGGACTCTTGAAGGAAATTGGCACAAACCAAGAAAGTAAAGTAGGTGAGTCCTGAAGAGGGAGCCTGTGGTGGTGAGCACATTAATCTTGCCCAAACATGTCCAAGTCTTAATCCCTGCAGTTGGCTTTTATTTTCCTTTGCGTGGTAACAGTGGGTTATGCTTGCAGATGCGATAAATGCTGCTACTCAGCTGAATTAATGTGAGGTAAGTCTCACCTGCATTGCCCAGATTCTCCCAGGCACACTGGGGCTGCCAGATTTTCCACCATGACTATCCCTGGGTAACTATCCTAGTTCCTGGGCCCTCCGAGTGTTTGAATGACTGTGTTGTTCTTGGTACCCTTGTGCTTGTGCAATATTGAAGGTCTGGTAAGTACTGCTCAGATGCAGATAAAGAACAGACTTGTAGTTTTGAACCCCCCTTTTGTTCCAAGCCAATCACTTCTTCCTCCCTAGTCCTCTTGAGGTATCTGCCAGCCTGACTTTTACAATGATGATTCACTTTTTAAAAAGGATTTACTATTGCTTTTTCATAAAATAGCCCTTCCAAACATAAAAGTTAATTACATTGAATTAAATATGAATTTAACAGACTATACATATACACGTTGTGGAGAGTGTAAGCCCTCAGTATCACAAATAATTATGAACCAATCAACCCATGTAACTATACTCAGGTGACATAAATGTACATTGCACATCCAGAAGTCACCTATATGTTCTTTTCTCTGAGGAATCCAAATGGATAAATCTCCATACTGCCCGATTCCATTTACTTCACAGTCTTGAGCAGGCCAAACTATAGACACAAGAAAACAGACTGGGGATTGCCAGGGTCTCGGGCTTGAGATGAGGGGTTAAACTACCAAAGAGCATGAAACAATTTTGTAGCTGATGAAAATATTTTTTATGTTGATTGTAGTGGTGGTTCCATAATAGAATGTTTGCAGGCACTTAGATTTTGTGTGTAAATTAATTTCAATAAACCCATATTATTTAATAAATTGTAGAAAGTACTTTATGAGATGGCAATCAGAGAAGAAAAAGAAACAAAGGGAATCCAAAATGGAAAAGGAAAATTAAAACTGTCACTGTTTGCAGATGACATGTTACTATACACTGGAAATCCTAAGGATGCCACCTGAAATCTACCAGAATTCATAAGTCAATTCAGTAAAGTTGCAGAGTACAAAAGCATTATATAGAAATCTGTTACATTTCTATCCTGCTCATGGGGTCCAATCCCAAAGAAGGGTAATGCCAAAGAACGTTCAAATTACAATACAATTGTGCTCATTTCACATGCTAATAAGTGAAAGTGAAAGTATTCGTTGCTCAGTCGTGTGTGACTCTTGGCAAACCCATGGACTGTAACCCACCAGGCTCCTCTGTTTAAGGGTTTCTCCAGGCAAGAATACTGGAGTGAGAAGCCATTCCCCTTCTCCAGGGGATCTTCCTGACCCAGGGACCAGAACTCATGTTTCCTGCATTGCAGTCAGATTCTCTATCATCTGAGATGGGAGTACCAGACCAATTTACCTGTCTCCTGAGAAACCTGTATGCGGGTCAAGAAGCAACAGTTAGAACCAAACATGGAACAATGGACTGGTTCAAAATTGGGAAAGGAGTACATCAAGGCTGTATTTTGTCACCCTGATTAAATAATCAGAATACATCATGCGAAATGCTGGGCTGGATGAGTCACAGGCCGAAATCAAGATTGCCAGGAGAAATAGCAATAACCTCAGATAGGCAGGGGATACCACTCTAGTGGCAGAAAACGGAGAGAAACTAAAGAGCCTCTTGATGAAGGTGAAAGAGGAGAGTGGAAAAGCTGGCTTAAAACTCAACATTCAATAAATGAAGATCATGGCATCCGGTCCCATCACTTCCTGGCAAATAGACGGGGAAACAGTGGAAACACTGACAGACTTTATTTTGGGGGGCCCCCAAATCACTGCAGATGGTGACTGCAGCCATGAAATTAAAAGACGTTTGCTCCTTGGAAGAAAAGCTATGACCAACCTAGACAGCATATTAAAAAGCAGAGACATTACTTTGCCGACAAATGTCTGTCTAGTTAAAGGTATGGTTTTTCCAGTAGTCATGCATGGATGTGAGTCTTGGATTATAAAAATGCTGAGTGCCGAAGAATGACACTTTTGAACTCTCCTGTTGGAGAAGACTCTTGCGAGTCCCTTGAACTGCAAGGAGATCCAACCAGTCCATCCGAAAGGAAATCAGTCCTGAATATTCATTGGAAGGACTGATGCTGAAGCTGAAACCCCAATACTTTGACCACCTGATGCAAAGAACTGACTCATTGGAAAAGACCCTGATACTGGGAACGATTGAAGGTGGGAGAAAAAGGGGACGATAGAGGATGAGGTGTTTGGATGGCATCACCGGCTGGATGGACAAGAGTTTGAGTAAGTTCCGGGAGTTGGTGATGGACAGGGAAGCCTGGCGTTCTGCAGTCCATGGGATCATAAAGAGTCAGACACGACTTCACGACTAAACTGAACTGAAATGAACTTGGATTGGAAGAATCAATATTGTAACATGGCCACGGTACCCACGGCAGTCTACAGATTTCAGTGCAATCCCTATTAAGTTACCAATGGCATTTTTCACACAACTGGAACAAATAATTTTCAAAATGGCATGGAAACACAAACAGCCCTGAATTGTGGAAACAATCTTGAGAAAGAAGAATGTAGTGGTAGAAATTATGCTCCCTGACCTTAGACTGTGCTACAAAGATACAGTAATCAAAACAGCATGGTACCAGCACAAAAACAGACACAAAGATCAATGTTGTAGAAAGCCCAGAGATAAACCCATGCACTTATGGTCAATTACTCTGTGACAAAGGAGGCAAGAATATACAATGGAGAAAATAGAGTCTCTTCAGAAGGTGGTGTGGGAAAACTACTTCAAAATAGCCAAGACATGGAAGTAACCTAAATGTCCATCAACAGAGGAATGAATAAAGAAGATGTGATATAAATATACATCTACATATACACACATAAATATGTCTATATATCTATATCTATACACACATAACATACACACGTGGAATAGAATGGGCAAAGAAGATGTGTGTATATATATATGTATATATATATATATATATGCATACAATGGAATATTAGCCATACAAAAGAAAGAAATAATACCATCAGCATCAACATGGATGGACCTAGAGATGATCGTTCTTTATAGAGTTTTGTTTTCTGTCAAACATCAACATGAATCAGCCATAGGTATACATATGCCCCTCCCTCTTGAACCTCCCTCCCATCTCCCTCTCTACCCTGACCCTCTAGGTTGATACAGAGCCCCTGTTTGAGTTCCCTGAGACATACAGCAAATTCCCATTGGCCATCTATTTTACATATGGTAATGTAAGTTTCCAGGTTACTCTCTCCATACGTCTCAACCTCTCCTCCCCTCTCCCCATGTCCATAACTCTCTTCTCTATATCTGTTTCTCCATTGCGGCCCTGCAAATAAATTCATTGGTATCATCTTTCTAATTCCATATATATGCATCAGTGTATACAATATTTATTTTTCTCTTTCTGACTTATTTCTCTCTGTATAATAGGCTCTAGGTTCTTCCACCACATTAGAACTGATTCAAATGCGTTCCTTTTTGTGGCTGAGTAATATTTCATTGTGTATATGTACTACAGCTTCGTTACCCATGCATCAGTCGATGGACATCTAGGTTGCTTCCGTGTCCTAGCTATTGTGAACAGTGCTGCAATGGACATTGGGGTACATGTGTCTTTTTCAATTTTGGTGTCCTCAGGGTATATGCCTAGGAGTGGGATTGCTGGGTCACATGGTGGTTTTACTCCTACTTCTTTAAGGAATCTCCATAACATCTTCCCTGGTGGCTGTGTCAATTTACATTCCTACCAACAGTGCAAGAGGTGTCCCTTTTCTCCACACCCTCTCCAGCATTTATTGTTTGTAGACTTTTTGATGATGGCCATTCTGACTGGTGTGAGGTGATATCTCATTGTAGTTTTGATTTGCATTTCTCTAATAATGAGTGATGCTGAGCATCTTTTCATGTGTTTGTTAGCCATCTGTATGTCTTCTTTGGAGAAATGCCCGTTTAGGTCTTTGCCCCACTTTTTGATTGGGTTGTTTGTTTCTCTGGTATTGACTTGTATGAGCTGGTTGTATATTTTGGAAATTAATCCTTTGTCAGTTGTTTCATTTGCTATTATGTTTTCCCATTCTGAGTATTGTCTTTTCACCTTGTTTATAGTTTCCTTTGCTGTGCAAAAGCTTTTAAGTTTAATTAGGTCCCATTTGTTTATTTTTGTTTTTATTTCCATTAGTCTAGGAGGTGGTCATGGAGAATCTTGCTTTGACTTATGTCATTGAGTGTTCTGCCTATGTTTTCCTCTAAGAGTTTTATAGTTTCTGGCTTTATATTTAGGTCTTTAATCCATCTTGAATTTATCTTTGTGTATGGTGTTTAGGAAGTGTTCTACTTTCATTCTTTTACATGTTGATCGCTACAACATCTTAAGCAGTTTTCAAACTTAGAAAATTTAACTTTGAAGCAATACAATTATCTACTGAAGTCACTCATTCAAAATCCACGTGTCCCCAAACTGTTCTTTGTCCCTATAATTTTAATTCTGCTTCCAATCAAAGAACATGCATTGCATTCAGTTTTCGTGTCTCTTTAGTGTCCTTTAAACTAGAACAATTTCCCAGACATTTTTTGGTCATGTGTGACATCACCTTTCACTGTTTAGTATGATACTGATGGTGGGCTTGTCATATATGGCCTTTAATATGTTGAAGTATGTTCCTTCTATACCCAGCTTGTTCAGCATTTTTATCCTGAAGTGATGTATTTTGCCAAATGCTTTCTCTTCATATATCAAAGTGATCATATGATTCTAAGTTTTCACTTTTTAATGTGGTATATCACACTTACTGATTTAAATAGGTTGAACCACCCTCGCCTCTCAGGGATAATTCTCACTTGGTCATGGTATATACTTCTTTTCATGTGCTGTTGAGTTTGGCCTGCTATTTTGTTAAGAATTTCAGTGACATCAGTGACATTAGTCTATAGTTTTCTTGTAGTGTCTTTCTCTGACCTTCGTATCAGATAACACTGGCCTTGTGAAATGAGTTCAGAAGTATTCCACCCTTAGTTTTCTGGAAGAGTTTGAGAAAGACTGGCATTAATTCTTCCTTAAATGATCGGTAGAATTCACAATTGAAACCACCTGGTCTTGGCCTTTTCTTTGCTGAGAGGTGTTTTTTTTGCCTTCACTGATTTGATCTCCTTGCTTATAATTGGTCTGTTCGTATTTTCTATTTCTACATGATTCAGTCTTGGTAAAGTGCATGTTTCTAGAAATTTATCCATTCCTAGATTTCTAGTTTGATGGTGTATGACTGTTCATAATTGTCTCTCACAATCTTTGTATTGCTGTGGTGTCATTGTAATGTCTCCTATTTCATCTCTGATTTTGTTTGAACTCTTTCTTCTGAGTTAATCTAGTAACAAGTTTGTCAATTTTGTTTATCATTTCAAAAAGCCAGCTCTTATTTACATTGATCTTTTCTATTCATTCTCTGGTCTCCATTTCAATTTTTTTTCTTCTCTGATCTTTGTTGTTTCCTTCTATCTCGAACTTTGCACTTAGCTTTTTCTTTTTTTCCTTTATTCCACAAGGTTGTTTATTTGGTAGCTTTCTTGTTTCTTTTTTTAAAAAAATATAATTTCATTCCCATGTATTTATTTTTGGCCAAGCTTGGTCTCCGTTGATGTGCAGGCTTTTCTCCAGTAGCAGCAAATGGGGGCTCCTCTCTAGTTGTGGTGTGCAGGCCCCCGGTTGCAGTGGCTTCTCTTGTCGTGGAGCACAGGCTCATAGTTGTAGTGCACAGGCTTAGTTGCTCTGCGGCTTGTGGGATTCTCCCAGATCAGGGCATGAACCTGTGTATCCTGCATTGGCAAGCAGATTCTTTTCCACTGAGCCAACGGAGAATCCCTCTTTCTTGTTTCTTAATGTATTCATTTATCATTATAAACTTCTTTCTTAGGCCTGCTTTTGTAGTACATTGTGGTTCCGTTTTCATTTGTTTCGAGATATTCTTAAATATACCATTTTACTTCTTCTTTGACCCGTTAGTTGCTCAGGAGTGTGCTATTTAATATCCAGATATTTGTGAATTTTCCAGCTTTGTTCCTGTTACTGATTTCTCGTTTCATGCCATTGTACTCACAAAAGATACTTGGTGTGGTTTCAATCTTCTTAAATTTAATTAGAGATATTTCAGGAGCTATCATATGATCCATCCTGGAAGAGGTTCCATTTGCCCTTGAGAAGAATTTGTTCTGCTGCTGTGAGATGGAATGTTGTATAATTCTGTTAAGTCCATCTGGGCTACAGTATGGTTCAAGCCCATTTCCTCTTTCCTTTGTTGATCTCGTGTGGATAATCTATCCATTGTGGAAGTGGAATATTCAAATCCCCTATTATTGTCGTGTTGTTACCTATTTAGCTGTTCAGATCTGTCAGTATTTGCTCAATATACACAGGTGTTCCAATGGTGGGTGGGTATATATTAATATTCACAATCCTTGTACCATCTCGATGAACTGACACCCTTTATCATTATATAATGACTTTTTTTTGTCTCAAATTACCATTTTTGGCTTAAAGCCTATTTTGTCTGATATCGGTATGGCTACTCCTGCTCTCTTTTGTTTACCACTTTCATGGAATACCTTTCACCATGCCTTCGTTTTGAGCATATGTATGACCTTAAACCTGAAGTGAGTCTCTTGTAGGTAACAGTGCAGTTGAGCACTGTTTTTCGGTGTTTTTTCTAAATCCATCCATCCACTCTATTCCTTTTGCTGGAGAACTAAATCCAGTTACATTTAGAGTAATTATCGAAACATAACGTTTTAATACTTAATGCCCCTGTCCCTGTGGGGACCTAATTAAAATTAAAAGCTTCTGCACAACTCAGAAAACTATAAACAAGGTGAAAAGACAGCCTTCAGAATGAGAAAAAATAACAGCACATGAAGCAACGGACAAAGAATGAATCTCAAAAATATACAAGCAACTCCTGCAGCTCGATTCCAGAAAAATAAACGACCCAATCAAAAAGTGGGCCAAAGATTTAAACAGCCATTTCTCCAAAGAAGACATACAGATGGCTAACAAACACATGAAAAGATGCTCAACAGCACTCATTATCAGAGAAATGCAAATCAAAACCACAAGGAGATACCATTTCACACCAATCAGAACGGCAGCTATCTAAAGTGTACAAGCTATAAATGCTGGAGAGGGTGTGGAGAAAGGGGAACCCTCTTACACTGTTGGTGGGAATGCAAACTAGTGCAACCACTATGGAGAACAGTGTGGAGATTCCTTAAAAAACAGGAAATAGAACTGCCATATGACACAGCAATCCCACTGCTGGGCATACACACTGAGGAAACCAGACCTGAAAGAGACACATGCACCCCAATGTTCATCACAGCACTGTTTATAGTGGCCAGGACATGGAAACAACCTAGATGTCCATCAGCAGACGAATGGATCAGAAAGCTGTGGTACATATACACCATGAAATAGTACTCAACTATTAGAAAGAATACATTTGAATTGGTTCTAATGAGGTGGATGAAACTGGAGCCCATTATACAGAGTGAAGAAAGCCAGAAAGAAAAACACCAATACAGTACACTAATGTATATATAGGGAATTTAGAAAGAAGAAACAGTAACCCTGTATGCGAGACAGCAAATGACACACAGATGCATTGAACAGTCTTTTGGACTCTATGGGAGAGGGCGAGGGTGGGATGCTATGGGAGAATGGCACTGAAACATGTAAATTATCAATGTGAAACGAATCGCCAGTCCAGGTTTGATGCATGATACAGGATGCTCGGGGCTGGTGTACTGGGATGGGGAGGGAGGTGGGAGGGGGGATCATGATGGGGAACATATGTACACCCGTGGCAGATTCAGTCAATGTATGGCAAACCAATACAATGTTGTAAAGGAAAATTGACTAATCAATTAATTTAAACAAAGGTGAATCATCATTGTAAAAGTCAAGCTGGCAGATAACTCAAGAGGACTAGGGAGGAAGAAGTGATTGGATTGGAACAAAAGGGGGGTTCAAAACTACAGGTCTGTTCTTCATCTGCATCTGAGCAGTACTTACCAGGCCTTCAATATTGCACAAGCACAAGGGCACCAAGAACAACACAGTCATTCAAACACTGGGACAGGCTAGGGACTGGGATAGTTACCCAGGGATAGTCAAGGTGGAAAATCTGGCAGCCCCAGTGTGCCCGGGCAAATCTGGCCAATGCAGGTGAGACTCACCTCACATTAAGTCAGCTGAGTAGCAGCCTTTACTGCATCTGCAAGCATAACCCACTGTTACCGCACAAAGGAAAATAAAAGCCAACTGCAAGGATTAGGACTTGGACATTTTGTGGCAAAATTACTGTGCTCACCACCCGAGATTCCCTCTTCAGGACTAACCTACTCTACCTTCTTTGTTTGTGCCAATCTCCTTCAAGAGTCCAGAGAAAGAGGTAGACCTGGGGCTGGTGCTGGTGGGGTGTGGATGTGATGGGGAGGGAGCATCTTCCCAGGTGTTGGACAGGTAGCAGAATCAGGCAGGATGGGGCCTAGGGCTCTCCAAAGCAGCTGTCACTGTCGCCCAGGATGGAGAAGGGGCATAAGGGGGAAAGGCAACAAGGTGCACTGAATGAGGCCGGGATTCTGCATTCCTCCTACCCCCTGGCACCCAGATGGATTTCTTTAACCTATGCCTCAGGCCCTGCCACGGATTTCCCACTGGAAGTGGAAGGTTTGGGGCTGAGCCAAGGCCTGTGATATCTAGGTTTCCAGCAACATTATAGTGAGGTAGTTGGTCTGAGCTGTGTGCTCAGAGGAGGGAAGGGAGCCTGGTAAAAAGTGAACGAGGGATTGTGTTCACACCCTCGCACCTCCACTTCCATGAGCTCCTCCACTTCCTCACCCTGGTGACCAAAGTCCCAGGCCCCTCTCTGCCCAAGTGTGTTGCTGATGCTGGTGCTGGTCTTCTCCCTGAGCACAACTTACCTACATGTCTCGGTCGGCAGAGACCTCAGCTGGACGGTCTCTGCCAAATTTAGTCACTCAGACAACAGCGAGATGGGCTACACTACCAGGCAATCACCACTGGATCAGCTCTAAACTAAGTGATCAAGACCACCTTCCAGGGAGGTGTCTGAGTGGAAGGAGTAAGTCCCGCGCATGTTCTTTTCTTACCATGAGGTCTCTGACTGTTCCACCCACACGTAGTCTGTCCACCTGGCCTCATGCCAAGAGGCCTGGAAGGGAATCAACGTGAGAATATGGGTGAAGTGCTCCCCATTGTCCAGGTGCAGTCACTCCTAAATTCGCTTCCTCGTGGCACCCTTCTTGCCCCTGCCTCGAGTAACTCATGTTGGGCGGTCTCCTGTTTCTAAGATGAGCAGCGATATCCCTGGTACTCTCCAGAGCCACTCTTCCCATTTTCAGTCATCCACACCCTCAGCAGTTGGCAGATATCATAGAATGGCAAGGTAGGATCCAGGGCCTCCTCCAGCCACTCCAACTCTGTCAGAGTCCCAACACCCTGTCCTGAGGTTTGGTGACCCCTGCATCATCCCCCTCCTACATTTTGGGAATGTAACAATACCCCTTGAATATCGGGGATCCAACACTTGCTTCAGCTCACTCAGTGCCTTACAGAATCTGGACAAGTCTCTACATTTTCTGCCTCAAGGGCCTTATCCTAGCTGACTTTTATTCACACAGAGAGATGTCCAGGCACCAACTCTGAATGTGCTACCTACCATCATACCCACTTTTGTGTAATAAAACCCTGGTCTTTCAGGAATGGTGTCAGGCCGACCCTACCCTCAGTTCACTTAAACACAGATCTGTCTCTCTGAGTCTCCGTCTGGCCCAGTCCTGGAGTGTTGGCTGAGGGAAACAAAGTGCTCCCCAAATTCCAGCGAGGGGGGAATTGAACACAGAGTTCAGACTCATTGTCATATGCCCTAAAGATGTAGTCCAGGATACTGAGCTGGGATACTCTGGGAAATATCATTTGTTGGAAGATCTGTGTCATGGGTCTGGTCAAACGGTATTTGATAGGGACCCTGCAAGAACAGAGACTTACTAACCACACTTGCCATAGAGCGTGATTGGGCCCATTTCCACTCAAGGGTATAGAGAGGCTCAGGCTGGCGGCGAGGGTGGTCAGCTGGCTAGGGCAGGGAGGATGTGAAAACACTGAGGACTCCACCATCCATCTCTAGCCGCCAGGGTGCAGTCTGACCCAGGTTGGCACCAAACAGATGCATCTCCTGACCTCTAGTCCAGAGCCTAGCCTGTCTCCTGTGTTGCCTATACCTTCTCTCCTGCTCCCCAGGTCACTGGGTCCAGGCTTCATGCCCAAGCCCCTTATTGAATCCAAAGAAGGAGAAGTGAAACCATTGGCGCTTGCATCTCAGGGGTGAGGGCTAAAGAGGAGAGGAGGACTGTGTGCAGGTTCCAGCGTGCAAGGTGGGACTGGGGCAGGGGTGGGGATGGTACGCGCAGTAGGGACTCCAATGAGAGGGCAGAGCCTGGGAAGGGAGAGATGAGGGCACCTCTGCCTGTTTCCACCTGCTGAACTACACGTGCAGGCAAAGTCACCAATGGCAAGTCAGGGAAGGGATCGAGGGTGCTCCAACAGGAAAAGAGAGTGGTCAGGGTAAGTAGGACCATGAGTCCAGTGAGGCAGGAGGATGGGTTGGAGCTCTGTAAGGGGGTCATGTGTTCCTTCCAACGGGGAGGCAGAATGTCAGCAATGGATGGGAACCGGCAAATCCCAGAGGAGGGTGGTTAGCGAACTAGAAGAGGGCCTTTAGGGGGATGGGAGGATGTGCCAATGTGGCCAGTCAAGGCCCTCAGTAAACCCAGACTGGGGGCACTCCGTTGCCCTGATGGCCTGGATGGTAGAAGAGGCTGACCGAGAGACCCCACCACAGGATGCCAGAGGTACTGCTCTGCAACAGGCTATGATACGGAGTTGCTCCTCACCAGGCCTTGCCCCACCACTCCCCCAACCCCTACCCCCCAGAGAAAGGGCAGTACAAAGAACATGAGAAGTCCTTTAATCAAAAACTGCTGTGACACTGGGCTGAGAGGGGACAAAACAAGGGGCAGAGGATGCCCTGGTGGAGGCAGAAAGAGAGGCAGCAAGCTTGGCCACAGCTCGCCAGCCCCGGAGGTAACAGCTGCTCCTCTTGCAGGAAGATACTGGACTCAACCTGTAAGACAGCAGAGTCAGGGAAGAGCCTCAAGCCGGGGCAGCCCACAGCCCTGCTCAACAGCCAGCATTGTGGGAAGGGGTATGCAGTGTGTAACACTCACTTCAAACGATCTGGAACTTGTCAGCCAGGTACCGCATGGAGGCTGCAACAGGGAGAGGCATAAACAGGTGCTCCAGACAGACGGACATAGAAGCCTGTGCCCCTGTCCCGGTGGGGAACCACCTAGCCCTGCAACCTGAAACGCACATACCCCCAGCCCCAATGCAAAGAGCTCTGGGCCTGATCACTCCCCGCCAACGGAATTTAATGTGGAGCCATTTCCTCAAAGGAAACAAAATGTGCCAGCAGCTCTCAAGCTTGGGGCCACGCACAAACCATTCAAAAACTGTCTCGTAAACAATCCAGTAAGACTCTTAGAGGCCACACCAGATCAACAAGGCATCTCTAAAGTCCTATCAGAAGGAGGTCTCTAGAACTTCCTGGCTGGCAGAGTGTGCACACAGTCCACGCAGTACTTTGCTACTTGTCCACATCCGCAGCTGAATATGCACCGCACGCTCCAGCGACAGGCTTGATAGGTTCTCCTCCCCACAGGAACGCTGATCCCTACGAGGCCCTCGGCACCTGCAGCCCACCCCACCCCAAGGGACCACCCCGATTCTGCACTAAGAACCCGCTGCTCTCTGTCCCTGGTTCCTCATACCAAGTTGATCCTTAAGGTCGTCTATTTCTCTCTGTAGCACCAGACACTAGGCCAGCAGACACAGGAGGAAGAGAAATGGTTAGTATACACCCGCCTCCCCTCTCCTCCTCCTCTCCTCTCCCCCGGGCCCTCCATCCCAAACCAGGTGTCTAGACTGGCAAGGGAAAGACTTTCCTCAGGGGAAAGGAGGTGGGCTCCCTCCCTGGGGTGTAGGACGGGGATGGGATGGGGGTGGGGGGCCCACAAATATCAGTTGCACTTGGACTCAGATCCCACCATGGGGTTTGGGTGTGCATTTCCAGGAGCCAGAAGAAGCATTACCCGAGGACAGCCCTGCCTTCCGGGTGGCTGCTGCTGCCTTTTCCGTCTTGGGGGATGGTCAGTTGGTTCCCGGTCACCTGAGAGGGAAAGGACACACAATCCAGCTTCCCAGGTTCCCAGTGAGGTGCAAAGTGCCAAGCCAGGTCTAACGTGAGGTGAGGCAGTACCACCCTCTGCTAGCAGCAAGCGTCCCCTGCTCCGCCCGGCAGGCAGCACAAACCTTCTCTCTGGACCTGCCCCTCCTACACCTCAGGGACAGCCATTTCACCTCAATGGTTGCCAAAGGCTGTTGTTCTGGGTTCGAACCTCCCAGAGTGGCAGCCACAGCCAGCACCTGGGAGAGCAATGTGGGCGAACAGCACTTCACAGAAAAGGCTAATAGCCTACAGCCTACGCCCAGAGTTGACACCCTTTTTCCCATGGGTGAAGCGTCCTGAGAGCAAGGCTGAGCCCCCAGAAGAGAGAGAGAGAGAGAGTCAGAGACAGAGGTTTCTGCCCTCACCCCTGGCCACCTCCCCCCATATCAAAACCCAGGACACTCACCTGAGGGGCCAGGCCCTCTGAGCATGACTTCTCCCTTGTTCATGGCCACGGGCTCTGAGTTTCCTGAATACTGTGTGCCTCTGATGATGAGATTGGTGCTACTGGGTTCTCCATGATGCACCCATGGACAAGATGACCATGGCCTGTCAGTGGTCAGCTAGAAAGACAGATTTCTCACGGATCTGAAGTGTGTGTGTGCACGTGCACGCGTGTGTGTACCAGTGCATTTATATGTCTATGCCTGTGTGTGGGAGAGCTCATGTGATTCAAGACGGAGCTGAGGCAGGGAATTGGAAAGAGAATTGAAAGGCTGATCTCTTTAGCACATTCTCTGTCCGTCAGCCCCAGGTCAGCAGGTAGAGCTGAGCTGGGGACAGCATTGTGTCACTGAGAAACCTGGGGTCCCTGCAAGGAAGGTTTGGGGAAGACCTAGCAAGTAGGATTCAGGAAAGTGATGCGACTAAACACTGAAGCTCTGTGAAGCTTTTAAGGGGTCCCCGCAAATCAATTCAGCTACCAGCTCTCCCGTCCACTCCAGCCCCAGCCTCGTGGAGGAGGCTGGAAACAGGCCAAGGGTGGAAAACCGAGCCCAGCACACCCAAAGTGCTACCTTAACGTTTGTCCCTAGTAAAAGGACCCCAATCTGGCATCCTGATGACCCAGTGACTGAGGGTCACCCAATGACAACCCCTGAGGGATGGAGAGAAGGAGCAAGGGGTGAAGACCTGTGTTGTGGGGAGGGTGGGAGGGGGAAGAGTGAGGAGAGAGGAGGGGCCTGGCCTACTCACTTGGCCCTTTGGGAATGGGTCTCTATTTGGATCGTTGTCTTCTCCCGACACCGCCATTGCTGCCACCGACTCCCGGGCCCGCCTAGCCACGGGTTTCTTCCCAGCACGGGTGTGCTTGGACTCTTCAGCTCCCCAAGGGACCAAGGCCTCCTTCTTGGACCTCCGGAGCAGCGGGATGCCAGAAATTGGGGAGAAGGTGGCCGGTTGCAGGGGAGTGGCCGAGATTCTTTGCCCCCAGGAAGGGAAGATTCTCCCCACGGCAGGTTTGGAGACGCCCCCAAGGGACTTCTTCTCCTGGACCCCCTTCCTTCTAGGAGTGGGCCGCGGCAGGCTGCCTGTAGTGGCAGCTGCAGGAGCTGATGCTACTGCCACTCCCGGGTAGCTGGACAGGCTGCCCCCCTTCCCCCAGAGCACGCTCTGCATTTTTCTAGGGGGAGAGGTGTCCTCCTGCTCTGCATCGCCCTGCCTGCCCTGCCTTTCCACAACCGAAATTAATCCTCGCGGAATCGAGGATAGGCAAGAGTCTGGCACATTAAGGAGATTCTCCCTGCCTTGGACATGCAAGCGTCTGGGTGTGTTCCCAGGATCTTCGGGGCTGTTGAGCTTGGCCTGGCCTCCGTCTTTGGGATAAATGCTCACCCTCATCCGCTCTATCTTACTGAATTCATCGGAGGACTCGGGGTCGGACAGCAGCCCGGCTGTGCTTTCTGACGGAGGCCACTGGCAATTCACAGCCACGTTCAACCTACTCTTAGTGCCTTTCTTAGGGTTCCCCCAGGCCCGGCCTGCCTTGGGCCCGCCGACCCGGAGAGGGCCAGCCTCAGCCTGTGCGGCCTCCCCACACCTCTGGGCGGCACCGCCTCGACTGCGGGGTCGCGCCTCGAGGTCCCGCAAGGCAGACACTTCGCCGACCGCGTAGCTCTCCTGGGACAGGTATCTGCGGGTGCCCAGCACGTCGTTCAGGTCGGCCAGCTGCTGCAGGATGGCCGCCACTGACTCGTCAGCCAGCTGCAGGGCGTCCCCCTGGTCGTCGGCCAGGGAGCCAGGCTGGCGTTCGAGGACCTGCAGCACCGGCCCTCCGGCTTCCAGCACCTCCCGCTCTGACTCGAAGCCCTCAGGGTCTGGGAAGCCATTCCCGCCCTCACCTTCGCCGCTTCGTGGTGCCCCAGGCTCTGGGCTGGGGCCGGGTCCCCGCGGGGCTATGGAGCCGGCCTCAAGGCCGCTGGTCTGCTCCCCGCACTCTGAGCCAAAACCCGCTCCCGAAACAGACACCTCATCATCTGGGGAGCTCATGTCGCGATCTGGGTGGCCGCCGGATCAGGGGCGGCGACCATTTATCAACCGGGTCGCGGTGGCGGCGGTCAGGGCAGGTGTGGCGGGCGGCGTCTGGAGCTCGCCGTCAAGCATGCTGGAGATGGCCGCAAATGACGCGAGGTTTTCAGCGCGCCAGCCCTGCCGCCTCCTCATTGGTCCGGTTCCTGCCAACCAGCACGCGCCTTGTTTGGCCGTCCCCTCGAGGTGTAACCAATGGGGTCGAGGGCCTCCTCTGGCTTGCTGCCAAGTCCAAGGGCCGTCCGGGCAGTTGGCGAGTTGGCGGGTGAATGTGACGCTGCGAGTATACCTCTGTCAAGCCTCTCGTCCCACCTCCTCCAAGTGCTTAACGATTCCGAGAGTGGGAGAGTTTAGCGGCAAACCTCTGTGGCGGTGGTGCAAGAAATCCATTTGGGAGGTAATTTCGCAGAATCTGTGAAAAGCAACTTATACAGCAGAGACCCCGTGCCCGGCACTCTTCTAAGTGCTGTATGTAAGTAGTAGTGGTTCTTTGTGACGCTCCCAGGACTCTAGTACTAATGATTAGCAGACTAAGGTTCAGCCACTGACCCACGGTCATTTGGCCCATGGGGATCAGTGGTAGAATTGAAGCCAAGCAATCTGACTCCAGAGTCCCTGCTTTGATTCAAAGATCTAAAAAAGCTATGTTTTCCCCTCTATCAGGAAGTCCACTGCCTGGCATATCTTCTAAAAGTGAGGGTTTATTGCTAAGATCTCTATTTTACTCCATTGATCTATTTGTTAATATGGCAGTAACACACAGTTTTCATTAGTGTAGCTTTGTAATGTTTTGAAATCAGGAAGTTGGAGTTCTCTACTTTTTCTTTGTCCAAGTTGTTTTCCCTATTAAGGATCTCTTTAGATTCTACTTAAATTTTAGGATGAGTTTTTCTATTTCTGTAAAGCATGCTATTGGGATTATGACAGAGTTTGCATTGGATCTGTAGATCACTCTGGGTAGTGTGTTAGAAGAACAGATTCAGTGGAGTGTGTGTGTCTGTGTGTGTGTGTGTGTAAAAGAATTGACTCATTCAATTATAGCGGCTGGTAAGTCCCAAAATCTAGGGGGTGAGGTGGCTAGCTGGAGACTGAGAAGAGCCAGTGGTTTAGCTCTAGTCCAGGTTAGAAGGCCTAAGAACCAAACCAATAGAGTTGATATTTCAGTTTGGGTCTAAAGGCAGGAAAAGAAGCTGATGTCCCAGGTCCAAAGGCTTTCAGGCAGGAGGACTTCTCTTGCATGAGGAAAGTTTGCTTTTTTGTTTAATCAGACTATCAACTGATTAGGTAAAACCCACCCACTTTATCAGGGGGAAATCTGTCTTATCCATTTGACTGATTTAAATGTTAATATGGAAAAGCACACTACGGAAACATCCAGAATAATATTTGACTAAATATCTAGGCACTCTGTGTACCAGTCAAGCTGACACATAAAATTAACCACCTCAGATACCCTGGACTTTCTCCATCTAGTTGTGTCCTCTTCGATTTCTTTCATCAGTGTTTTATAATTTTCTATGTATAGGCCTTTTGTTTCGTTAAGTAGATATACTCCTAAGTATTTTATTCTTTGTGTTGCAATGGTGAATGGCATTGCTTCCTTAATATCTCCTCCTGGTTTCTGTTTGTTAGTGCATAGGAATGCAAGGGATTTCTGTGTGTTAATTTTACATCCTCTACCTTTACTCTATTCATTGATTAGCTCTAGTAATTTTCTGGTAGCGTCTTTAGGGTTTTCTATGTAGAGGATCATGTCATCTGCAAACAGTGAGAGTTTCACTTCTTTTCCTATCTGGATTCCTTTTATTTCTTTTTCTGCTCTGATTGCTGTGGCCAACACTTCCAAAACTATGTTGAATAGTAGTGGTGAGAGTGGGCACCCTTGTCTTGTTCCTGATTTTAGGGGAAATGCTTTCAATTTTTCACCATTGAGGATACTGTTTGCTGAGGGTTTGTCATATATAGCTTTTATTATGTTGAGGTATGTTCCTTCTATGCCTACTTTCTGGAGAGTTTTTATCATAAATGGATGTTGAATTTTGTCAAAGGATTTTTCTGCATCTATTGAGATAATCATATGGTTTTTATTTTTCAATTTGTTAATGTGGTGGATTACATTGATTGATTTGCAGATATTAAAGAATCCTTGCATTCCTGGGGTAAAGCCCACTTGGTCATGATGTATGATCTTCTTAATATGTTGTTGGATTCTGTTTGCTAGAATTTTGTTAAGGATTTTTGCATCTATGTTCATCATTGATATTGGCCTGTAGTTTTCTTTTTTTTCTGGCGTCTTTCTCTGGTTTTGGAATTAGGGTGATGGTGGCCTCATAGAATGAGTTTGGAAGGTTACCTTCCTCTGCAATTTTCTGGAAGAGTTTGAGTAGGATAGGTATTAGCTCTTCTCTAAATTTTTGGTAGAATTCAGCTGTGAAGCCGTCTGGTCCTGGGCTTTTGTTTGTTGGAAGATTTCTGATTATAGTTTCATTTTCCGTGCTTGTGATGTGTCTCTTGAGAGTTTGTATTTCTTCCTGGTTCGATTTTGGAAAGTTATACTTTTCTAAGAATTTGTCCATTTCTTCCAAGTTGTCCATTTTATTGGCATATAGATCCTGATAATAGTGTCTTATGATTCTTTGAATTTTTGTGCTGTCTGTTGTGATCTCTCCATTTTCATTTCTAATTTTGTTGATTTGATTTTTCTCCCTTTGTTTCTTGATGAGTCTGGCTAATGGTTTGTCAATTTTATATACCTTCTCAAAGAACTAGCTTTTGGTTTTGTTGATTTTTGCTATGGTCTCTTTTGCTTCTTGTGCATTCATTTCTGCCCTAATTTTTAAGATTTCTTTCCTTCTACTAACCCTGGGGTTCATAATTTCTTCCTTTTCAAGTTGCTTTAGGTGTAGAGTTAGGTTATTTATTTGGCTTCTTTCTTGCTTCTTGAGGTATGCCTGTATTGCTGTGAACCTTCCCCTTAGCACTGCTTTTACAGTGTCCCATAGGTTTTGGGTTGTTGTGTTTTCATTTTCATTTGTTTCTATGCATCTTTTGATTTCTGTTTTGATTTCTTCCGTGATTTGTTGGTTGTTCAGCAACGTGTTGTTCAGCCTCCATGTGTTGGAATTTTGAATAGTTTTTCTCCTGTAATGGACATCTAATCTTACCGCATTGAGGTCAGAAAAGATGCTTGGAATGATTTCATTTTCTTTTGAATTTACCAAGGCCAGATTTATGGCCCAGGATGTGATCTATCCTGGAGAAGTTTCCGTGTGCGCTTGAGAAAAAGGTGAAATTCATTGTTTTGGGGTGAAATGTCCTATAACTATCAATTAAGTCTAACTGGTCTATTGTATCATTTAAAGTTTCTGTTTCCTTGTTAATTTTCTGTTTAGTTGATCTATCCATAGGCGTGAGTGGGGTGTTAAAGTCTCCCACTATATTTTTTTTATTTTTATTAGTTGGAGGCTAATTACTCCACAACAAGTCTCCCACTATTATTGTGTTATTGTTAATTTCCACTCTCATACTTGTTAACATTTGTCTTACATATTGTGGTGCTCCTGTGTTGGGCGCCTATATATTTATGATTGTTGTATCTTCTTCTTGGATTGATCCTTTGATCATTATGTAGTGTCCATCTCTATCTCTTTGTACAGCCTTTGTTTTAAAGTCTATTTTATCTGATATGAGTATTGCGACTCCTGCTTTCTTTTGGTCTCTATTTGTATGGAATATCTTTTTCTAGCCCTTCACTTTCAGTCTGTATGTGTCCCTTGTTTTGAGGTGGGTCGCTTGTAGACAACATATATAGGGGTCTTGCTTTTGTATCCATTCAGTCAGTCTTTCTCTCTTGGTTGGGGCATTCAACCCATTTACATTTCAGGTAATCATTGATAAGTATGATCCCGTTTATTGTTTTGGGTTCGAGTTTATACATCTTTTCTGTGTTTCCTGTCTCGAGAAGATCCTTTAGCATTTGTTGGAGAGCTGGTATGGTGGTGCTGAACTCTCTGAGCTTTTGCTTGTCTGTAAAGCTTTTGATTTCTCCTTCATATTTGAATGAGATCCTTGCTGGGCACAGTAATCTGGGCTGTAGGTTATTTTCTTTCATCACTTTAAGTATGTCCTGCCGTTCCCTTCTGGGCTGAAGAGTTTCTGTTGAAAGATCAGCTGTTATCCTTATGGGAATCCTCTTGTGATTTATTTGTTGTTTTTCCCTTGCTGCTTTTAATATTTGTTCTTTGTGTTTGATCTTTTTTAATTTGTTTAATATGTGTCTTGGGGTGTTTCGTCTTGGGTTTATCCTGTTTGGGACTCTCTGGGTTTCTTGGACTTGGGTGATTATTTCCTTCCCCACTTTAGGGAAGTTTTCAACTATTATCTCCTCAAGTATTTTCTCATGGTCTTCCTTTTTGTCCTCTTCTTCTGGGACTCCTATGATTCGAATGTTGGGGTGTTTCACGTTGTCCCAGAGGTCTCTGAGATTCTCCTCATTTCTTTTAATTCTTCTCTTTTCTCCTCTCTGTTTCATTTATTTCTACCATTCTATCTTCTACCTCACTTATCCTATCTTCTGTCTCCGTTCTTCTACTGCTGATTCCCTGCAGAGTGTTTTTGATCTCATTTACTGCATTATTCAGTATATATTGACTCTTTTTTATTTCTTCTAGGTCTTTGTTAAACCTTTCTTGCATCTTCTCGATCCTTGTCTCCAGGCTATTTATCTCTAACTCCAATTTGCTTTCAAGATTTTGGATCATTTTCACTATCATTATTTGGAATTCTTTATCGGGTAGATTCCCTATCTCTTCCTCTGTTGTTTGGTTTGGTGGGCATTTATCCCGTTCCTTTACCTGCTGCGTATTTCTCTGCCTTTTCATCTTGTGTATATTGCTGTGTTTGGGGTGGCCTTTCTGTATTCTGGCAATTGGTGTTTCCTCTTTATTGTGGAGGTTCCTTGCTGTGGGTGGCGTTGGACAGGTGGCTTGTCAAGGTTTTCTGGCTAGGGAAGCTTGTGTCAGTGTTCTGGTGGGTGGAGCTGGATTTCTTCTCTCTGGAGTGCAATGAAGTGTCCGGTAATAAGTTTGGAGATGTCATTGGGTTTGGCGTAGCTTTGGTCAACCTGTATATTGAGGCTCGGGATTTGTTCCTGTGTTGCTGGAGAATTTGTGTGGTACATCTTGCTCTGGAGCTTGTTGGCCCTTGGGTGGTGCTAGGTTTCAGTGTAGGTATGCAGGCGTTTGATGAGCTCCTATCGTTTAATGTTCCCTGGATTTAGGAGTTCTCCGGTAGTCTCAGGATTTGGACTTAGTCTCCTGCCACTGGTTTTCAGTCTTATTTGTACAGTAGCCTCAAGACTTCTTCATCTATACAGCGCCAATGATAAAACATCTAGGTTAATGATGGAAAGTTTCTCCACAGTGAGGGACACCCGGAGAGGTACACAGAGTTACGTGGAGAAGAGAAGAGAGAAGAGGGAGTTAAAAAGCTGACCAGGAGGAGCAGAAGGGGTATCAAAAGGGGAGAGAGCAAGCTAGCCAGTTATCGCTTCCCTATGTGCTCTCCACAGTCTGGACCCCTCGGAGAGTTTCACTGAGTTACACAGAGAGGAGAAGAGGGAGGAAGGAGACAGAGGCAGCCAGGAGGATCAAAGGGGGAATCAAAAGGAGAGAGACAGATCCAGTCAGTAATCAGGTCCCTAAGTGTTCTCCACAGCCTGGAACATACAAAGAGATTCACCAAGTTGGGTAGAGAAGAAAAGGGGGTGGGGGAGATAGAGGCGACCTGGTGGAGTAAAAGGAGAGTAGAAACGGGGAGAGAGCAATCAGGCCAGTGATCCTGCTCCCAGGTAAAAATGGGTACTGAAGATTGGGTTCTTAAAGGTACAAAGTTGATAACCAATACCAAAAAGCAAAGATTAAAAATCCTGAGTAGAGGTTAAATTACCAAAAATACAGTAATTTTTTTTAAAAAGAAATAGGAAAAATGCAAAAAAAGAGGAAAAAAAGCAAAAAATCAAACCAGTGAACAAACAAACAAAAGACAAAGTAAGAGAAATTATAAAATATGTATATGTGAAGTTTGTTTTAAAAATAGGGTCTTTTTTTGGCAAGGTAATGTTAGGTTATAAAAATGAAAATTAAAGGAATAATGGGAACTTAAAAATAAAAAGATAAAATAAAATTAAAAAGACAACAAAGTAAAAAATAAAATTTTTTTATTTTAATTTTTTTTCTAATTTAAAAAATGATAATAGTAAAAATATATCTGAGACTTTCTCTGGAGCTGTTGCGGACAGTGTGGGGTCAGTTCATCTTCAGAGAGCTCCTTGGTCCGGCTTGTATTTCCCAAGGTCTATAGGCCCCTTCCTATGTAGCCGGTGCTAACTCCAGGGTTTTAATCTATTGCACCTGTCACTTCCAAAGCGGTTCCCTCTGTTTATTTTAGCTTCTGTTTGCTGGTCTCTTCAGTGTCTAATTTCTGCCCTGCTCCAAGGGGCGCGGTGGTGTTCCCTTTTATTTCCTTTTTTTTTTTTTTTTTTTTTTAGGCTCGCTTGTTTAGTCGTGCTTTGGGGAGGGAGGAACACTGTGAACAAATATCACTGGCGTGTGCTCACAGTGATTCAGCCACACAGGGTTTGCCCCCGCTCACGCCGTGTGTGCTTCCCCAGTCTACACTGCCCAGACTCTAGGTTGCTCTGCCGGGAACTGTCTGATGCAGACTCTGGTTTACATGCACTTCTGAGGCCTAAGCTGCTCAGGTTCAGGTTCTCAGGTACTGCACAAAGGCGCAGACTTGGTTGGACCTGGTTTTGCGCCCGACCCAGGCCCGAGCAGCTCAGGTGACCAGGGGCTTGGCGCGCGTATCCACCCCCAGTTGGAGGCTGCGGCTTACCCCCTCTCCCGTTCCAGCCGCTTGGTTTTCTGGGTGTGCAACAAGTGCGCCTTCTTAGGTGTGCCGTGTGTCTATTCTGGGGAGCTGGTCTCTGGCTGCGACCCTCCTAGCTAGTCGATCGTCCAGAGTCCCAAGAAGTCTTGGTTAGCAGAGAAATCTGCTTGCATTTGGTATAGGGTGCCTCTCTGGGGTCGAATGCCCGCTTCCGACTCTGGCTGCCCTCGCCTGCCTGTCTCCGGCGGGGGATGGGCCGGTCTGCAGCCGGCTAGCTCTGCTCAGTGCTTTGTTCTGTGAGCGTGCCTGGCGATGTCTTAGGTTAGGGCTTTTCGCGTGATCACAGGATAGCTACCCCACAGTCTGGGTTGCTATCTCAAGCTAATCCCCTCAGATTGCCCTCAGGGCATTCAGGCCTGGATCTTACCCTAAGCAATGCAGCCCACTCCTCCCTGTCCCTCCCCTGCTTGCTAGTGGGGGATGCGAGTGTCCGGGCTGCTGCTCCACTGGAAGTGGCTGTTAGGCACGTAATCTGTGGGTTTTAATTATTTATTTATTTATTTTTCCTCCCCCTTATTTTGTCCTCTGAGATTCCAAGGCTCACCACAGACCCGCCTGAGAGCGTGTTTCCTGGTGTTTGGAAACTTCTCTCTTTTTTAAGACTCCCTTCCCAGGACGGATCTCCGTCCCTACCTCTTTTGTCTCTGTTTATCTTTTCTATTTTGTCCTTCCTCCTTTCGAAGACAATGGGCTGCCTTTCTGGGTGCCAGATGTCCTCTGCCAGCAATCAGAAGTTGTTCTGTGGAATTTGCTCGGCGTTCAAATGTTCTTTGGATGAATTTGTGGGGGAGAAAGTGGTCTCCCCGTCCTATTCCTCCGCCTTCTTAGGACCGCCTCCCTTGAATTGTATTCTTAATGTCCTTTTCAAATTGTTCTTTGTTAGTGTATAGTAACACAACTGAATTGTTTTTGGATTTTCTGTCCTACAACTTTGTTGAATTTGTTTATCAGTTCTACCAGTTTTGTGCGTGCGTGTGTGTGTGTGTGTGTGTGTGTGTGTGTGTATGGGTGTGTGTAATCTTTTGCGTTTTGCATGTAAAAAGTGATGCTATCTTCAACAGAGATAACTTTACTTCTTTCTGATGTGGATGCCTTTTATTTCTTTTGCTTTCCTAACAGCTCTGGCTATTACTTCCAGTTGTTGAGTACTAACATAATAGTGAGAGCAGGCATCCTTGCCTTGTTCCTTACCTTAGAAGAAGAGATTTCAGTTTTTCACCACTGAGTATGATGTTAGTTGTGGCCTTTTTTATGTCGAGGTCACTTCTTTCCACTCCTAGTTCTTTGACTGTTTTTTCTCGTGAAGGAGTGTTGAATTTTTTATGCATCTATGGAGATGATCATGTGATTTTTGTCCTTCATTCTGTTAATGTGTTTTCTTACATTGATTGATTTTTGTATGTTAAACTATCCTTGCACCCAAGGGATAAATCCCTTTTGACCATGGCACATAGTCCGTCTAATATGCCGTTGAATTGTTTTGCTAGTATTTTGTTGAGGAGTTTTGCATCTGCATTCATCCGGCAAAGCGGCCTGTAGTGTTCTTTGCTTTTGGTGCCTTTGATATCAGGATAGTGCTGGCCTCATAAAGTGAGTTTGGAAGTGTTCCCTCTTCTTCAGTTTTTTGGCAGCATTTGAGGAAGGTTGGTATGAATTCCTTGAATGTTTGGTGGAATTCTCCAGTGAAGCTATCAGTTCCTGATTTTGGCGGGGGGCGGCGCAGAGGGGAGGTTTCTCATTACCGATTCAATCTCATTACTGGTCTGTTGGGTTTTCTGTTTCTCCTTGATTCAGTTCTGGTAGATTGTGTGTTTCTAGGAACTTATTCATTTCTACCAGGTTGTCCAATTTCTTGCCACAATTGTTCATAGTATTCTTTTTTTTCCCATTTATTTTTATTAGTTGGAGGCTAATTACGTTACAATATTGTAGTGGATTTTGCCATACATTGACATGCATCAGCCATGGATTCACATGTGTTCCCCTTCCCGATCCCCCCTCCCGCCTCCCTCTCCATCCCATCCCTCTGGGTCTTCCCAGTTCACCAGCCCTGAGCACTTGTCTCATGCATCCAAGCTGCACTGGTGATCTGTTTCACCCTTGATAGTATACTTGTTTCAATGCTGTTCTCTCAGAACATCCCACCCTCTCTTTCTCCCACAGAGTCTAAAAGTCTCTTCTGTACATCTGTGTCTCTTTTTCTGTTTTGCATATAGGGTTATCGTTACCATCTCTCTAAATTCCATATATATGCGTTAGTAAGCTGTATTGGTCTTTATCTTTCTGGCTTACTTCACTCTGTATAATGGGCTCCAGTTTCATCCATCTCATTAGAACTGATTAAGATGAATTCTTTTTAATGGCTGAGTAATATTCCATGGTGTATATGTACCACAGCTTCCTTATCCATTCGTCTGCTGATGGGCATCTAGGTTGCTTCCATGTCCTGGCTATTATAAACAGTGCTGCGGTGAACATTGGGGTGCACGTGTCTCTTTCAGGTCTGGTTTCCTCAGTGTGTATGCCCAGAAGTGGGATTGCTGGGTCATATGGCAGTTCTGTTTCCAGTTTTTAAAAAATCTCCACACTGTTCTCCATAGCGGCTGTACTAGTTTGCATTCCCACCAGCAGTGTAAGAGGGTTCCCTCTTCTCCACACCCACTCCAGCATTTATTGCTTTTACACTTTTGGATAGCAGCCATCCTGACTGGCGTGTAATGGTACCTCACTGTGGTTTTGATTGGCATTTCTCTGACAATGAGTGCTGTTGAGCATCTTTTCATGTGTTTGTTAGCCATCTGTATGTCTTCTTTGGAGAAATGTCTGTTTAAATCTTTGGCCCATTTTTTGATTGGGTCATTGATTTTTCTGGAATTGAGCTGCAGGAGTTGCTTGTATATTTTTGAGATTAATCCTTTGTCTGTTTCTTCATTTGCTATTATTTTCTCCCATTCTGAAGACTTTCTTTTCACCTTGCTTATAGTTTCCTTTGTTGTGCAAAAGCTTTTAAGTTTAACTAGGTCCCATTTGTTTATTTTTGCTTTTATTTCCAATATTCTGGGAGGTGGGTCATAGAGGATCTTGCTGTGATTTATGTTGGAGTGTGTTTTGCCTATGTTCTCCTCTAGGAGTTTTATAGTTTCTGGTCTTAAATTTAGATCTTTAATCCATTTTGAATTTATTTTTGTGTGTCATGTTAGGAAGTGTTCTAGTTTCATTCCTTTACAAGTGATTGACCAGTTTTCCACAATTGTTCATAATATTCTTGTGTGATCCTGTTTGTTATTGTCACATTGGTTGTAATATCCCCTCTTTTTTTAATGATTTTAGTTACTTTACTCTTTTTCTCTTAGTTAATCTAGGTAAGTATTTTTAAAATAAAATTCTCTGTGTATAACGAAGTTCACTCACAACAGTGCTGTTTATAAGGGCAAAAAGCCCTGACTGCTACTTATATTTTCATCGCAAAAGCTACTAATATCTGTTGAAACTTTACTATGTGCTAGGCCCTCATACATGCATTATGTCATTTAATTCTCACAACAGCCATGTGAGGTAGACACGAATCTTACCCCTAGTTTATATACGAGGCACAAACATGTGATAACTTGTCCAAAGTCAAACATCTAGTAGGTGGTGGAATCAGGATTTAAACTCTGGTCTTTGGGTTTATATAGATACAAATCCGTGTTATGCAACTATTAGCAAAGGAAGTATGTTGCAATAAAAGATATACTGCACTCTTCCAAGGAAGAACTCAAGAAATCTGCAAGTACCTAAAAACGTTGTATTGAAACATGTATGTCCAGGATGGGTTTCTGGCAACCAGTGGGTCCAAAGGCTCTGAACCTTTTTTTGGTTGTGGGCCCTGTGTTAGTCTATTCCAGTCACGAAACCAAATACCACAGGCTGGATGGCTTAAACAAAAGGCGTTTATTTTCTCATAGTTTGGGATACTAGAAGTCCAAGATCAAGGTGCCAGCAAGTTCAGTTCCTGGTGTAGGCACTCCTGCTATATTGCAGTTGGGAACCTTCTCTCTGTTTCCTCACATGACATTTCCTCTCTGTGTGTATGGAGACAGAGAGAGAGAGAGCGAGAGATCTGGTAACTCCTCCATTTATAAGGATGCCAGGTCCTTTGGGATTAGGGCCCCACTCTTACAACCTCTGTGTGTGTTGTGCTTGGTCGCTCAGTTGTGTCCGACTCTTGGTGACCCCATGAACTGAGGCACACCAGGCTCCTCTGTCCTTGGGAATTCTCCAGGCAAGAACATTGGAGTGGGTTGCCATGCCCTCCTCCAGGGGAACTTCCCAGCACAGGGATGGAACTCAGGTGTGCCACACTGCAGGTGGGTTCGTTACCGTCTAGCCACCAGGGAAGCCCAAGAATACTAGAGTGGGTAGCATATCCCTTCTCCAGGGGTACTTCCCGACACAGGAATTAAAACCTGTATTGCGGGCAGATTCTTTACCAGCTCCCTCAATGAACCCTGATTACCTCTCTAAAGGCTCCATCTCCAAATTCAGTCACATTGAGGGTTAGGGCTTTAAGAAAGGAAATTGGGGGCAACACAATTCAGCCCATAATAGGACTCCTTTGAGAATCTATTGGAAGCTCTACACACCCTCCTAAGAAGACTGTATACATGCCTCCCACAACTTTGCACACAATTTCAGGAACTTCTTGGAACCCAGGTTGAGAGCCACTGTTCTAGGTCACCTTCCTCTTTTCCCAGATGGGGAAACAAGAGGTTCAGAAAGGGGAAGGGCTTTTCAGCAGGTTAGGAGAGAAGTAGGTCTCCTGATTCCTCATCAAGTGCTTGCCCTACCTTACTCTGCCTTGTGTTAGGCCTGTTAAGTCAGCAATCCACAGTGACCCCAAAACACTAGGGATTCTGTGGATGCAGTGAAGGGGATTGCTTCACCTGGGGTGCTCAAGTGAGTGAACAAGGCTCTAGCTACAACTGACAGCAAATGGGGCAGATTTCATTGTTTCAAATCAGTCAGGAGGTTGGGGAGAAGCTGCACCAAGTTCAACATACACACACAAGAGTTCTGAGTGTGAGGCGATGGAGGTGCTTCTGTCCTACCAAACAGCAAAGTGGGGACTGAAGAGGTATAGTTGAACTGTCTGCTGGCCTTGCCATGGGGCTGTCCCTCTACTCTCAGATTCCTCATTTGTACACCCCTGAGGAGTAGACCTGTTAGATTTCTACATGAGATTATCTAGCTCTAATATTCTGTACATCTGTGATTCTGGGGCAGGAACCATGCGGGAAAAATCAGTTGAGGCATCTGGGTCCTCAAATCATGGGCAAAACAAATTTTTTTTTTTTTCCCAAAATGTCTTCCGATGGCGTCAAAGAATTAGCAATAAAGCACATGTAGTTTAAAGAGATGAAAAATCCCTGATAAGCACGAGAAGACCCTTTACATACTCAGTCATTTAAGGTAAAGTCCCAAGAGAAATGTTACCTCAATTTCGGTTTCAAGTCCATCCTTTAAAAGGGAGGTGAATTATAATAGCTGGAATTCCGAACAACCAGGTTAGAAGATGGAACAGAATTTATAATGGGAAAAGTTATGTTATCTTTAGGCAGAGGGGTGGCCCCAGAAAATGACTCTTGTTTCATTTCATCAATCAATGAGATTTTAAAAGAACATGACATTCTTCCTGTTGACCCTATCAATGCCACAAACCAGTGTGGAGCCTTCACTTGGGCCACAAGACTAGAGACAAAAGCAGGGGCACTCACTGTGGGGTGGCGGCTAACACTTAAGGAAAATTCTTTCAGCTTTGCCCCCTACAAAGAACTAAGGAAGGGCTTGAAGGGTTGTGCACACCCACCTACTGCTTCTGTGCCAGTGAAAGGTGGGAGCTCACCCAGTCTAGCACATCAAAGGTCTCAGTTGCTGTCTGAGGAGAAAGG
The DNA here is from genome assembly GCF_963930625.1 of Muntiacus reevesi. Taxonomy (NCBI): domain Eukaryota; kingdom Metazoa; phylum Chordata; class Mammalia; order Artiodactyla; family Cervidae; genus Muntiacus; species Muntiacus reevesi. The sequence goes on from NC_089271.1 coordinate 63,312,807, forward strand.
GGGAGAAAAGAGCTGCTGCTGCGGGGAGCAGGGGTGAAGGCTGGTGTTAAGATAGAAGTGCCAAACGGGCAAGGGAGATGCCACCCATCCAACCACCAGCACCAGCACCATCACCACCATGTTGGCTCAAATAAGCCCCTTAGTCTCAGGGCTTCATAGACTAATCACAAAGAACAGGAGGGACTCCAAAGGCATGGCATCTGGCCCTTCCCAACAAACAGCCTTAAACCATACTGCCCTCGGCTGGTCAAATCGGTGTATTACAATGCAGACACAGCGCTCTGGGTTTTTTGCCTTCATTTCTTTTTCTCAGGTTCTTGGTGCTCCACCTCTGAGAGGAAGTGGATGGGGAGGGGAGAAGTCTCTGAGAAATTGTATCCAAGTACATCACTTCTGTGAGTTTCAGCACAAGTTCACAATTAAATTCTGAATGATAATGTACTACCCAAATATGAACTATTTATTAAAAAGTGAGATTGATATTATAATTATGTAAGCGTCACTTTATTATTAAAAAAGGTATGAGTTCTCAAAATTATAGCTATTAGTGTAGATGAAATAAGATTACTAAGCTCATTTAGAGATGTTATAAAGAAAGAAAGTAACTTTGGTGCTACTTCTGCTTAGAACATAGTTACAATATGCTTACACTGGGATGTTATTTCCTTCGGCATTATATTTTTCTCCAATTATACTGAAACGTAAGATAGAGAAAAAGTCACAATATATGCGTTGAGTTTAATAATTGATTATGAAGTGTATACCCCCAAGTCACAGAAGGATAGTGTCGGCTACCCCCAACACTCCTATAGTTTCCCTGTCTTATCTTAGGCCCGTTCCTTCTTCAAGGAGAATAGGCACACTCTTACTTATGTGCCATCCTTTCTTCCCTTTTCCTCAAAGATTTTATAGTATATACATACAAATATATATATATACACACACACACACACATATATAATGTTGTGAGTTAGTGCTGACAGCTACTTACAGTTATATGAATGGAATTGTTAAATATATCTGTGTTCCTTCTTGGTTTTTCAATCTATGTTAAATTTGTGAGATTCATGCCTATTCTGTGTAGTAGTACTTTGTATATTTTTCCTAATGAAATTGTATTTTTTCACATGAAGAGGATCTGCAAGAGCTTTTGGATTTGAAGCCGGCAGGGCTTAATTTTGAGAGAGCCAGAGAGCCGTGGGTAATAGACTCCACTCTTAAAGGGGGCATACAAAATCTCACATGCTCCAGGACCCAGGGCTGAAGCAATAATTTGAAGGGAGCCTGGGTCAGAGGCAGCTGCTGATCTTGGAGAGCCTCCCAGAGAGGCAAGAGGCAGCTGGACTCACCCTGGGGGCATCGACCCTGGAAGCAGCCATTCTGTGGAGCTCCTTCCACCACGTGGACACTGGCACTAGCCACTGCCGTTTTGGAATCCTCCCTCTACTTACTAGCACCAGTGCCCAGACCTACCCATCAGCCTGTAGGCAATAATACTGGGGCAGGACAAGCTACTAGCCAGGCAGAGGTGCAGCCCCACCCACAAGCAAGCCTGCTGTCTTAAGAGTCCCTGGAGCTGGACCTGTCAATCAGAGGCCCTGACATACCACACTGGCCCTGTACACCAGTAAGAAGGCATTAAGCCAGGACTCCAGGGTCCTGCAGTCAGAGACCCTGGGACCTAGTTCCTGCCCACAGCAGGTCATCACTAGCCCCAGGACCAGTTATACCCATCAGTGGTTAGGCCCCAGCCCTAGGATGCCCTGGACCCAGCCCCAGCCACCAATGGCCCAAAACACCAACTCCTGGACCCCTCCAGAGCCCTGAAGCCAGAGAACCCAAGAACCAGCTCCACACACCAGCAGGCAGACAACAGCAAGCGGAGTAACTCCAACCCTGCAGCCTGCACTACAGGAAATAGGTCACCCACCAGCAGGCCCACCCCAGCCCCGAGAGCCACTGAGTCCCAGCACAGTGTACCAGCAAGTCGACACCAGGTCTGGGACACTTTGGAGCTCTCAGCCAGCAGCTCTGCAATCTGTCCCCACACTGCAGTGTGTGGAAGCCCCCTTTGGGACATCTAGGATCCCACAGGCAGCCATGTGGGGAACTGGCCCCACCCAACAGTGAACTGAGACCAGCCCTGCAGCTAGAGACCCAGGAACAGAAACAGAGCTCCACCCACCAGTGAGCTGGCACTAGCCCCAGGACACCCTGGGCCCCAAACCCAGTCAACGGCAGGACAAACCAGCCTCAAGACACCCTGGCATGTCAGCCAGCTGCCCCCAGAAACAGCCACACTCACCAGCAAGACAAGGCGAACTTTGGGACACCTAGGACCCCCTAGCCAGCAATGTAGGAGCGAGCGCTAGCTACGTCAGCAGGAGGCTATGCTTATTCATTTGATGTTGATTCATAGTGGGGAGACAAGAATGTTTTAGGCTTGCAGGATTATATGCAATAGAATTTATTGTTGTTTAGTAGCTCAGTCGTGTCCCACTCTTTGCCACCCATGGACTGCAGCACGCCAGGCTTCCCTGTCCTTCACCGTCTCCCAGAGGGTGCTCAGACTCATGTCCATTGAGTCAGTGATGCCATCCAAACACCTGATCCTCTGTCTTCGCCTTCTCCTCCTGCCTTCAATCTTTCCCAGCATCAGGGTCTTTTCCAATGAGTCGGCTCTTCCCATCAGGTGGCCAGAGTATTGGAGCTTCAGCTTCAGCATCAGTCCTTCCAGTGAATGTGCAGGGTTGATTTTCCTTTGGCTTGACTGGTTTGATCTCCTTGCTGTCCAAGGGACTCTCAAGAGTCTTCTCCAGCACCACCCTTCAAAGGCATCAATTCTTCGGCACTCAGCCTTTTTTCTTGTCCAGCTCTCACGTCCCTACATGACTGCTGGAGAAACCATAGCTTTGATTACAAGGACTTTTGTAGGCAAAGTAATGTCTCTGCTTTTTAATATGCTCTGCTGTCTAGGTTTGTCATTGCTTTTCTTCCAAGGAGCAAGTATCTTTTTTGGCTGCAGTCACCGTTCACAGTGAGTTTGGAGCCCAAGAAAATAAAGTCTGTCACTGTTTCCGTTGTTTCCTCATCTATTTGCCATGAAGTGATGGGACCAGATGCCATGATCTTCATTTCTCGAATGTTGAGTTTTAAACCAGTTATTTCACTCTTCTCTTTCACCTTCATCAAGAGGCTCTTTAGTTCCTCTTCACTGTGTGCCATAAGGGTGGTGTCATCTGGGTACCTGAGGTTATTGCTGTTTCTCCCCGCACTCATTATTAGAAAATGTAAATCAAAACTATGACGAGGTATCACCTCACACCGGTCAGAGTGGCCGTCATCAGGATATCTACAAACAATACACGCTAGAAATGATGTGGAGAAAATCGAACCCTCTTGCACTGTTGGTGGGAATGTAAATGATACAGCCACTGGAGAACAGTATGGAGAGTCCTTGAAAAAACTAGGAATAAACAACCCTAAGGGCCGACAATCCCACGAGTGGGCACGTACCCTGATGATTCCATAATGGAAAAGGACACATGTATGCCAGTGTTCACTGCAGCACTATTCATAACAGCGAGGAAATGCAAGCAACTCAGATGACCATTGACAGATGAATGGATAAAGAAGTTGTGGTACATATATACAGTGGAACTACACTCAGCCATAAAAAGAAACACATTTGGGTCCATTCTATTGAGGTGGATGAACCTAGAGCCTATTATGCAGAGTGAAGTAACTCAGAAAGAGAGAAACAATTATCGTATATTAACACATATGTATGGAATCTAGAAAGGTGGTACTGACGAACCTATTGGCAGGGCTGCAGTGGAGACACAGACATAGAGAACAGACTTGTGAATGCAGTGGGGGAAGGAGTGGGTGGGACAAATGGAGAGAGTAGCATGGAAACACATACATTACCATATGAAAAACCAGTAGCCATTGGGAAATTGCTGTATGATGCAGGGAACTCAAACCTCGTGCTCTGAGACCACCTAGATGGATGGGGTGGGGTGGAGTGGGAGCTGGGAAGGAGGTTCAACGGGGAGGGGATATATGTATACCTATGGCTGATTCATGTTGATGTATGTCAGAAGCCAACATAACATTTTAATGCAATTATCCTACAATTAAAAAAAGTTTAAAAAGAACCAAGAACAGAGAATCTAAAGGAGAACGAAACAGAGATGAAGAGTACAATAAGTGAAATAAAAAAATATATACTTCAATGGTAGGTGAGATGACACAGAGGAACGGATCATGAAGCTGGAAGACAGAATAGTGGAAATCACTGAAGCGGAACAGAAAAAAAGGAAGAATAAACAGAGATGAGGACAGTTTCAGAGACCTCTGGGACCAGGTCAAGCATAGAAACATTTGAATTCTAGGGGTCCCAGCAGGAGGAGAAAGAGAGAAAGGGGCAGCGAGCATATGTGGAGACACACTAGCCGAACACTTTGCTAACCTGGCAAAAGACGTGGGTATCCAGGTACTGGAACACAGAGAGCCCTACACAGAAAGAAAACCACACCAAAACACATTGTAATCACAATGGCAAAAAGTAAAGCTACAGAGGGGTATTAAAAGCAGCAAGGGAAAAGCAACACGTTACAAACAAGGGATTTTTCAGCAGAAACACTGCAGGCCAGAAGGGAGTGGCATGATATATGTGAAACGGTAAAGAGAAAAGCCTACAACCAAGAAGACACTACTGTGAAGACTGTCACTCAGATTTGAAGGAGAGGCCAAAGTTTGACAGACAGGAGAAAGCTACAAGAGTCCAGCATCACCAAACCAGCTTTACAGGAAATGTCAAGAGGACCTCTCCCAGCAAAAAAGAAAAGACGCAACTAGAAACATGAAAATGATGAGAGGAGAAAGCTCACTGGTAAAGGCAAATATGCAGGAAAGGTAGCACATCACTCACTTACAAAGCTAATGGGAAGGTTAAAAGACAAAAGTAGTAAAATCATCTTTATCCGCAGTGAGTAGTTAAGGGAGCATTGCTATTGTTTAGTTGCTAAGTCATGTCCGAGTCTTTGAAAACCCCATGGACGTAGCCCGCCAGGCTCCTCTGTCCATGGGATTCTCCAGGCAAGTATATTGGATTTGGTTGCCATTTCTTTCTCCAGGGGACCTCCCCGACCCAGGGGTTGAACCCATGTCTCCTGCATTGGCAGGCAAATTCTTGGCCACTGAGCCACCAGGGAAGCCCCTTAGTTAAGGGATACACAGAAGAAAAAGGTGAACAATATGGTGTCAGATACAGTAAACGCGAGGAGAGGAGTAAAAATGGGGGGTGGTTAACATGCATTTAACCTTAAGAGGTCAGCAGATTAAAGCAATCAGATAGAAAAAGAGACAGGCATAGTGTAGGGAACAGAGTCAATAACTATGCCCTATCCTTGTTTGGTGGCATATCATAACCGGAATTACGGTGTTGAACATTTTGAAATGGATAGAAATAATAAATCACGATGTTGTATACCAGGAGCTAACATAGTGTTGTAGGTCAATTATGCTTCAAAACAGACAAGCAAGCAAACAAACAAGGATGTGGAGGAAAAGAGATAAGCTTTGCACTTACCAGAGGGTAGGTGTGGGGGAGGGGAATTGGACAAAGGTGGGCCAAACAGACACACGTCCAGTTATTAGATAAATAAGTACGAGGGCTGTAACGTACAACATGATAACTACAGTTGACACTGGTGTATGTTATCTATGAAAGATGTTAACAGGGCAAGTCCTAAGAGTTCTTGTCACAAGAAAAATATTTTCTTTCTCTTTAATTTTGTATCTATATGAGATGAGTGTTTACTAAACTTACTGTGATAATCATTTCATTTCATGATGTATATAAGTCAAATCATTATGCTGTACACTTTAAATTTACACAGTGCTGTATGTCAAATATATCTGAATAGAATTGGAAGACTCTAAAGAATATCCTGATGCCATGCACGGAGACGGACAGGACATCAACTTTGCAGTATTCCTGCCAAAACGTTTAACCTGAATGGATCAGGAAGCAGCAATCAGACAAATTCAACTGGAGAAGATTTCTGAAAACCACCTGGATTGGATCTTTAAAAATGTTAATGTCATGGAAAGCCAAAAAGAATCTAGGGAAATGTTATCGTTTACGGGACACTAAAGACGCTTGACAACTAAATGCATCATATGGCCTTTATTTGGAAGCAAAGCTTATTTTAGAAATCAGGTAAGAAAACAATATTGGGACAATCAGACATTTTGAGTGAGGATCATATAGTAGGTAATTGTACTGTCTCAAAATTAAATTTCCTGAGTATGATAATTGCATTAAGACTTTGAGGCAGGCTAATCTTTTTCTTTAGAGATACATACTGGAATATTGAGAGAAGGTACACCACAACGTCTTAAAGAAACTCCAATGATTCAACAAAATAGAGAGAGAATATGGCAAATGTGGCAAAATATTAATAGTGGATCAGTCCAGGTGAAAGATCTTTGGGTGTTCTGTGCTATTCTCTTGCAACTGCTATCTGTAGGAGGAATACCCTTGGGGTCCAGTGGTTAGGACTCATTGGAAAAGACCCTGATGCTGGGAGAGAGTGAGGGCAGGAGGAGAAGGTGGTGGGGACAGAGGAGGAGATGGTTGGATGACATCACCGAGTCAATGGGCATGAGTTTGAGCAATCTCCAGGAGATAGTGGAGGACAGGGCAGCCTGGTGTGTTGCAGTTCCTGGGGTCAGAAAGAGTTGGACACGACTTAGTGACTGAACAACATCAACAACTACCTGTAAGAGAGATATTTCCAAAAATAGAATTTGGGGGCAAAGAGGGCATCATGGGCCACTTTATTCCAATCTGCTTGAAAACTTAGGAAAATATGACCAATTTTTAGAAAAACAAACAAGAAAAAACCTTCCCAACGCTGACTCCAGAAAGAATAGCCAACCTGAATTGCTCCAGGTAACCGTAAAGAAATATATCAGTAGTCAAAGCAACTTTTGCAAAAATCCTCCAGGCTTCCCCCACTGAATTCTGACAAACATCCTAGGCATAAATATTTTCAATTTCACACAAAGTCTTAGGAAAAATATAAAAGGTGCGATACTCCCAAAGTCATTTTCCTGAGGATGAAATAACCTTGATATTAAATCCTGTCAAGGACAGTTTGAGAAAGGAAACTCTCAGGTCAGTCACACGCTCAGGGCATAAAAGGAAGAACCAGAAACAGAATATTAGCAAACTGAATCCTACAGAATATGAAAAGGGGAGACACATAGTGTGCCATGAGTAGGTTCATCCCAGGGCTTCCCTGGTGGCTCAGACGGTAAAGAATCCACCTGCAATGCGGGAGACCTGGGTTCGATCCCTGGGTTGGGAAGATCCCCGGGAGGGGGGCATGGCGACCCGCTCCAGTATTCTTGCCTGGAGGATCCCCATGGACAGAAGAGCCGCTGGTCTACAATCCATGGGTCGCAGAGAGCCAGACAGGACCGAGCGACTGAGCGACTAAGCACAGCACAGCACACAGATTCACCCCAGGCATACAAACTTGATTTAATTTAAGGTGATATAACATTCCACCTTATCAGACTATGGGAGAAAATCATGTTCAGAAGAAGTAAGTGGTGTCAATATCTGCTCATAATGTACTTTTGATAATATTTGTTTTATTTTTTAATTGGAGTATGGTTGATTAACAACGTTGTGTTAGGTTCAGGTGTACAGCAGAGTGATTCAGTTATACATCTACATCTATCCATGTCTTCTCAGATTCTTTATCCATAAAGGGTATTACAGAATGTTGAGTAGAGTTCCCTGTGCTATACAGAAGGCCCTTGTTGATTATCTATTTCACATATAGTAGGGCGTATCTGTTAATCCCGAACTTCTAATTTATCTCTCCCCTACCTTTGCTCTGCCTTTCCCTTTTGGTAATCATAAGTTTTCAAAGTCTGTTTCTGTTTTGTAAATAAGTTCATTTGTACAGTTTTGTAGGTGCCACACATAAGGGACATTTGTCTTTCTCTTTCTGACTTTCTTCACTCAGTATGACAATCACTACATCCATCCATGTAGTGGCAAGTGGCAGTATTTCATTCTTTTTAAGGTTAAGTAATATTCCATTGTATATATGTACCACATATTCCTTATCCATTCCTCCGTCGATGGATATTTAGGTAGCTACCGTGTCCTGGCTGTTGTAAAGAGTGCTGCAATCAACATCGGAGTGCATGCATCTTTTTGAATTATGGTTTGCTCCGGATATATGCCCAGGAGTGGGATTGCTGGATCTTTTGGTAGTTCTACTTTCAGTTTCTAAGGAAACTTCATACTCTTCTCCATAGTGGTTGTACCAATTTATATTTCCACCAACAGTGAATAAGGATTCTCTTTTCTCCACACTTTCTCCAGCATTTGCCATTTGTAGATTTATGATGATGGCCATTCTGATAGGTGTGAGGTGATATCTCATTGTAGTTTTGATTGGCATTTCTCTAATAACTAATGATGTTGAGCATCTTTTCACGTGGCTTTTGGCAATCTATATGTCTTCTTGGAGAAACAGAACTTCTATCCCTTTTTATAAAATATATTGGGCCTTAATATATATATATTTATATATGTATATATACATATGTATATTTATGAGATGAGCTTCATAGTGCTTGTATATTGGAAAGTAATCCCTTGTCTGTCACGTCATTCTCAAATATATTCTCCCATCCTGAGGGTTGTCTTTTCATCTTGTCTGTAGTCTCCCCCAGGCCCCTGCCCCGCTGCATTTACTGTACAAAAGCTTCTAAGTTTAATTAGGCCCCACTTGTTTATTTTCGTTTTTATTTTCTTTACTCTAGGAGGTGGATGCAAAATCATATTGCTGTGATTTATGTCACAGAGTGTTCTGCATGTGTTTTCCTCTAAGAGTTTCATAGTGTCTTGTGTTACATTTAGGTTCTAATCCCTTTTGAATTTATTTTTGTGTATGATGTTAAAGAATGTTCTAATTTCATTCTTTTCTGTGCAGCTGTTTTCCCAGCACCACTTACCGCAGAGACTGTCTTTTCTCATTGGTATGTTCTTGCCTCCTTTGTCAGAGATTAATTGACCATAGGCGCATGGGTTTATTTCTGGGCTTTCTATCCTGTTCAATGGAACAGCATTTCTGTTTTTGTGCCAGTACCATACTGTTTTGATGACTGTACCTTTGTAGTATTGTCTGAAGTCCAGGAGCCTGATTCCTCCAGCTCCATTTTTCTCGCTCAGGATTGCTCTGGCGATTGATGGTCTTTTGTGCCTGCATACAATCTTTGGGAATTTTTGATCTAGTTCTGTGAAAAATACCATTGGTAATTTGATAGGGATTCAATAGCATCAGTAGGTTGCATTGGGTTGTATAGTCAATCTGCCAATATTGATTCTTCCAATCCAAGTGATGTCAGAGAGGCAGCAGTGAGCTGTGGTTTAAGTTTGCCCCTTTGAAAAATGCATTTCTCAAGGAGGCAAAATCTGTTAAAAAAAAAAAAAAAGAGGTACAGAGTTTATTGTTAGAGACACAGCACAACAAGTAGGAGAGCACACAGAGAAACAGTTTGTTTAGTTAAGACAGAGAAGGCAATGATACACACTTGGAGAGAAAAATGTGTGGGCATCTGTCCTACTGAGGAGAAGTGCAGTAAGAGGAAGTTAAGTCATTTTTATAGGACAGTCCTTTGGGGTCTTTGTTTACGTTTGGCCAGTTATCTTGTTTCTTTTCTCCCACATGACCTGTCCTGGGACCCTCCCCAACATGCATGAGCATCTCTATTCCCAGATGCATGCCAGCCCGGAGACCTATGGGGGAGACGTGGCATCACACATTATGGGGTGGGGCCCCTTTGTTTTTGACCCCCAAGGAGCCTTTCTTCCCATGTGCAGTGTCTCTCCTGCCCTGAGAACGGGACATATGTGACCTCTTGATGTTTTAGTCAAACAGAGAGTAGCCCCTCTGTCTCTGCCAGAGCTGTTGTCCTAAATTGTCCTCAGGAGACAAAGCCTGACTATTTACCCTGTTACTCTTATTCGTTCTATTTCAGAGTGCAAGCTGGAGACTGACTGTAAGTACCTGGACTCAAGCCCACTTGCCTCCTTCCTTAGGAAGTGTAAAGCAGAGGCTAGTTGTAAATGCTTGGCCTCACAAGCATATAATATTTCTTTCCGTCTGTTTACATCATCTTGAACATCTCTCATTAGGATGTTATAGATTAGGATCTTTATCCCTTTCCTACCTCTGCCTTTCCCTTTTGGTAATCATGTTTTCAAAGTCTGTTTCCATTTTGTTAGTAAGTTCATTTGTACAATTGTTTAGGTTCCACATGTAAGGGACATTTGTGTTACTCTTTCTGACTTTCTGCACTCAGTATGGCAATCACTACATCCATCCATGTTGCCTCAAGCGGCATTATTTCATTCCTTTTATGGTAAAGTACTATTCCGCTGTATATATGTACCACATATTCTTTATCCATTCCTCTGTCGATGGATATTTAGGTAGCTACCGTGTCTTGGCAGTTGTAAATAGTGCTGTAACCAACATTGGGGTGGATGCATCTTATAGATTTGTGAGTACAGCTGTTTGGTCTCCTTAGGTTTATTCCTTGGCATTTTATTCTTTTTGATGGGATGGTAAGGGGGATTGTTTATTTAATTTCTCTTTCTGAAATTTCATTGTTAGCATGTAAAAATGCAAGAGATTTCTGTGCATTCATTTTGTATCCTGCAGCTTTACTGAATTCATCGATGAGCTCTAATAGTTTTCTGGCAGCATCTTTAAGGTTTTCTATGCACAGTATCATGCAAACTGCAAGCAGTGACAGCTTTATTTCCTTTCCAACTTGGATTCTTTTATTTCTTTCTCTCTGATTGCTGTGGTTAGATCTTCCGTAACTATATTGAATAAAAGTGGTGAGAGTGGCCATCCTTCTCTTCTTCCTGATCTTAGAAGAAATGCTTTCTTCTTTTTACTATTGAGTATGATGTTATCGGTAGGTTTGTGAAATGTGGCCTTCTTAATGTTCAGATAGGGCCCCTCTATGCCCACTTTCTGGAGAGTTATTATCACAAATGGATGTTGGACTTTTTTCTAAAGCTTTCTCTGCATCTATTGAGATCTATGGATTTGTGGATATTGAAAAATTCTTGCATCACTTGGATGAATCCCACTTGATCATGTTGTGTGGTCCTTTTAATGTCTTGCTGGATTTGGTTTGCTACTGTTTGGTTGAGAATTTTGTGCCTATGTTCATCATTGATATTGCCCTGTACCTTTCTTTTTTGGTGGTATATTTGTCTGCTTGTGGTATCAGGGTGATGGTGGCCTCATAGGATGAGTTTGAGGAGTGTTCTCTCCTCTGCAAGTTTTTGGAATAGTTTCTGAAGGATAGGTATTGACTCTTCACCAAATGCCTGACGGAATTTGCCTCTGAAGTCATCTGGTCCTGGCCTTCTGTTTTATGGAAAATTTTAAATCAGAGTTTCAATTTCAGTACATATGATATGTTTCCTTGTAGTTTCTATTTCTCTCTGGTTCATACTTGGAAAATTGTACCACTCTAGATGCAGATCCAGAAGCAACAGTTAGAACTGGACATGGAATAACAGACTGGTTCTAAATAGAAAAAGGAGTACGTCGAGGTTGTATATTGTCACCCTGCTTATTTAACTTACAGGCAGAGTACATCATGTGAAATGCTGGCCTGGAAGAAGCACAAGCTGGAATCAAGATTGCCGGGAGAAATATCAATAACCTCAGATATGCAGATGACACCACCCTTATGGCAGAAATTGAAGAGCAACTAAAAAGCCTCTTGATGAACGTGAAAGTGGAGAGTGAGAAAGTTGGCTTAAAGCTCAACATTCAGAAAACTAAGATCATGCCATCTGGTCCCATCACTTCTTGGGAGATAGATGGGGAAACAGTGGAAACAGTGACAGACTATTTTTGGGGGCTCCAAAATCGCTGCAGATGGTGACTGCAGCCATGAAATTAAAAGACACTTACTCCTTGGAAGGAAAGTTATGACCAACCCCGATAGCATATTGAAAAGCAGAGACATCACTTTGCCAAGAAAGGTCCATCTAGTCAAGGCTATGGTTTTTCCAGTGGTCATGTATGGATGTGAGAGTTGGACTGTGAAGAAAGCTGAGCGCCGAAAAATTGATGCTTTTGAACTGTAGTGTTGGAGGAGACTCTTGAGAGTCCCTTCGACTGCAAGGAGATCCAACCAGGCCATCCTAAAGGAGATCAGTCCTGGGTGTTCATGGAAGGACTGATGCTGAAGCTGAGGCTCGAGTACTTTGGTCACCTCATGCGAAGAGTTGACTTACTGGAAAAGACCCTGATGCTGGGAGGGATTGGGGGCAGGAGGAGAAGGGGACGACAGAAAATGAGATGGCATCACCGACTCGATGGACATGAGTTTGAGTCAACTCTGGGAGTTGGTGATGGACAGGGAGGCCTGTCGTGCTGTGATTCACGGGGTTGCAAAGAGTCAGACACGACTGCGCGACTGAACTGAACTGAAATGAATAATTGGTCCATTACTTCTATGTTGTTCATTTCATTGGCAAATATTTGCTTCCTGTATTCTCTTACAATCCTGTGTATTTCTGTGATATCACTTGCAACTTACTTCTCCATGTCTAATTTTATTGAATTTAACCCTCTCCCTTTTATTCTTTTTTTTCTTTTCTTTTGGGTTTCACTGGCTCTGCTTTTAAATCATCATGGCTTTCTCTTCCATTCTGGAGGGGAGGGGTTCAGAGGGTCCAGTCGGCGGGACGACTTTGGTTCAGTCCCTGGTTTCTTGCTGCATAGAAGAGGCTGGGGTGCGAGGAGGAGACGTGGTCGCGTTTTCTGAGGTCCCTGGCTGGCGGGACCAGAGCCCTGGACAGTGTGCTACCTCATTCCACCACCAGGAGGCGACTGTTCCCTCTGGGATTTCTTCCTGTGGGGATGCTGACAGCGTGCGAGGGGGGGGCGGGGTGGAGGGGGGGATGCAGGAGTGTAGTGTAGGGTCACAGAAGGTAAAGCAAGACCTAGGCCTGAGACTGGCGTCGGTGGAGAGCACCATCTCTCCGCGGGGAGTCTGGGGCTGAAGGGGCGGGGGGAGGAATTTCAGGACCTGGGTCCCCCTGACAGAAGTCTAGGGGAAGGAAATCATGCGGCCCAAGGCAACAGTTAATGCAACACAGTGGGAGATGTTCCTTCTCTACCCTGCCAGGCAACCTCTTCCCCCCAGTTGGGAAGGGGCAAGATTTTTGGAAAACACTGCTGCCTGCTTGGGTCTGCGCACCACCCTGGTGGGGCCAAACTCTAGAATTCGCTTGCAGTGGAACTGGGGGAGACAGCCAAGCTGGGTTAACTGCATAGACGGGGACAGCTCCGAACTCTCTCCTCCAGCCCCCAAATGGACGAGCTCCGGATGCCCGAAATTCCTGGAGGGACCCACCAAAACGAAAGGGAAAGGGACTAATAAAACTAGGTTTGTCTTTCCCTGTCCCAAGCCCCCTGGCCCCCTTCCCGCTGGGCGCCCCCTGCAGGCCGCGTCCTCAGCACTTCTTCAGCACCAGTTGCAGATGGAGGCGCACTTCGGTGGCATTTTCCCAGGGTACCACGCTGGCGCGGAAGGAGCTGGGCTCAGCCTTCTGTGCCTCCTGGATAAGGCGGTGCATGGGGTAGCCGCGGCGAGGGAAGGCCACATCGCCACCGGCCAGCAGCCCCGTGGGACAGAAGTCGTTGGCGCCGTCACCCACGTAGGAAAGGCGCTCGAAGTGCACGCGGTCGTGGGCCCGCTCGCGCAGGTAGTCGCTGAGCACCTTGTGCTTGCACGTGTTGGCCGGGCAGCGCGCGCAGCTGTGTGAGTGGAAGGGCTGCAGCGCCAGCAGCCCCCGAGCGTCGGGCCTGGAAGGGTTGCTGAAGATGCGGCGGAACAGGCCTTGGTGGCCGGCGGCGCGCAGCGCGCTCTCCACGCCAAAGGTGTTGGCATCTGAGATGAGAATAACCTCAAAGCAGGAACCCTGCTTGGCCACAAACTGCAGCATTTTGCCCATGCCGGGCGACAGCGGGATGGACTCGTAGAGCACGCGCAGGTCTCGCGGCCGCACGCCCTGTTCACCCAGGTACTGGAAGACGCGCTGCATGTACTCGTTGTAGAAGCCTTCGCGGTAGGTGGCACGCAGGCTCTCTGGGAACTGTTTTCGTCCACGATAGTCTCATCAAAGTCGAAGGTCAGGAGGAAGCGCAGCGAGCCCTGCACAGCCATCCCGCTGTCCCTAGACAGGCATCGGAGGCCAGCAACTGGAAAACACCCGCTCACTGTCAGTACATCACCCTGAGCACCACCTGTAGGGATTGTTGGCCTCCAGCTGTCGGTCCAGAGCTCCTGACCACCATACAAGGTCTATATGAGGGTGCCCAGCCAGGTGGCTTTGTTTCCACCACTAACATCCACCTGATCCTATCCCCTCTCCTGAGCCCCAGGAACCACTCAGTAAAAACAGCCCATCAATAAGCTAAGGACCACAAGGCCCTTGCTAGGCATCCTCTTAACAATCCCTCATGATGCTGGAAAGGTTACAGATATTATTGAAGACCTAGAAAGGGTAACCAACTTGTGCAAACATCACCCACTATATATGGCAGAGACAGACCTCAAAACCAGATCTCAGAGTCTGAGACCAGTGTTTTTTTCTCTATATGTTCATTGCCCCTTTCTTGTGTATGGTACATCATGGCTTACAAATCAGCTTCACTCATATTCTGTCCTTGCTCAACACAATTCCATGGATCCAGCAGATGAAAAGGACTCGAGAGATTAAATAACTTGCCCAAGGCTACCATGTTTCTATTGGGCAAAGCCTGGTTCATGAACACTTGGTCACAGCCTTGCCTGCCCTCTGTCCTCAAAAGGGAAGAGGCAGATGCCCAGGGCTGGGCATCCACTGCAGCTGAAGGGCTAGGACCCCTGGGTACCACAGGTGATCTAGGACTGTCTCACTCAGTGGTGCTTCTAGAGACTGGCAGTCCGCCAAGAGTCAGGTTGATATTTCTGCCAGATTTTGCTATGTGACTTTGGGGACAGGATTTGGCTTCCTGGGGCCTTCACCAATGCTGCTTCAAACCTACAACTCCCAGTTGCTCCCCTCCACCCTGGGTTTAAATGAGAAACTAGATGCAGCTGGGACACATCTGGACCACTACTGCGAGCCAGACTAGACAGGGGCAGGAGCAAACGTCTGGCTGGCTGCTGCCCTCTGGTGGTGAGAGTGGGTTGACACTGGGTACCCCTCTGACTTTGTCAAGGTGACTCTCCCCAGACCATCCCAGGACAGCAAGGAAAATCAACAGCTTCTCAAGAGAGAGACTGGGACTTTGCAGGAGCAGGGCACCAGTCAGAGGAAGGGCTCCCTCCATCTTGAGGTACCCCATCTGTCCCCACTCCCTGGCTACACATGGAATGTGGGTTTCAGCCTTTTCCCTAAGCATTTGTAGTCTAGGAATCTAGTTGTGGCCAAAGCTCTGGAAGCTTTCTCCTGAGTGACTGAATCCTCTTGTGGTCAGCAAATAGTGTCTCTCAGAGGAAAGGGGGACAGGACCTCTGAGCTTTTCCAGCCGGGTGGGAGGCGGCGGCGGCAGAGGTCTGTCCCGGCTGAGTTTGGAGTGTGAAGAGTAGGGGTACACGGGCTAGCTGAGGTGTTTGGGCTCAGGATGGAGCAAGGGGTGCTTACGGGAATTGGAGGGGATGCGGTGTCTTATCCACCCCCGGATTTCTGGGCTTCGGCTCTCACGAGTCCCTCCAGTCCGGAGGGGCCGTGGATGACGTGCGTCTGGGCCGTCCCCTCCACTTGCCCCCCATCCCCCCTCCCTTTTATTCTTGATGGGTCTGGCAAAAGGTCTATCAATTTTGCTTATCCTTTCAAAGAACCAGCTTTTAGTTTTATTCACTTCAGTTCAGTCACTCAGTTGTGTCTGACTATTTGCAACCCCATGGACTGCAGCACGCCAGGCTTCCCTGTCCATCACCAACTCCTGGAGCTTACTCAAGCTCCTGTCCATCGAGTCAGGGATGTTCTCCAATCATCTCATCCTCTGTTGTCCCCTTCTCCTCTCACCTTCAATCTTTCCCAGCATCATGGTCTTTTGCAATGAGTCAGTTCTTCACATCAGGTGGTCAAAGTAGTTTCATTGATCTCATCTGTTGCTTTCTTAATCTCTATTGCTTATATCTCTGCTCTGATCTTTGATTTCTACCCTTCTGCTAACTTTCCATTTTCTTTGTTCCTTTTTCTCTCATTGCTTTAGGTGTAAGGTTAGGTTGTTTATTTGAGGTTTTTCTTGTTTCCTGAGGTAAGTTTGTATTGCTACAAAATTCCCTCTTAGAACTGCTTTTGCTGCCTTCCATAGGGGTTGTGTTTTCCCTTTCATTTCCCCATAGGTATATTATGATTTGCTCTTTGATTTCTTCACTGACTTCACCTCCACATGTTTGCTTTTTTCTACAGTTTTGTTTTTTGCTGCAGATGATTTCTACTTTTTATCACTGTTCAAGAATATGGGTTTGTTGTTGATGTTCAGCCGCACAGTCGTGTCTGACTCTTGGCGACCCCATGGGCTGCAGCTTGCCAGGCCTCCGTGTCCCTGACCATCTCCCGAAGTTTGCCTAAGTTCATGTCCATTGCATCGGTGATGCCATCCAGTCATCCCATCCTCTGATGCCCTCTTCTCCTTCTGCCCTCAGTCCTTCCCACCATCAGGGACTTTTCCAATGAGTCAGCTGTTCACATCAGATGACCAAAATAATGGAGTTTCAGCTCAGCATCATTCCTTCCCAATGAGGATTGTTGATTCTGCTTAAGATTGACTGGTTTGAATTCCTTGCTGTCCAAGGGACTCGCAGGAGTCTTCTCCAGCACCACACTTTGAAGGCATCGATTCTTTGGTGCTCCACCTTCTTTACACTCCAACACTCACAACCATATGTGCCCACTGGGAAGACCATAGCCTTGACTATATGGATCTTTGTCAGCAGAGTAATGTGTCTGATTGTCAACACACTGTCTGGGTTTGTCATAGCTTTCCTGCCAAGAAGCAAACGTCCTCTGATTTCGTGGCTGCAGTCACCGTCCGCAGTGATTTTAGAACCCAAGAGGAGGAAAGCTGTCAACATTTCCACCGTCCCCTCCTCTATTTGCCAGGAAGGAAAGGGATGGAATGCCATGATCTTATTTTTTCCCCCCAATATTTAGTTTTAAGCCGGCTTTTTCCACTCTCCTCCTTCACCCTCATCAAGAGGCTCTTTAGTTCCTCTGCCCTTTCTGCCATTAAATTGGTATCATCTGCATACCTGCGGTTGTTGAGGTTTCTCCTGCCTGTCTTGATTCCAGCTTGTAAATCATCCAGCCCGGCATTTCTCATGATGTGCTCAACATGTAGATTAAACAAACAGGGTGACAGCAGACAGCCCTGTCATACTCCTTTCTCAATCCTGAGCCAATCAGTTGTTCCATACAGTGTGTGTTTCTTCTTGACCCACATACAGGTTTCTCAGGAGACAGGTAAGATGGTCTGGTATTCCCATCTCTCTAAGAGCTTTCCACAGCTTATCATGATCCACACAGACAAAGACTTTGGTCTAGTTGACAAAACAGAGGTAGATGTTTTCCTGGAATTCCTTTGGTTTCTCTATAATCCAGCTAATGTTGGCAACTTGATCTCAGATTTCTCTTCCTTTTCTGAACCCAACTTGGACATCTGGATGGTCTTGGTTCGCATAATGCTGAAGCCTAGCATGCAAGATTTTAAGCGTTTCCTTACTAGCATGGCAGGTGAGTGCAATTGTCTGATGGTTAGCACATTCCTGGTGCTACTGTTTTTGGGAATTGGGATGTGGATTGACTTTTTCCAGTCCTGTGGCCACTGCTAGGTCTTCCACATTTGCTGGCATAGTGAATGCAACACTTTGATGGCATCATCCTTTAGGGTTTTGAGAAGTTCTACTGGAATTCTGTCACATCCACTAGCTTTATTAAGAGCAGTGCTTCCTAAGGCCCGCTTGACTTCACTCTCCAGAATAGGTTGCTCTGGGTGGTGACCACACCATCACAGTAATCCAGTACATTAAGATCTTTTTTGTACAGTTCTTCTGTATATTCTTTCCATATCTTCTTGATCTCTTCAGCATTCACTAGTTCTCTTCCGTTTCTGTCCTTTATTGTGCCCATCTTTGGGAAAAAATATTCCCTTGATATCTCCAATTATCTTGAGGAGATCTCTAGTAATTTCCTCTTCTGTTTTTTCTTCTAGTTTTATACACTATCCATTGAAGAAGGCTTTCTTGTCTCTCCAAGTTGTTCTTTTGAAATGTCGGTTTAGTTTGATATACCTGTCCCTTTCTCCCTTGATCTTTGCTTCTCTTCTTTCTTTAGCTATTTGTAAGGCCTCCTACCACTTTGCCTTCTTGCTTTTCTTTTTCATTTGGATGGTTTTGTTCACAGCCTCCTGTACAGTATTACAGACCTCAGTCCATCATTCTTCAGACACAGTGTTGGCAAGTTCTAATCCCTTGAATCCATTTGTTGCCTCTGCTGCATTATCATAGTGGATTTGCCTTAGGTCGTACCTGACTGGTCTAGAAGATTTCACCACATTTTTAGGTTAGCCTGAATTTTGCTATGTGAATCTGAAGATCCAAGCCACAGTCAACTCCATGTCTTGTTTTTTTCTGACTATATACAGATTCTACATCTTTAACTACAAAGACTGTAATCGATTTGATTTTGGTATTGACCATTTAGTGATGACCATGCGCAAAACTGTCTCTGGTGCTGTTGAAAAAGCATATTAGTATCACAATAATATGGAATTATTGAGATGCAATTTACTTACAAGGTCTCTGGCCGCTGTAAGCACATACTCTTCTGGTACCACCACCACAATGGAAATAAAAACCGTTTTCATCACCTGCAAAATTGCTTCTGGTTTCTTGTCATTTAACCCCTTTGTCAAACCCCAGACACAGGCAACACCCCATCTGTTTTCTCTATATATAGTTTGGCCTCCTCAAGAATGTCAAGTAAATGGAATAGGTCGACTTATCCATGAGGATTCTGTGAGGCAAAAGGATATACAGGTGACTCCTGGATGTGCAATGTACATGTCACCTGAGTATAGTGAAATGGGTTGATTGTTACCTACCTATTCATCAGATTGAAGGCTTACCCTATCTATAATGTGTATATGTGTTGTCTGTTTAACTCATATTAATTCAATGCAATTTCTCTTCTATGTTTGGGTGTTTTTTTTTGTATATATATATATATATATATTTTTTTTATTTTTCAGTGGGTTTTGTCATACATTGATATGAATCAGCCATAGAGTTACACGTATTCCCCATCCCGGTCCCCCATTCCACCTCCCTCTCCACCCGATTTCTCTGGGTCTTCCCAGCCCACCAGGCC
The DNA here is from genome assembly GCF_963930625.1 of Muntiacus reevesi. Classification (NCBI taxonomy): domain Eukaryota; kingdom Metazoa; phylum Chordata; class Mammalia; order Artiodactyla; family Cervidae; genus Muntiacus; species Muntiacus reevesi. Next base: position 63,332,308 of record NC_089271.1, read on the forward strand.
CGAGTACTAGAATCATGCCTCCCACCTGGGCTGGTGGTCTGTTTCACCACAGATAATATACATGCTGTTGTTTCAAAACATCCCACCCTCACCTTCTCCCACAGAGTTCAAAAGTCTGTTCTGTACTTCTGCGTCTCTTCTTCTGCCCTGCATATAGGGCCATTGTTACCATCTTTCTAAATTCTGTATATATGTGTTAGTATGCTGTAATGTTCTTTACCTTTCTGGCTTACTTCACTCTGTATAATGGGCTCCAGTTTCATCCATCTCATTAGAACTGATTCAAAAGAATTCTTTTTAACAGCTGAGTAATATTCCATGGTGTATATGTACCACATCTTCCTTATCTATTCATCTGCTGATGGGCATCTAGGTTGCTTCCATGTCCTGGCTATTACAAACAGTGCTGCGATGAACACTGGGGTGCACGTGTCTCTTTCAGATCTGGATTCCTCAGTGTGTATGCCCAGAAGTGGTATTGCTGGGTCATATCGTAGTTCTATTTCCAGTTTTCTCTTCTATGTTTGGAAGGGTTGTTTTATGAATTAGAAATGGTAAATCTTTTGAAAGAAAGTGAATCTTCTTTGTAAAAGTCCTCCATCTGCATCTGAGCAGTACTTACCAGGATGTCAACATTGATTGCACAAGCACAGGTACAACAAGCACACTGTAGTCACTCAAACGCTGCTCCCTGGGTCACACAGGGACAGTCCACCTGGCAACCCTGGCAGGCCCAGAGTACCTGGCCAGACCTGCCCATTGGAGGTGAGAGTGTCCCCACTTTAAGTCAGCTGAGTAGCAGCCTTTATTGCATCTGCAAGCTTAACCAACTGCTATCATGCAAAGGAACATATAAGCCAACTGCAGGGATTAGGACTTGGACATTTTGGGGCATGATTACTGTGCCCACTGCAGCTAGCGCTCTCTTCAGGGCTCACCTACTGTAAATTCTTTGTTTGTGCCAGTGTCCCTCAATAGTCCAGAGAAAGCGGTAGACCTGGGGCTGGTGCTGGTGGGCTGGGGGTGTGATAGGGAGGGAGCGTCTTCCCTGGAGTTGGACAGGCAGCAGAACCAGGCAGGATGGGGCCTAGGGCTCTCCAAGGCTGAAGGGGAAAGGCAACAGGGATGCCCTGAATGAGGCCGGGCTACTGCATTCCTCCTACCCCCTGGGGCCCAGATGGATTTCTTTAACCTGTGCCTCAGGCCCTGCCACAGATTTCCCACTGGAAGTGGAAGGCTTGGGGCTGAGCCAAGGCCTGTGATGTCTATGTTTCCAGCAACATTATAGTGAGGTAGTTGGTCTGAACTGTGTGCTCAGAGGAGGAAAGGGGGCCTGGTAAAAAGTGAAGGAGGGGTTATGTTCATGCCATTGCACCTCCACTTCCATGAGCTTCTCCACTTCCTCACCCTGGTGACCACACTCCCGGGCCCCTCTGTGCCCAAGGGTGGGGCTGATGCTGGTGCTGGACTCCCCGGGCACAACTTACCTACATGTCTCAGTGGCCAGAGACCTCAGCTGGACGGTCTCTGCAAAATTTACTCACTCGGACAATAGCTAGAAGTGCTACACCACCAGGCAATAACCACTGGGTCACCTCTAAACTAAGTGATCAAGCCCACCTGCTCCAGGGAGGAGTCTGAGAGTGGAAGGAGTAAGTCGCACCCATGTTCTTTTCTGACCCTGAGGTGTCTACTATTCCAACCCGCACGTAGACTGTCCACCTCACCTCATTCCAAGAGGCCTGGAAGGGAATCAACGTGAGAATATGGGCGCAGTGTTCCCCATTGTCCAGGTGCAGTCACTCCTAAATTCACTTCCTCATGGCACCCTTCTTGTGCCTGCCTCGGTTAAATCATCTTGGGCGGTCTCCTATTTCCAAGATGAGCAGCAGTATCCCTGGTGCTCTCCAGAGCCACCCTTCCCATTTTCAGTCATCCACACCCTCAGCAGTTGGCAGATATCATAGAATGGCAAGGTAGGATCCAGAGCCTCCTCCAGCGACTCCAACTCTGTGAGAGTCCCAACACCCTGTCCTGAGGTGTGCTGACTCCTGCATCATCCCTGTCCTACATTTTGGGAACATGACAACACCCCTTGAATATTGGGGGTCCGACCCTGGCTTCTGCTCACTCAATGCCTTACAGAATCTGGACCAGTCTCTACTTTCTTTTCTCCGCAAATCATATCCTTATGCCTCAAGGGCATTATCCTTGCTGACATTTATTCACACAGAGAGATATCCAGGCACCAACTCTGAATGTGCTACCTTCCATCATACTCCCTTTTGTGTAATAAAACCCTGGTCTTTCAGGAATGGTGTCAGGCAGAACCTACCCTCAGTTCACTCAAACACAGATCTCTCTGAGTCTCAGGCTGGCACAGTCCTGGAGTGCTGGTTGAGGGAAACAAAGTGCTCCCCAAATTCCAGTGAGGGGGAAATTGAACACAGTGTTCAGACTCATTGTCATGTTCCCTAAAGTACTAGTCCGGGGTACTGAGCTGGGATACTCTGGGAAATATCATTTGTTGAAAGATTTGTGTCATGGGTCTGGAGGAGCATTATTTGACAGGGACCCGGCAAGAACAGAGACTTACTAACCACACTTGCCATAGAGCATGATGGGCCCATTTCCACTCAAGCGTATAGAGAGGCTCAGGCTGGAGATGAGGGTGGTCAGCTGGCTAGGGCAGGAAGGATGTGAAAACACAAAAGACCACCATCCATCTCTAGCTGCCAGGGTGCAGTCTGACCCAGGTTGGCACCAAACAGATGCGTCTCCTGACCTCCAGTCCAGAGACTAGCCTGTCTCCTGTGTTTCCTGTACCTTCCCTCCTGCTCCCCAGGTCACTGGGTCCAGGCTTCATGCCAAAGTCCTTCATTGAATCCAAAGGAGAAGCGAAACTATTGGTGCCTGAGTCTCAGGGGTGAGGGATAAAGCGGAGACGAAGACTGTGTGCAGGTTCCAGCGTGCAAGGTGGGAGTGGGGTGGGGGTGGGGATGGTACGGGCAGTAGGGACTCCAATGAGAGGGCAGAGCCTGGGAAGGGAGAGATGAGGGCACCTGTGCCTGTTTTCACCTGCTGAAATACAGGTGCACGCATGGTCACCAATGGCAATTGAGGGGAGGGATCGAGGGTACTCCAGTGGAAAATAGAGTGGTCAGGGTAATTGGGACATGAATCCAGTGTGGCAAGCAGGATGGGATGGAGCTCTGTGAGTCATGAGTTCCTTCCAATGGGGAGGCAGAATGTCAACGATGGATGGGAACCGGCAAATCCCAGAGGAGCGAATTTAAAGAACTAGAAGAAGCCTTTAAGGGAATGGGAGGATGGGTCAATGTGGCCATACAAGGCCCTCAGTGAACCCAGACCAGCGGCACTCTGGTGCCCTGCTGGCCTGGATGGTAGCAGAGGCTGACCCAGAATCCCCACCGCAGGACGCCAGAAGGACTGCTCTGCAACAGGCTCTGATATGAGTGGCTCCCCCCCAGGCCTTGCCCCACTCCGCCTACCCCTACCTCCCAGAGAGAGGGTAGAGCACAGAATATGAGAAGTCCTTTAATCAAAAACTGCTGTGAAACTGGGGCAGAGAGGGGGCAAACAAGGGCAGAGGATGCCCTGGTGGAGGCAGAACGAGAGGCAACAAGCTTAGCCGCAGCTCGCCGGCCCGGGAGGTAACAGCTGCTCCTCTTGCAGGAAGATACTGGGCTCAACCTGTAAAACAGCAGAGTCAGGGAAGAGCCTCAAGCCAGGGCAGCCCACAGCCCTGCTCAACAGCCAGCATTGTGGGAAGGGGTATGCAGTGTGTAACACTCACTTCAAACGATCTGGAACTTGTCAGCCAGGTACTGCATGGAGGCTGCAACAGGGAGAGGCATAAACAGGTGCTCCAGACAGACAGACAGAGAAGCCTGTGCCCCTGTCCCGGTGGGGAACCACCTAGCCCTGCAACCTGAAACGCACATACCCCCAGCCCCAATGCAAAGAGCTCTGGGCCTGATCACTCCCCGCCAACGGAATTTAATGTGGAGCCATTTCCTCAAAGGAAACAAAATGTGCCAGCAGCTCTCAAGCTTGGGGCCACACACAAACCATTCAAAAACTGTCTCGTAAACAATCCAGCAAGACTCTTAGAGGCCACACCAGATCAACAAGGCATCTCTAAAGTCCTATCAGAAGGAGGTCTCTAGGACTTCCTGGCTGGCAGAGTGTGCACACAGTCCACGCAGTACTTTGCTACTTGTCCACATCTGCAGCTGAATATGCACCGCACGCTCCAGCGACAGGCTTGATAGGTTCTCCTCCCCACAGGAATGCTAATCCCTATAAGGCCCCCTGCACCTGCAGCCCACCTCACCCCAAGGGCCCACCCCAATTCTGCACTAAGAACCCGCTGCTCTCTGTCCCTGGTTCCTCATACCAAGTTGCTCCTTAAGGTCGTCTATTTCTCTCTGTAGCACCAGACACTAGGCCAGCAGACAAAGGAGGAACAGAAATGGTTAGTATACACCCGCCTCCCCTCTCCTCCTCCTCTCCTCTTCCCCAGGTCCTCATCCCAAACCAGGTGTCTAGACTGGCAAGGGAAAGACATTCCTCAGTGGAATGGAGGTGGGCTCCCTCCCTGGGGTGCAGGATAGCGGCAGGGGTGGGGGGGGCCCACACGTCAGTTGCACTTGGACTCAGATCCCAACATGGTGTTCGGGTGTGCATTCATAGGAGCCAGAAGAAACATTACCCGAGGACAGCCCTGCCTTCTGCGTGGCTGCTGCTGCCTTTTCGGTCTTGGGCCATGGTCAGTTGGTTCCTGGTCACCTGAGAGAGAAAGGACACACAATCCAGCTTCCCAGGTTCCCAGTGAGGTGGAAACCGCCAAGCAGGCTCTAAAGTGAGGTGAGGCAGTACCACCCTCTGCTAGCATCACGTCTCCCCTGCTCTGCCTGGGAGGCAGTGCAAACTTTCTCTCTGGGCCTGCCCCTCTATTCCTTAGGGCAGCCATTTCACCATGATGGAGGCTCTGCATTCGAGCCTCCCAGAGCGGCAGCCACAGCCAGCACCTGGGAGAGCAATGTGGGTGAACAGCACTTCACAGAAAAGGCTATTAGCCTGCAGGTCTACGCCCAGAGTAGCTGTTGGGGCACTGCCACCGATCACCCCTGCCAAACAAATTCTACACAGAAGGTGATGGGACCAGGTCCAGCCCTGGTGACACCCTGTTTCTCATGGGAGAAGTGGCCTGAGAGCAAGGCTGAGCCCCCAGAAGAGAGAGTGAGTCAGATACAGAGGTTTCTGCCCTCACCCCTGGCCTCCTCCCCTATATCAAAACCCAGGACACTCACCTGATGGGCCAGGCCCTCTGGGCCTGACTTCTCCCTTGTTCATGGCCACGGGCTCTGAGTTTCTTGAATCCTGTGTGCCTCTGATGTTGAGGTTGGCCCTGCCAGGTTCTCCATGATGCAGCGATGGAGAAGATGGCCATGGCCTGTCAGTGGTAAGCTACAAACAAGATTTCTCACTAATCTGGAGTAAGGATATGTGTGTGCGTGTGCATGTGTGTACCAGTGCATTTATATGTCTGTGTTTGTGAGAGCTCATGTGATTCAAGACAGAGCTGAGGCAGGGAATCGGAAAGAGTATTGAAAGGCTGATCTCTTTAGCACATTCTCTGTCAGTCGGCCCCAGGCCTGTAGGCAGAACTGAGCTGGGGACAACATGTGGCACTGAGAAAGCCTGGGGCCCCTGCAAAGAAGGTTTGGGGAAGAGCTAGGAAGTAGGATTCAGGAAAGTGATGTGTCTAAACACCGAAGCTCTGTGAAGCTTTTAAGGGGTCCCCTCAAATCAATTCAGCTACCAGCTCTCCCTTCCACTCCAGACCCAGCCTCGTGGAGGAGGCTGGAAATAGGACAAAGGTGGAACACCGAGCTCAGCACACCCAAAGTGCTACCTTAACTTTTGTCCCTAGTGAAAGGACACCAATCTGGCATCCTAATGACCCAGTGACCGAGGGTCACCCAATGACGACCCCTGAGGGATGGAGAGAAGGAGCACCGGGTGAAGACCTGTGCCCTGGGGAGGGTGGGAGGGGGAAGAGTGGGGAGAGAGGAGGGGTCTGGCCTACTCACTTGGCCTTTTGGGAATGGGTCTCTATTTGGGTCATTGTCTGCTCCTGACACCGCCACTGCTGCCACCGACTCCCGGGCCCGCCTAGCCACGGGTTTCTTCCCAGCGCCAGTGTGCTTGGACTCTTCAGCTCCCGAAGGGACCAAGGCATACTTCTTGGACCTCCCGAGTAGTGGGATGCCAGAGATTGGGGGAAAGGTGGCCAGTTCCAGGGGAGTGGCCGAGATTCCCTGCCCCCAGGAAGGGAAGGTTCTCTCCACAGCAGGTTTGGAGATGCCCCCAAGGGATTTCTTCTCCTGGACCCCCTTCCTCCTAGGAGTGGGCCGCGGCCTGCTGCCTGTAGAGGCAGCTGCAGTAACTGATACTACTGCCACTCCCGGGTAGCTGGGCAGGCTGCCCCCCTTCCCCCAGAGCACACTCTGCATTTTCTTAGGGGGAGAGGTGTCCTCCTGCTCTGCACCGCCCTGCCAGCCCTCCCTTTCCACAACCGAAATTAATCCTTGTGGAGCCGAGGACTGGCAAGTGCCTGGCACGTTAAGGAGATTCTCCCTGCCTTGGACATGCAAGCGTCTGGGTGTGTTCCCAGGATCCTCAGGGCTGTTGAGCATGGCCTGGCCTCCGTCTTTGGGATAAATGCTCACCCTCATCCGCTCTATCTCACTGAACTCATCAGAGGACTTGGGTTCGGACAGCAGCTCAGCTTGGCTTTCTGAGGGGGGCCACTGGCGATCCACAGCCACGTTCAACCTACTTCTAGTGCCTCTCTTAGGGTTCCCACCCACGTGGAGAGGGCCGGCCTCAGCCTGTGCCGCTTCCCCACACCTCTGGGTGGCACTGCCTCGACTGCGGGGACGCGCCTCGAGATTCCACAAGGCAGACACTTCGCCGACCACATAGCTCTCCTGGGACAGGTAACCGCGGGTGCCCAGCAAATTCAGGTTGGCCAGCTGCTGCAGGATGGCCGCCACTGACTCGTCAGCCAGCTGCAGGGTGTCCCCCTGATCGGCGGCCGGGGACCCAGGCCGGCCTTCGCAGCCCCACAGCCCTGGCCCTCCTGCTTCCAGCAGCTCCCGCTCTGACTCGAAGCCCTCAGGGTCTGGGGAGCCATCCCCGCCCTCACCCTCGCAGCTTCGCAGTGCCCCAGCCTCGGGGCTAAGGCTGGGTCCCTGCGGGCCTGCGGAGCCGGCCTCAAGGCCGCTGGTCTGCTCCCCACACTCTGAGCTGAAACCCGCTCCCGAAACAGACACCTCATCATCTGGGGAGCTCATGTCGCGATCTGGGTGGCCGCCGGACCTGGGGCAGCAACGATTTATCAACCGGGTCGCGGTGGCGGCGGTGGTGGTGGTCACGGCAGGTGAGGCGGGCGTCGACTGGAGCTCGCCGTCAAACACCAGGAGCACCACACGCAGGAGATGGCCGCAAATAACGCGAGACTTTCAGCGTGCCAGCCCTGCCGCCTCCTCATTGGTCCGGTTCCTGCCAACCAGCACACGCCTTGTTTGGCCGTCCCCTCGAGGTGTAACCAATGGGGTCGACAGCCTCCTCTGGCTTGCTGCCAAGCCCAAGGACCATCCCGGCAGTTTGGAGTTGGTGGGTGAAGTTGAAGCTGCGAGGATACGTCTGTCAAGCCTCTCTTCCCACCTCCTCCTGTCGCACCTCTGCTTTCTGGTTAGAGTCACAGCCCTGAGCCCCGACTGTGTACAAAATGGGTGGAGCGGGAGGCAGGAGGGTACTGAGGGCGCTGGTCTCCTGGGAGGTGAGGATGAAACGTCAGGATGGAGGCGCTGGACGCCTAGCACGTTCTGAAAGCATTTGCAGCCTCCCTTCCACCACAAGTCTTATGACCAATGGGAGAGTGGGCAGAGGAATCCCGCACTCAGTGGTGAGTGGTCGGCGTACTTCTCCCTAAGTGGCCAGAGGACAAAGGGATCGTAGTTTTGTTCTGTAACATCTCTGCCTCAACTGCTCCATCAAATGTTCTTGGCAGGCAGATTTGGGGGACAGACTGGGGTTGACCTTGCTCCCTGAGCTCTTTCTCCGATCTGAGGCAATTGAAAGAAGAGAGAATCTTAGTGTCCAGTTACAGTCGCAAAGGTGCTCATGGCTGCTGATTCTTGAGATGTAAACTAAAACAACTAATCAGGTTTCACACACTAGGAAGACAACCTTCCTAGAGGTTAACCCTTCTGAGAGTGGGAGAAGTTAGGAGCAAACCCCTGTGGCAGTGGTGCAAGAAATCTATTTGGGAGGTAATTTGGCAGAATCTATTAAAAGCAACTTATACAGCAGGGACCCTGTGCCTGGCACTCAATGGTTCCTTGTGATATTCCTAGGACTATAGTACCAGTGATTACCAGCCTCTTACAGGTGAGGAAACAGGTACTGAGAGGTCAGTCACTGAGCCAAGGTCATTTGGCCTGTGCAGATCAGTGGTAGCATTAAAACCAAGCAATTTGACTCCAGAGCCCTTGCTTTGATCCAAATATCTTAAAACTGGAAAAAAAAAAAAAAAGCTCCTTTTATTCTCTTCCAGCAAGTCTGCTGTCTGGCACATCCTCTATAAGTGAGGGTATATTTCTGAAATGTCTATTTTAGTCCATTGGTCTATTTGTTAATATGGCAGTACCACACAGTTTTGATTACTGTAACTTTGTAACATATTGAAATCAGGAAGTGTGAGTTCTCTACTTTTTTTCTTTTTCCACATTGCTTTGCCTATTAAAGATCTCTTTAGATTCTCTTTAAATTTTAGGATGAAGTTTTCTTTTTCTGTAAAACATGCCATTGAGATTTTGATAGGGCTTGCAGTGTGTAGATCAGTCTGGGTAGTATGTTGGAAGAACAGGTCCAATGGAGTGTGTGTGTGTGTGTGTGTGTGTGTGTGTGTGTGTGTGTGTGTGTGAAAAAGAATTGACTCATTCAATTATAGAGGCTGGTAAGTCCCAAGATCTAGAGGGTGAGTTGGCTAGCTGGAGACCCAGAAGAGCCAGTGGTTTAGCTCTAGTCCAGGTTAGAAGGCCTAAGAACCAAACCAATAGAGCTGATATTTCAGTTTGGCTCTCTAGGCAGTAAAAGAAGCTGATGTCCCAGTCCAAAGGCTTTCACATAGGAGAAATTCTCTTACATGAGGAAAGTTTGCCTTTTTTGCTTTATTGAGACTACCAACTGATTAGGTAAAGCCCACCCACATTATCCTGGGGAAATCTGTTCTATCCAGTTGATTGATTTAAATGTTAATCTCATGGAAAAGCACCCTACAGAAACACCCAGAATAATGTTTGCCTAAGTATCTAGGCACTCTGTGGACCAGTCAAGCTGACACATAAAATTAATCATCTCAGATAGCGTGGACCTCTTAACAGTATTTAGTATTCCAGTCTGTGTAGACAGATGTCTTTCCATTTGTTTGTGTTTCCATTTATTTGTATTTCTTTTTAATTTCTTTCAGCAATGATTTGTAGTTTGTAGTATACAAGTCTTTTGACTCCTTGCTTGAGTTTATTTCTCAGTATTTTATTCTTTTTTGATGCTAATGTCAATGGAATTGTTCTCTTAATTTCCTTTTCAAATTGTTCTTTGTTAGTGTGTAGTGATTAAACTGAATTTTGTTTCTTGATTTTGTGTCCTGGAACTTTGTTGAATATGTTTATTAGTTCTCCCAGGTGTGTGTGTGTGTGTGTGTGTGTGTGAGTGTAATCTTTTGGGTATTCCATGTACAAAATCATGCTATCTGCAAACGGAGATACTTTTATTGTTTCTGATTTGGATGCCTTTAATCTCTTCTTGTTTCTTAAGTGCTCTGGCTATGACTTCCAGTGTGTTGAATAGTAGTGGTGAGAGTGGGCTTCCTTGTCTTGTTCCTTACCTTAGAATAAGAGATTTCAGCTGTTCACCACTGAGTATGATGTTCATTGTGGACTTTACTTATATGGCTTTTATTATGTTGAGGTAATTTCTTTCTACTCCTAGTTCTTTGAGTGTTTTTATCATGAAAGAGGGTTGAATTTTTATGCCTCTATAGAGATGATGATGTGATTTTTGTCCTTCATTCATGTTAATGTGTTTTATTGCATTGATTAATTTTGTTAGTTAATTGTATGTTAAACTAACCTTGCATCCAAGGGATAAGCCCCATTTGACTGTATCACACAGTCCTTCTAATGTGCTGTTGAGTTCGTTTTGCTAGTATTTTGTTGAGGAGTTTTGCGTCTGCATTCATCTGGGAAACTGGCCTGTAATACTCTTTTCTTTTGGTGCCTTTAATATCAGGGTGAAATGAGTTTGAAAGTGTTACCTTTTCTTCAACATTTTTGGAATGATTTGAGAAAGATTGGTATTAATTCCTTAAATGTTTGGTGGAGTTCTCCATTGAAACTATCTGTTCCTGTTTTTTTTCTGTGTGTGGGGGGGGAGTTAGTGATTATTGATTCAATCTCATTATTGGCCTATCAGGTTTTCTATTTCTCCTTGATTCAGTTCTGGTAGATTGTGTGTTTCTAGGAATTGATTCACTTCTTCTAGGTTGTCCAGTTACTTTCCAAACAATGGTTCATAATGTCCTCTTATAATCCTATTTGTTTCTGGGGCATTGATTGTAATATCCCATCTTTTATTTCTAATTTTAGTTATTTTCATCTTTTTCTCTTAATCTATCTAAGTATTTGTCAGTTTTCTTGATCTTTTAAAAAGCAAATACAGTTATGTTGAATTTTTCCTGTTGTCTTTTCTGTAATTTTTTTTATCTCTGCTTTAATCTTTATTATTTCCTTCCTCTGCTGGCTTTGGTTTTCGTTTGTTCCTTTTCTAGCTCCTTGAGGTGTAAAATTATATAGTTGATTTGTGATCTTTCTTCCTTTTTAAGGTACGCATTTATAGTTATAAAGTCCCAGCATTGCTTTCATTGTACCCCGTAAGTTTTGTCATGTTGTGTTCTCATTTTTCCTGTCTCAAGATGTTTTCTAATTTCCCCTGTGGCTTCTTTTCTGACCCATTGATTGCTTAAGTATATGTTGTTAAACTTTGGTACATTTGTGGATTTTCCCATCTTCCTTGTGCTGTTGCCTTCTGGTTTCATTTACTGTGATCAGAAAAGATACTGTGGTGTAGTTTCAGTTTTCTTGAAGTTGCTAAGGCTTGTTCTGTGGTTTAACATGTAGTTCATGCTGGAGAATGTTCCATTTATATAGGAGGATGTGTATTTCACTGTTGTTGGATGGATTGTTCTGCATATGTTGTTAAGTTCAATTGGTCTGTAGCCTTGTTAGGTCCTCTATTTGCTTGTTGATCTACTGTTTGGTTGTTTTTATCCATTATTGAAAGTGGGATATCAAAGTGTCTTAGTGTTATTGTGTGGCAATCTATTTCTCCCTTCAAATATGTCAACATTTGCTTTCTATAGTTAAGAGCTCTGAGGTTTGGTGCCTAAATTTGTGTAATTGTTATATTATGTTGATGAATTGACCCTTTTAGAATTATATAATGTCCTTTGTCACTTATTGCTGTTTTTTATTTAAAATCCATCTTACCTGATATTAGTATAGCCATTCCTGCTCTCATGTTGCATGGAAAATCTATTTCCATTCTTTAATTTTCAGCCTCTGTGTGTTCTTAGACCTAAAGCGAATCTCCTGTAGACAGTGTATATGGATTCTGTTTTTTCCCTAATCATTCAGCAAATCTATGTATCTTGGGAAGTTTAATCCATTGACATTTAAGGTAATTATTGATAGGATGGACTTCACTACCAGTTTGTTAATTATTTTCCATATGTCTTGTAGCTTTTTTGTCCCTCCTTTCATCTCTTATTGCTTTCCCTCCAATTTCGTTGATTTTCTTTTTTGTAGTGATATGTATTAATCCCCTTCTTATTTCCTTTTTTATATATTCTACAGATATTCTCCATGTGGTTACCTTTGGAGTTATATAAAACCTCTTTAATTTATGCACTATTTTAAATGGCTGAAATCAGCTGCAGTTACATATAAAAACTGAATTCTTTCCCAGCTCGCTCCCTTTTTATGGTATTAATAACATACATCTTTATATATTGTATACCCTTTAATATAGGTTTATAATTATTATTTTTATGTCTTTCTTATTTAATTCTATTCACCAAAACTCTCATAGTGTTTGGTCCATGTATTTGTCTTTACCAGAGAACCTTATATTTTGACATGACTTCAGAGTGCTGTTTACCTTCCCTTTGTATCAATTGGAAGGACTTCCTTTAGCCTATCTTGTGGAGCAGGTCTAGTGGTAAAGAACTCCATCAGCTTTTGCTCATCTGGGAACGTTTCCAGTCTTGTGGAAGTGGGGCCCAGTATCTGAGATGGCTGTGCAATTGCAGTATTGGAGGGTTGTGTGGGTGAGGGTGTCTTCCTTTCATCTCTCTCTGTCTCTGCCTCTCTTCCTGTGTTCTCTTGCATGATAAGACTTTCTATGTAGAAAGAGTAAAATGCACATACGAACTTAAAAATAACCTAACTGCCCTAAACTACAGTTTTGGTTGGCACAGAACTCACTTTCTGAAGAACCACATACAACTGTTTGACCAAATGTTTCATCACCACATACCTAAGAGTAACAACTTTGCAACCTGCCATAGCTTTACCATTATGGCTCCCAGTCAATCCTTCCTATTCAGCCAATTCTAAAACTTTAGATTCTGTAACTTACAGCTTGCACTTTGAGGTACCAAATTCTAAATCAATTAGAATCTGAATTTAGCTCCAGTAACAGGAACTCCAAAAACAGTAGCTTAAACAAATTAAGTAAATTTTTTTTCTATTTGAGGAAAAGTCTGAAGATGGGCAGTCAAAGGCTGAAATAGTACTTCATGATGTTTTCAGAAATTCAGACTCCTTTTGTATTTCTGCTCAGTGTGAGAATGATCATTTATTTAGCCTTCACGAGATGGCTGTCTGAGCTTCATCTTTCACATCTGTCTTCAAGGCAGCAGAGAGGAAGAGAAGGTAAAGAACAAAAGGAGACTGGTCAACTGATTCAGCTCTCCCACTCAGGTTTCTTTGCCATAAAATATGTTTGTATCAGCATTTAGGTAGTTTTATTTCATTGCTAGTTTTAGCAGAGTATACCGTCAAAGAATGATATATCCAGTGTGGATTTGGCAGTGGTACATCAAAACAGATGTTAAACAAAGAGCACGCAATCTGCAAAGAGATTTATAATAATAATTTAAAGCTTCATGATCTAGGATCATTCCAATTTAAAACACTATGAAATGAAATCAACTTCTGATGGTAAGAAAAGAAATATAAGGCAAGAAGAAAACTAGCATTTGTTGAGTTAAGAGTATGAGCTTTCCATAAGATAGATATTATTCTTCAGTGGGAAACCTTGCAGATACAAAATAAAATCCAAATATTTGGTCATGTAATACAAATTTTACCTGAAATAAAGCCAAAGCCATAGATTCTGGCTCTGGCTTGTCAGCTATTCCTGGCACTAACATATCTGCAGAAGCATCTGACCAATTTGTACCTAGTGACCCTTTATGCATGCTAATGGGGTTCAGGTAAAATGAACCTGTGTACAGAGCATTCTCCACCCTGGGGGAGTTATCAGTATACAATAGGAGTTCATATTTTTGTTTCCTTATAGTAATTCAAATGTACCTCCTGCTGGGATTTTTATTTTGCAAAATGAATCTGTGTCCTCTACTTACACTTAACAACAACAACAATAATAATAGTAAAAACTCTAGCTTTAAAGAGTTGACATTTACCACTCAAGATGTGGGACATACTGAGGTCACATTGCTTTCTGAGGAATCTACCCCAAAGCTCTATGTACTCACTTCTAATTATGTCTCACTGGCCAGAATTTAGTCCTGTGCTTATACCTCTCTGAGGAAGCCTGGGAAATGTAACTTTTTAGCCTGCACATATTGCTGCTCTCAACAAAATCAGTTTGTTAACAAGGAAGAAGGAAAGAAAAGATCTCATGGGGGCAACTCTAACTAGTTGGGACAGAAGGGAATTTATCCCTTGCAGAATTGTTAGAAGGGCTATAGAAGAAACTTTGAGCAAAGCTCTCAGAAACATTGTTGCTTAATTGGTCTGAGTAACCTCAGAAACACTGCCTCTATTGCCATCAGTGCCACGGAAACCATGACCTCTGCCCAGCAGTTTCTTCATGTTACAAATCAAAGCCTTCTGCAGAAATGCCCTAATGGTGAGAACCACATCACAGGCATGCAACGGATATTGGGAAATGTAGAATAAGAAAATTATCTGAAGAAGATGGGATTCATAATAGTGGTGAGTGAGCATATTTCATTGATTCTAAGACAGGCCTTTTGTTTGTTTGTTTTGTTTACATTTTCATGTTTCTAAAGTGAGCTTACATTTGACAGTGCCAGCTGTTGGTGATCTGCCAGTTTTATGATGTAGTTTTCGTTATTTATACGTACATGAAACACTGGGAAGACCCAGAGTGATCAGGTAGAGAGGGAGGTGGGAGGGGGGATCGGGATGGGGAATACATGTAAATCCATGGCTGATTCATGTCAATGTATGACAAAAACCACTGCAATGTTGTGGGGTAATTGGCCTCCAACTAATAAAAATAAAAAAAAGAAAGCATCTCCACTGACACGGTGCAGATGGGGGTCTCAGTAGTTTGGAAGGAAATCCTGGACCCAGCAGTGAAGCACTCTTTACAAATGTTGCATGTGGTGCAAAACTAGCAATACTGATAATTCTGAGTTGAAAGGGACTAATAAAATTCTATACTAAATAGAAAGAACTCGTGGAAATGTTATAAAATTTTTTTGATTTTTTGTGTATTTCTAAGACATTTACAAAATAAATGTAAATGATATGCTTCAATAAGAACAAGATAAGAACATCTAACTGATAAGGGATTGACTCGGTTGTACCATGGTCAGGAATTGAGCCTGAGGAAATCATTTAAAAGAAAAAAGAATTCTCTGTGTATAAAGAAGTTTGCTCACAGCAGTGTAGTTTATAAGGGCAAAAAGCCCTGATAGATACTTACATTTTCATCACAAAAGCTACTAATTGAAAGTTTACTATGTGCCAAGCCCTCCCTCTGTCATTTCATTCTCACAACAGCCATGTGAAGTAGACACTAATCTTATCCCTATTTCATATGCGAGACACAAGCCTGTGATAACTTCTCCAAAGTCAAACAGCTAGTAGGTGGTGGAATCAGGATTTAAACTCTGGTCCAGGGGTTACAAATCTGTGTTATGCAGCTGTTAGAAAAAAGAAGTATGTTGCAATAAAAATAATATACTGCACTGTTCTAAGCAAGAACTCACGAAATCTGAAAGTATCTAAAAATGTATTAAAACATGAATTTACAGAATGCGTTTCAGGCAACCAGCAGGTCCAGTGGCTCTGGATCTTTCTTGGCTTATGGAACTTGTGTTAGTCTCTTCAAGCTGCCCAAACCAAATACCACAGGCTGGATGGCTTAAACAAAGAACATTTAGTTTCTCACAGTTCGGGATACTAGACATCCAAGATCAAGGTGCCAGCAAGTTCAACTCATGGTGAAAGCACTCCCTTGTATTGTAGTTCACCAACTTCTCTCTGTTTCTTCACATAACATTTCCTCTGGGTATGTATGGGGAAAGAGAGAGAGAGAGATCTCTGGAATCTCTTTCTCTTATAAGGATATCAGATCCTATGGGATTAGGGCTCCACTCTTACAACCTCTGTGTGTGCTGTGCTTGGTTGCCCAGTCGTGTGTGACACTTGGCACCCCATGAACGATGGCCCACCAGGCTGCTCTGTCCATGGGAATTCTCCAGGCAAGAATACTGGAGTGGGTTGCCATGCCCTCCTCCAGGGGATCTTCCCATCACAGGGATCGAACCCAGGTGTCCTGCATTGCAGGCAGATTCTTTACCATCTGGACACAATGGAAGTCCAAGAATACTAGGGAAGGTAGCCTATCCCTCCTCCAGGGGAACTTCCCGACCCAGGAATCTAACTGGGGTCTTCTGCATTGCAGGCAGACTCTTTACCAGCTCCCTTAATTAACCCTAATTACCTCTCTAAAGGCTCCATCTCCAAATTCAGTCACATTGAGGGTTAAGGCTTTAAGATAGGAATTTGGGGGCAACACAATTCAGCCCATAATAGGACTCCTTTGAGAATCTAATGAGCTCCTTACACCCTCCAAGAAGACTGTATACATGCCTCCCACAACTTTGCACAGAATTTCAGGACGTTCTTGGACCCCAGGTTGAGAGCCACTGATCTAGATCACCTTTCTCTTTTCCCAGATGGAGAAACAGAGGTTCAGAAAGGGGAAGTGCTTTTCAGCAGGTTAGGAGAGAGGTAGGTCTCCTGATTCCTCATCAAGTTCTTGCCCTACCTTACTCTGCCTTGTGTTAGGCCTGTTAGGTCAACAATCCACAGTGACCACAAAACACTAGAGATTCTGTGGATGCAGTGAAGGGGAGTGCTTCACCTGGGATGCTCAAGTGAGTGAACAAGACTCTAGCTATAACTGACAGTAAATGGGGCAGATTTCATTGTTTCAAGTAGTTGTGAGTTTGGGAAATAGCTGCACCAAATTCAACATACATCCACAAGAGGTCTGATTGTGAAGAGATGGAGGTGCTTCTGTTCTAACTAATGACAAAGTGGGAACTGAAGGGGTATAGTTGAATTGTCTTCTGGCCTTGACATGGCACTGTCCCTCTACTCTCAGATTCCTCATTTGTACACCTCTCAGGAGGAGACATACGAGATTTCTGCGTCAGATTAACTAGCCCTAATATTTTGTATGTCTGTGATTCTGGGGCAGGAACCATGTGGGAAATATCCGTTGAGGCGTTTGGGTCCTAGAATTATGGGCAAATACTTTTTTTCCAAATGTCTTCTGATGGTGTCCTAGAATTAGCAATAAAGCAAATGTCATTTAAAGAGATGAAAAATCCATAAGAAGAATCTGAGAAGATCCTTTAGATACTGAGTCATTTAAAGTAAAGTCTCAACATAAATGTTTACTCAATTCAGGCCCATCCTTATAAAGGGAGGTGAATTAAGATAGCTGGAATTTAAAACAACAGGGTTAGAAGATGGAACAGTTTTTTTAATAGGAAATGTTATTTTATTTTTAGGCAGAGAGGTGGTCCCAGAGAATGATTTTGTTTCATTTCATCAATCAAAGAGATTTGAAAAAATTACATTATTCCTATTGGCCTTATCAATGTCACAAACCAGTGTGGAGCCTTCACTTGGACTACAAGTCTAGAAACTAAAGGAGGCGCACCCAATGTGGGGTGGAGGGTATCATTTCAGGAAAATTCTTCCAGTTTTGCCTGGTACAAAGAACAAGGGAAGGGCTTGAAGTGTTGTGCACACCCCCCTACCACTTCTGTGCCAGTGGAAGGTGAGAGCTCACCATCTAGCACATCAAGGGTCTCAGTTTCTGTCTGAGGAGAAAGAGGAAGAAAAGAGCTGCTGCTGCGGGGAGCAGGGGTGAAGGCTGGTGTTAAGATAGCAGTGTCAAACGGGCAAGGGAGATGCAGCCCATCCAACCACCAGCACCATTACCATCACCACCATATTGGCTCAAATAAGCCCCTCAGTCTCAGGGGTTAATAAGCTAATGACAAAGAACAGGAAGATCTCCGAAGGCATGGCATCTGGCCCTTCCCAACAAACAGACTTAAACGATACTGCCCTCAGCTGGTCAAATAGGTATGTTACAATGCAGGCACATTACTCTGTATTTTTGGCCTTCATTTCTTTTTCACAGGTTCTTGGTGCTCCACCTCTGAGAGGAAGTGAATGGGAAGGGAGAAGTCTCTGAGAAATTGTAACCAAATACAACACTTCTGTGGGTTTCAGCACAAATTCACAATTAAATTCTGAGTTAAAATGTACTACCCAAATATGGAATATTTATTAAAAATTGAGATTTATATTATCATTATGTAAGCATCACTTTCTTATTTTTAGCAAACAGCTATGAGTTCTTGAAAACAAAGCTATTAATATAAATGATATAAAATTACTAATCTCAATTAGATATGTTAGAAACAAAGAAAGTAACTTTGGTTCTACTTCTGGTTAGAACATAATTACAATATGCTTATACTGGGATGTTATTTCCCTTAGCATTAGCTTTTTCTCCAATCATACTGAAATGTCACATGGACAGAGAAGAAGTTGCAATATATACGTGGAGTGTAATAATTGATTATCAGTTATATACCCCCAAGTCACAGAAGAGGATAGTGTTGGCTTTCCCTAAGACTTCTGAAGTTTCCCTGTCTTATATTAGCCCCATTCCTTCTTCAAGGAGAATATCCACACACTTACTTTTGTGCCATCCTTTCTTCCCTTTCCCTCAAAGTTTTGTATTGTATATATATCTTTAAATGATATGAGTTAGCGATGAGAGCTATTTACAGCTATATGAGTGAAATTATTAAATGTATCTGTTTAATTTCTTACTTTTTCAATGTTAAATTTGTAAGCTTCATGCTTATTCTGTATAGTTCTACTTTGAATATTTTTGCTGATGGAATTATATTTATTCATATGAAGATGATCTCCCAGAATATTGGGCTTTGATGGTCAGCACGAGTTACTTTTGGGAGGGCCAGGGGCCATAGGAAATAGACAGCACTCTTAAAGGGCACATACAACATCTCACATGCTCCAGGACCCAGGGCGGAAGCAATAATTTGAAAGGAGCCTGGGCCAGAGGCAGCTGCTGATCTTGGAGAGCCTCCCAGAGAGGCACGAGGCAGCTGGACTCGCCCTGGGGACATAGACACCGGAAGCAGCCATTTTGCAGAGCTCCTTCTACCACACGGTCACTGGTGCTAACAAGTGCCGTTTTGGAATCCTCCCTTAGCTTATTAGCACCAGTGCTCAGACCTGCCCATCAGCCTGTAGGGAGTAGTACGAGGGCAGGCCAAGCCACTAGCCAGGCAGAGACACAGCCCCACCCACAAGCAAGCCTGCTGTCTTAAGAGTCCCTGGAGCTGGCCCTGTCAATCAGAGGCCCCGACACACCACATGGCCCTCTACACCAGTAAGAAGGCATTAAGCCAGGACTCCAGGGTCCTGCAGTCAGAGACCCTGGGACCTAGTTCCTGCCCACAGCAGGTCATCGCTAGCCCCAGGACCAGTTTTACCCATCACTGGGTAGGCAACAGCCCTAGTACATCCTGGACCACAGCCCCAACCAAAAGTGGCCCAAAACACCAACTCCTGGACCACTCCAGGGCCCTGAAGCCAGCAAAGCCAAGAACCAGCTCCACCCACCAGCAGGCAGACACCAGCAACCACAGTAACTCCCACCTTTCAGTCTGCCATACCAGGAAAAAGGCCACCCACCGGCAGGGCCACACCAGCACCAGGAGCCACTGAGTTCCAGCACAGTGTACCAGAAAGTAGACACCAGGTCTGGGACACTTTGGAGCTCTCAGCCAGCAGCTCTGGAATCTGGCCCCACATAACAGCGTGTGGACACCCCTATGGGACATCTAGGGCCCCACCGCCAGCCATGTTAGGAACTGTCCCCACCCAACAGTGAACTGTGACCAGCTCTGGGACCCCAGGGCCCTGCAGCTAGAGACCCAGGAACAGAAACAGACCTCTACACACTATTGAGCTGGCACTAGCCCCAGGACACCCTGGATCCCAAACTCAGTCAACGGCAGGACAAACCAGCCTCACCATACCTTGGCCTCTCAGCCAGCTGCCTTCGGAAACAGCCACACTCACCAGCGGGACAAGCAAAGGTTTGGGATACCTAGGACCCCGTAGCTGGCAATGCAGGAACTAGCCCTACGAAACAATTGGCCTACGCTAGATCTGGGATTCCCAAGCTTGCAGCTATTCACAAGAGAAACAGGCTCAGAAATCCCTCAGGGACACAGAGCCAGCAGTACCATGATCCCACTGCACTCATAAGTGACTGGCAGACTCCACACAAAGCAGCGCCTGGCAAGCAGTCAGACCGGAGGCTAGCTAGCCCTATGAGACCATGCCTCACATACAGGGCATCCCTAGAGCATATAGCTCTGGTGACCAGAGGGGCGTGCACTGCAGAGACGCTTGGGATGTCTCCTACAGAAAGCCATTCTTCCAGGACTGGTAGATGTAATCAACCCACTAAACACATAGGATTAAAAATGCAAATTAGACAAAAAGAGGAGACAGAGGAATATGTTCAAACCAAAGGAGCAAGGTAAAACCCCAAAGAAGCACTAAGTGAAGTGGAGGCAGGCACTCTACTTGAGAAAGCATTCAGAGTAGGGTTCATAAACCGGATCAAAAAACTCAGGGCAAGATTGGATGGACAGGGAAAGGAGTTACAAGTTTTTAACTTAGAATTGAAAATCTAAGACAAGAAACTCTAAAGTTCCTAGAGGAAAACAGGCAGAGTATTCTATGACATAAGTCACAGCAAGATAGATTCTCTATAACACACCACCTAGAGTAATGGAAATATAAATAAACTAACTAACTAAACTTAAAAGCTTTAGCACAGTAAAGGAAATGATAAAAAAGGTGAAAATACAACCCTCAGAACGGGAGAAAATAACAGCAAATTGAACAGCTGACAAAGAAGTAATCTTCAAAAGATACAAGCAGCTCATGAAACTCAATACCAGAAAAACAGAAAACCCAGTCAAAGACTTGGCAAAGTATCTAAATAGACATTTATGCAAAGAAGACACAGAAGGCTAATAAACAGATGAAAGATGCTCAACATCACTCATTATTAGAGACATGTAAATCAAAACTATAATGAGGTATCACCTCACACCCGTCAGAGTGGTCATCATCAAAAAGTTATAAACAATAAATGCTGGAGGGGATGTGGAGAAAAGGGAACCCTCTTGCACTGTTGGTGGGAATGTACATTGATACAGTCAGTATGGAGGACAGTATGGAGAGTCCTTAAAAAAGAAAACTAGGAAGAAAACTACCACAAGACCCAGCAATCCAACTACTGGGCATATACCATAAGGGAACCATAATGGAAAAAGATACATGAATGGATAAAGAAGTTGTGGTACATATATACAATTGAATGTTACTCAGCCAGAAAAGGGAATGCATTTGAGTCAGTTCTATTGAGGTGGATGAGCCTAGAGCCTAGTATACAGAATGAAGTAAGTCAGAAAGAGAAAAACAAATATCAGATATTAAGGCATACACATGGAATCTAGAAAGGTGGTACTGATGAACATAGTTCAGGGATGAAATGGAGACACAGACATAGAGAAGAGATTTGTGGACACAGTGGGGGAAGGAGTGGGTGGAACAAATGGAGAGAGTAGCATTGAAACACATACATTACCTTACATAAAACAGATAGCCAGTGGGAATTTGTTGTCTGACACAGGGAGCTCAAACCTGATGCTCTGTGGCAACCTAGATGGGTGGGATAGGGTGGGAGCTGGGAAAGAGGTTCAAGAAGAGGGTACAAAAAACAGAGGAAAGGGACATATATATATATATATATATATATATATATATATATATATATATAACAGGCTGATTCCTGTTGATATATGTCAGAAACAAATATAATATCTTAAAGCACCTATCCTCCAGTTAAAAATAATAAATTAAATAGTTTAAAGAAAGCCAAAAATAAAAAATCTATAGGAGAACCAAACAGAGCTGAAGAGTACAATAAGTGAAATGAAAAATACACTTCAATGGTTGGTGAGATGATACAGAGGGATGGATCAATAACCTGGGAGACAGAATAGTGGAGACCACTAAAGCCGAACAGAAAAAAGAAAGAATAAAAAGAAATGAGGATGGTTTCAGAGACCTCTGGGACCACATCAAGTATAGAAACATTTGAATTCTAGGGGTCCCAAGGCGGGGAAAAAGAGAGAAAGGGGCAGGGTGTACACTTGAAGACATACTAGCTGAACACTTTGCTAACCTGGGAAAAGAAATGGGCATCCTGGAACACAGAGTCCCAAACAAGACCACACCATGACACATTGCAATTAGAACGGCAAAAATTAAAGCTAAAGAGGGGATGTTAAAAGCAGCAAGGGAAAAGCAACAAGTTACAAACAAGGGAATTTTCGGCAGAAACTCTGCATGCCAGAAGGGAGTGGCACGATATATTTAAAATATTAAAGGGAAAAACCTACAACCAGAAGATCCTACTGGTAATCTGTCATTTCTTCAAATCTGTCATCCAGATTTGAAGGAGATCAAAAGTTTTACAGACAGACAAAAGCTAAGAGTTCAGCATCATCAAACCAGCTTTACAGGAAATGTTAAGGGGACTTCTCCAAGCAAAAAGGAAAAGACACAATTAGAAATATGAAAATGATGAAAGGAGTAAGTTCACTGATAAAGGCAAATATACAGTTTACAAAGCTGTATCAATGGCTTAGAAAGCTAGTGGGAAGGTTATAAGACAAAAGGAGTAAAATCATCTATATCCACAATATGCAGTTAATGCATTATTGTTGTTTATTTGCTAAGTCGTGTCCGACTCTTTGAGATCCCGTGGACTGTAACCTGCCAGGCTCCTTTGTCCGTGGGATTCTCCAGGGAAGAATAGTGGAGTGGGTTGCCATTTCCTTCTCCAGGGGATCTTCCTGAACCGGGGATCGAACTCACATCTCCAGCACTGACCCACCAGGGAAACCCCTTAGTTAAGAAACATACAGGGGGAAAAAAAAGGGAAAATATGATGTCAGAAACAGTAAACATGAGGAAAGGAGTAAAAATGTCGGGATGTGAAAACGTGTTTACACTTAAGAGGTCAGCAACTTAAACTATTCAGATACAGAAAGAGTTATGCACAGTGTAGGAAATATAGCCAATAACTGTGTACTATCTTGCATGGTGGCACATTATAACTAGAATTATAGCGCTGACCATTTTGAAATATGCAGATAATAATTAATCACTATGTTGTGTACCAGGAGCTGACATAGTGTTGTATGTCAATTACACTTCAAAAACAACCAAACAAGCAAAAAACAAAGATTCACAGAAACAGAGTTCAGATTTGCACTTACCAAAGGGTAGGTGTGGTGGTGGGGACAGGGGTGGGCAGAAGGGACACACTTCCAGTTATTAGGTAAATAAGTACGAGGGATGTAATGTATAACATGATAAGTGCAATTAACATTGCTGTATGTTATATACGAAAGTTGTTAAGAGAATAAATCCCAAGTGGTCTCATCACAAGAAAAGTTTTTTCTTTATCTCTAATTTTCTATCTATATGAGAAGATGCATGTTTACTAAACTTATTGTGATAATCATTTCGTGATGTATGTATGTCAAATCATTATGCTGTACACTTTAATACATACAGTGCTGTATGTCAAATATATCTGAATAGAATTGGAAGAATCATAAGAAAATCCTGATGCCATAAATTCAGAAGGACAGGACATCACCTATGCAATATTCCTTCTGAAACGTTTAACCTGAATGGAATCAGGAAGCAGCAATCACACAAATTCCACTGGAGAAGCTTTCTGAAAACCACCTGGACTGGATCTTTACAAATTTCAATATCATGCAACCCCCCCCAAATATCTAGGAAAATGTTGTGGTTTAAAGAACACTAAAGACACTGATAACCAAATGCACTACATAACGTTTATTTGGAAGCAAGGTTTATTTTAGAATTCAGGTACGAATACAATATTGGGACAATCAGACATTTTGAATGAGGATCATATAGTAAGTTAATTATATTGTCTCAAAGTTAAATTTCCCGAGTATGATAATTGGATTAAGATTTGAGGCAGACTAATTTTTCTCTGAAGAGATACATACTGAAATCCTGAAAGAAGAAACACTGCAATGTCTTAAAGTAACTCCAATGATTCAACAACACAGAGACAGAAACAGAATATGGGAAATTTGACAAAATAATAATGGGTCAGTCAAGGTGAAGGATGTTTGGGTGTTCTGTGTTATTTTCTTGCAACTACTGTATGTAGGAGAAATGCTATTATTTCCAAAAATAGAATTTTAGAGGAAAGAGGACACTATGAGCTGTTTTATTCTAATCAGCTTGAAAACTTAGGCAAATTGACCAGTTTTTATTTTATTTATTTAATTATTTTACTTTTTATGTGGCCAAACATAGAAGATATTTTTATTCATCAAAAATATTTAAAATTGACAATTTAAAGCAGAACAATGATAATGTGTTTAGAGTTTATAATGTGCATAGATGCATTATATGTATATGTATATGTATATGTATATTATATGCATATGTATATGTATATGTATATGTATATGTATATATAAAATAAAGTAAAGTTGCTCAGTCGTGTCCGAATCTTTGCAACCCCCTGAACTGTAGCCTACTAGGCTCCTCTGTCTGTGGGATTTTCCAGGCAAGAATACTGCAGTGGGTTGCCATTTCCTTCTCCAGGGGATGTTCCTGACCCAGGGATTGAATCTGGGTCTCCAGCATTGCAGACAGATGCTTTACTGTCTGAGCCACCAGGGAAGCCCATATATATATGTATATATATATGTATATATATACATATATACAGAGAGAGAGAGAGGGAGAGGGAGAGAAGAGGGACAGAGAGACAGAGAGACAGAGAGATAGAGAGAGAGTTGCATGACCTATTTGCATATTTTGGAAATTAATCCCTTGTTGCTTACTTTGTTTGCAAATATTTTCTCTGATTCTGAGGGAGGCCTTTCATCTGGTTTCTAGTTTCCTTTGTTGTGCACAAGCTTTTAATTTTAATTATGTCCTATTTGTTTATTTTTGTTTTTATTTTCATTACTCTAGGAGGTGCATGAAAAAACATATTGCTGCAATTTATGTCAAAGCGTGATCTGCGTGTGTTTTACTCTAAGAGGTTTGTAGTATCTGGTGTTACATTTAGGTCTTTAATCCATTTTGAGTTTATTTCTTTCTATGACATTTGGGAATGTTTTAATTTCATTGTTTTACATGTAGCTGTACTGCTTTCCCAGCAGCACTTATTGTAGCGAGTGCCTTTTCTCTTTTGTATATTCTCACCTCCTTTGTCATAGATTAATTGACCATAGGTGCATGGGTTTATTTCTGGGCTTTCTATCCTGTTTCGTTGATCAATATTTCTGTTTCTGTGCAGTACCACACTGTTTTGGTGACTGCACCGTTGTAGTATACTCTGAAGCCCTGGAGCATGATTCCTCCAGCTCCATTTTTCTCTCTCAAGATTTCTTTGGCTATTCATGGTCTTTTGTGTCTCCATACAAACTTTGAGATTTTTTGGTTCTAGTTCTGTGAAAGATACCGTTGGCAGTTTGACAAGGATTGCATTGGATCAGTAGATTGCACTGGGTAGTATAGTCATCTTGATAGTTTTGATTCTTCCAATCCAAGTGGAGAGGCGGCAGTGAGCAGTGGCTTGAGTGAGATCTTAGTTCCCTGCCCAGGAATTGAACATGGGTAGCCTGGATGAAAACCAGGAACCCTACCCACGAGACTGAAAATGGCTAGAGGCTAGAAGCAAGTTTTCCCTAGCTCTTTCCCCATTGAAAAATGCGTTTCTCAAGGAAGTAAAAACTTTAAGTCAGTTCAGTCAGTTCAGCCACTCAGTCGCGTCCGACTCTTTGTGGCCCCATGGACTGGAGCATGCCAGGGTTCTCTGTCCATCACCAACTACCAGAGCTTGGTCAAACTCATGTCCATTGAGTCGGTGATACCATCCAATCATCTCATGCTCTGTCGTCCCCTTCTCCTCCTGCCTTCAACCTTTCCCAGCATCAAAGTCTTTCCCAATGAGTCAGTTTCTTCACATCAGGTGGCCAAAGTATTGGAGCTTCAGTTTCAGCATCAGTCCTTCCAATGAATATTCAGGACTGATTTTCTTTAAGATGGACTGGTTTGATCTCCCCGCAGCCCAAGGGACTCTCAAGAGTCTTCTCCAACACCACAGTTCAAAAGCATCAATTCTTCAGTGCTCAGCTTTCTTTATAGTCCACCTCTCACATCCATACATGGCTACTGGAAAAACCATAGCTTTGACTAGATGGACCTTTATCAACAAAGTAATGTCTCTGCTTTATAATATGCTGTCTAGCTTAGTCACAACTTTTCTTCCAAGAGTAAGGGTCGTTTTAATTTCACGGCTGCAGTCACCATCTGCAGTGATTTTGGAACCCCAGAAAATAAAGTTTGTCACTGTTTCCATTGTAAAAATAGGTACAAAGGTTATTATCAGTGATGCAGCACAACAAGTGGGAGAGCACACAGAGAAACAGTTTAGCTAAGACAGAGCAAGGCAAAGGAGAAAAGGAAAGCTATACCCATCTGAACGCAGAGTTCCAAAGAAGAGCAAGGAGAGATAAGAAAGCCTTCCTAAGTGATCAATGCAAAGAAAGAGAGGAAAACAATGGAATAGTAAAGTCTAGAGAGCTTTTCGAGAAAATTAGAGATACCAAGGCAACATTTCATGCAAAGATGGGCATAATAAAGGACAGAAACGGTATGGACCTAACAGACCCAGAAGATATTAAGAAGAAGTGGCGAGACTACACAGAAGAACTATACAAAAAAGATCTTAATGACCCGGAAAACCATGGTGGTGTGATCACTCACCTAGAGCCAGACATCCTGGAGTGTGAAGGCAAGTGGGCCTTAGGAAGCATGACTCTGAACAAAGCTAGTGGAAGTTACAGAATTCCAGTCGAGCTTTTTCAAATCCTAAAAGATGATGCTGTGAAAGTGCTGCACTCAATATGCCAGCAATTTTTAAAAACTCAGTTGTGGCCACAGGACTGGAAAAAGGTCAGTTTTTATCCCAATCCCAAAGAAAGGCAATGCCAAAGAATGTTCAAACTACCACACAATTGCACTCATCTCACACCATACCAAAGTAATGCTCAAAATTCTCCAAGCAAGGCTTCAACAGTTTATGAACCAAGAAATTCCAGGTGTTCAAGCTCGATTTACAAAAGGCAAAGGAGCCAGAGAACAAGTTGCCAACATCTGTTGGATCATCAGAAAAGCAAGGGAGTTCCAGAAAAACATCTACTTCTGCTTTACTGACTATGCCAGAGCCTTTCACTGTGTGGCTCATGACAAACTGGAAAATTCTTCAAGAGATGGGAATACCAGATCACCTGACCTGCCTCCTGAGAAATCTGTATGCAGCAAGAAGCCACTGACACGGAAAAACAGACTGGTTTCAAACTGGGAAAGGAGTACGTCAAGGCTGTATATTGCCATCTTATTTATTTAACTTATATGCAGAGTACATTATGCAAAATGCCAGGCTGGATGAAGTACAACCTGGAATCAAGATTTCCGGGAGAAATATCAATAATCTTAGGTACACAGATGACACCACCCTTATGGCACAAAGAGAAGAGGAACTAAAGAGCCTCTTGATGGAAGTGAAAGAATAGAGTGAAAAAGCTAGCTAAAAACTCAATATTCAAAACACCAAGGTCATGGTATCCAGTCCCATCACTTCATGGCAAGAGATGGGGAAACAATGGGCCATGACAGACTATTTTCTTGGGCTCCAAAATCATTGCAGATGGTGCCTGCAGTCATGAAATTAAAAGACACTTGCTCCTTGGAAGAAAAACTATGTCCAACACAGACAGTGTATTAAAAAGCAGAGACATTACTTTGCCAACAAAGGTCTGTCTTGTCAAAGCTATGGTTTTTCCAGTAGTCATATATGGATGTG
The DNA here is from genome assembly GCF_963930625.1 of Muntiacus reevesi. Lineage (NCBI taxonomy): Eukaryota > Metazoa > Chordata > Mammalia > Artiodactyla > Cervidae > Muntiacus > Muntiacus reevesi. The sequence goes on from NC_089271.1 coordinate 63,360,106, forward strand.
AGATTTGGACCATTAAGAAGTCTGATTGCTGAAGAATTGATGCTTTTGAACTGTGGTGTTGGAGAAGACTCTTGAGAGTCCCTTGGACTGCAAGGAGATCCAACCAGTCCATCCTAAAGGAAATTGGTCCTGAATATTCATTGGAAGGACTGATGCTGAAGCTGAAGCTCCAATACTTTGGTCACCTGATGTGAAGAAGCGACTCATTGGAAAAGACCCTGATGCTGGGAAAGATTGAAGGCAGGAGGAGAAGGGAACAACAGAGCATGAGGTGGTGGGATGGTATCACTGACTCGATGGACAGGAGTGTGACCAAGCTCTGGTAGTTGGTGATGGACAGGGAAGCCTGGCATGCTGCAGTCCATGGGGTGGAAAATAAGGGGACACAATGAGTGACTGAACTGAAGGCAAAGGTACACACTTGGTGAGAAACAGTGTGGGCATCCGTCGTAATGAGGAGGAGTGCAGTAAAGAGTCAGTTAAGTCATTTATATAGGGCAGTCCTTCTGGGTCTTAGTTATGTTTGGCCAGTTATCTGGTTTCTTTCCCCACATCTGACTTGCCGTGGGACCCTCCCCAACATGCATGCACTACTCTATTCCAAGATGGGCGCCAGCCCAGAGACCTATGGGGGAGACGGCATCACATACTGTGAGGTGGTGCCCTTTTCTTTTTGACCCCCAAGGGGCACACTCTGCACATGTGCCGTGTCTCTCCTGCCCTGAGGATGGGAAATATGTGATCTCTTGATCTTTCACTCGAACAGGGTGTAGCCCCTCTCTGTCTCTGCCATAGCTATCATCTTACAGCCTCGTCAGGAGACAAAGCCTGACTACCCTGTTTCTGCTGTTATTTCTATTTCGAAGTGCAAGCCGGAATCTGATTTCAATATCTAGACTCAGGCCCACTTGCCTCCTTCCTCAGGAAATGTAAACTTTTTATTTAAATCATAAAAGGTTATTGGATTTTTCTCAAACACTTTTTGTGCATATAGAGACCTATGGATTTGTGAATATTGAAAAATTCTTGTATCATATGATAAATCCCACTTGATCATATTGTATGGTCCTTTTAATGTATTGTTGGATCAGGTTTGCTACTGTTTTGTTGAGGATTTTTTGCCTATGTTTATTAGTGATAGCGACATATAATTTTCTCTTTTGGTGATATCTTTGTTTGCTTTTGGTAACAGGGTGACAGTGGCCTGATAGAATGAGTTTGGAATAGATTCAGGAGGATAGGTATTGACTCTTCCCTTAATGCCTGATAGAATTTGCCTGTGAAGTCATCTGGTCCTGGACTTTTGTTGGCTTGCATGTTGTTGTTCAGTCACTCAGTCATGTCTGACTCTTTCCGACCCCATGGACTGCAGCATGCCAGGCTTCCTTTTCCTTCACCAACTCCCGGAGCTTGGTCAAACTCATCGAGTCGGTGATGCAATCCAACCATCTCATCCCCTGTCATTCCCTTCTCCTCCCACATTCAATCTTTCCCAGCATCAGGGTCTTTTCTAAAGAGTCGGCTCTTCACAACAGGTGGCCAAAGTATTGGAGCTTCAGCTTCAGCATCAGTCCTTCCAATGAATATTCGGGACTGATTTTCTTTAGGATTGACTGGATGGATCTCCTTGCAGTCCAAGGGACCCTCAAGAGGCTTCACCACAGTTCAAAAGCATCAATTCTTCAGCAATCAGCCTTCTCTCTGGTCCAACTCACACATCCATACGTGACTACTGAAAAAACCATAGCTTTGACTCGACGGACCTTTGTTGGCAAAGTAGTGTCTCGCTTTTTAATATGCTGTCTAGGTGTCTCATAGCTTTTCTTCAAGTAGCAAGCGTCTTTTAATTTCATGGTTGCACTCACCATCTGCAGTGATTTTGGAGCCCAAGAAAAGAAAGTCTGTCACTGTTTCCGTTGTTTCCCCATCTATTTTCGACATGAAGTGATGGGACTGGATGCCATGATCTTAGCTTTTTAAATGTTGAGTTTTAAGCCAGCGTTTTCACCCTCCTCTTTCCCCTTCATCAGGAGGCTCTTTAGTTCCTCTTCACTTTCTGCCATAAGTGTGGTGTCATCTGCATATCTGAGGTTATTAATAAATATTCTGGCAATATTGATTCCAGGTTGTGCTTAATCCAGCCTGGCATTTCACATAAGGTACTCTGCATTTAAGTTAACTACGCAGGGTGATGATATACAGCCTTGATTTACTCCTTTTCCAATTTGATAACAGCCCATTGTTCCATGTCCAGTTCTAACTGTTGTGTCTTCATCTAAATACACATTTCTCAGGAGGCAGGTAAGGTGGTAAGGTATTACCATCTCTTTAAGAATTTTCCAATTAAACAGAAGTAGGTGTTTTTCTGGAATTCTCTTGCTTTTTCTATGATCCAATGAACGTTGGCAATTTGATGTCTGGTTCCTCTGCCTTTTCTAAATCCAGCTTGAACACCTGGAAGTTCTCATTTGTGTACCATTGAAGCCTCGCTTTGAGAATTTTGAGCATTATTTTGCGAATGTGTGAATTGAGTGCAATTGTGCAGTAGTTTAAACATTCTAGGCATTGCCTTTTTTGGGGACTGGAATGAAAAAAAAACATACTTGTACAGAGATTATATGATTCTCAAACATGTAGTGGGGCTGACTGGTGTGTGTGTGTGTGTGTGTGTGTGTGTGTGTGTGTGTGTACTTTAATTTTATTTCATTAAGTCTCCTTTTGATCATTAATCTTTCAATAGAAAGCATTAGGTGATCAAATATTTCATCTCTCAATTGGCTCTTCACTTGCCCTGGGTCTACCATGTCCCTACCTGTTGGGTCCTAGGCCCAGCTCTCTGTTTCCTTTTAGAGGGTGGTAATAGTTAGGATGTCTAGCAAGAAATAAAGTCAACTCCACGTTGTCCAGTAGGACTACCCTAATTTTAACATACATGTGCATTATATGCATGCATTACTTTAAAGAGAACTATATATGTGATCAATAGTTTCAAGTTCTTTAGATATCATTATTTTACTAGGAACAGGTGATACATGGTGCAAAAATCAAGACACTATCACTTTATAAGATACACAAACTGTAATCAAAGTTGCCAATAAACAGGAGGATAGCAGTAAAGATTGAAACCAGTACCCACTTCAACCAAACCATTTTCCTAGCATTTCCCTTAAACTGGGAAGAGGATCATTCAGAGTGGAAATGTGACTTTTCATATACATCATAAAGGGGGTTGCATTAGAAGACTCATCAGGTATAAAAATACAGCATTCACTATGTATTATAGTATAAGGCCCCCTTGGGAAGCTGTTAGAATATTGAGGACCATGCATTCTGCAGGACTTCTTTTCTCATCATGGAAATTTCTGAATTGAGCAAAGTAATGGCTTGGTTACTATCATTAAAGGCTTCCTGGGTGAATTTTGTTAAAGCTTCTATATGAGTAGTGATACCTTCTATTCCAGCGGAAGGAACAAATATTGTGGCCAAATAATCATACCATTGGAGAACTGATTGAACCCAGCATGCCCACATTGAAGGTAGACTGAGAACAGCTGCTTTCAGGGTACATGTAGGCAATATTGAGCCTAAAGGAAACGTACTGTACACCTTCCTAACCAACCAGGGGAGATCCAAGGTCAAAACTTTGTTCCATACACCTACTGGATCCAGTTAGGAGCTATCAAATGTATTTCCCAGCCGGTGAAAAACACACTTCAGAACCTGAAACATACATACATTCAAAGGCTATCAAACACTAGATAGGATTCATTTGGGGTTTTAATAGATTTACAAACATGTATCCAACACCATCATCCTGCAACTTGCAGTATGAAGTCAGGGGGATGCTTTTGAAATCGATGATAATGGCCTGATCCATTCTTTTGGACTGCCACACTTGTATCAACTGGATGCTACACCATGTTGCATTGATCCCTTTGCTTACTGATGGGAATTGGGAGTGTTCTCAGTTTTTCCCATCACCAACACCACTGTGCATGTGTTTTTGACCACTACAAGTACCAGCGTGTCTCCAGAAGATATACCAGGTAGCAGACTTCCTGGAACAGAGAAAAAATAGTATTTTGTTTTTGTTTTTTTTTTCAAGATTTAAGACTTTCGGCTCAAAGCAAGGACTCTGGAGTCATATAGCTTGGTTTCAATTCTGCCACTGATCTGCACGGGCCAAATGCCCTTGGGCCAGTGGCTGAGCCTCTCGGAACCCGTTTCCTCACCTGTAAGAGGCTGGCAATCATTGGTACTATAGTCCTAGGAGCGTCACAAGGAAGCATTACTATTTATGTACAGCACTTAGAAGAGTTCCAGGCACAGGGGCCCTACTGTATAAGCTGCTTTCCATAGATTTTGCCAAGTTACCTCCCAAAAAGATCTCTGTGCAAGACAGTGGTGCACACTGTCACAGGGGTTTGCTTCTAACCTCTCCCACTCTCGGAATGGTTAAGCTCTTGGAAACTTGTTGTCCTAGAGTGTGAAACCCGATTCATGGTTTTAGTTTACATCTCCAGGATCAGCGGTGGTGAGCATCTTTGCGGGTGTAACTGGACATTGAGACTCTGTATTCTTTGAATTGCCTCAGAGTGGGGAAAGAGCTGAGGGAGTGAGGTCAACCCCAGTCTGTCCCCCAAATCTGCCTGCCAAGAACGTTTGATGGAAGCAGATGAGGCAGATTGCTTGCAGAACAAAAATAGGATCCCTTGGCCCTCTGTCCACGTATGGAGAAGTACGCCGACCACTGATCACTGACTGTGGGATTCCTCTGCCCAGTCTCTCATTGGGTCGTAAGGCTTGTGGTGGAAGGGAGGCTGGCAAATGCTTTCAGCACGTTCTAAGTGCCCAGCGTCTCCATTCTGACGTTTCATCCTCACCTCCCAGGAGACCAGGGCCCTCAGGACCCTCCTGCCTCCCGCTCCACCCAGTCTGTACAGAGTCAGGGCTCAGGGCTGTGACTCTAATCAGAAAGGGAAGGCAGAACAGGAGGAGGTGGGACGAGAGGCTTGACAGCGGTACTCATACCATCACTTTCACCACCAACTCATCAACTGCCCTGATGACCCCTGGGCTTGGCAGCAAACTGGAGGGGGCCTTTGGCCCCATTGGTTACTCCTTGAGGGGCCGGGCAAACAAGGCGCACACTGGTTGGTAGGAACCAGATCAATAAGGAGGCCATGGCTGGGGCGTCCCAGGCTTCCTGAAGCCTGGGGCAGTTTGCCACAATCTTGTGCATTCGGTGCCTGTGGTGCTTGACCGCTCGCTCCAGATGCCGCTGGCCTCACTTTCTGTGACCGCCACCACCACTGCCACCACAACTCGGTTGATAAATCATCGCCGCCTCAGGTGCGGGGGCCACCCAGATGGCTACATGAGCTCCCCGGATGATGAGGTGTCAGTTTGGGGAGCGGGTTTCAGCCCAGGGGGCAGGAAACAGACCCGCGTCCCTCAGGCCAACTCCACAGCCCCGCAGGCACCTGGACTGGGCTCCAAGGTGAGGACACTGTGAAGGTGAGGGTGAGGGTAGAGATGGGTACCCAAACCCTGAGGGATTCAACTCAGAGTGGGAGGTGCTGGAAGTGGGGGGCAGGGGAGGGCGGTGCTGTGGGGCCGCGAAGACCGGCTTGGTTCCCTGGCCGATGACAAAGGGGAGGCCCTGCAGCTGGCTGACGAGTCAGTGGCGGCCATCCTGTGGCAAGTGAGTGACCTGGACATACTGGGCGTCCGCAGATACCTGTCCCTGGAGAGCTATGCGATCACCGATGTGTCCTCCTTGTGGGCCGACCTCAAGGCGGGTACCAGCATTCGAGGCACAGTCCCCCAGAGTTGTGGGGCAGCGGTGCTGGCTGCGGCCGGCTCTCTCCAGGTCGGTGGGGCTGAGGCGGGCCGGGCCTGGGGGAACCCTAAGAGAGGCACTAAGAGTAGGTTGAACGTGGCTGCAGATCACCAGCAGCCCCCTTGGAAGGCTCGTTTGGGCTGCTGTCTGGCTCCGAGTCCTCTGATGACTTCAGTGAGATAGAGCTGATGAGGGTGAGCATTTATCCCAAAGGAGGCCAAGCTAAGCTCAACAGCCTCAAGGGTCCTAGGAACACGCCCAGACACTCGACTGTCTAAGGCAGGGAGAAGCTCCTTCTTAGCCTGCCAGACCCGTTCCTGTCCTCTGTTCTGCGAGGGTTCACTTCGGTTGTGGAAAGGCAGGACAGGCAGGGCAACGAAGAGCTGAACATCTTCCCACCTAAGAAATGCAGAGCAAGCTCTGGGGGAAGGGTGGCTGCCAGCAGAGCTACCAGGGAGTACCAGTAGTTGGCAGCTACTGCAGCTGCCACTACAGGCAGCCTGCCATGCGTCACTCCTAGGAGGAAGAGAGAGCAGGAGAAGAAATCCCTTGGGGGCGTCTCCAAACCTGCCCTGGGGAGAACCTTCCCTTCCTGGGAGCAGCGAACCTCGTCCACTCCCCTGGAACCGTCCCCTTTGCCCCCAGTCTCTGGCATTCCGCTGCTCGGGAGGTCCAAGAAGTATGCCTTGGTCCCTTGGGGAGCCAAAGAGTCCAAGCACACGGGCGCTGGGGTGAAATCTGTGGCCAGGAGGGCCCGGGAGGCCATGTCACCGATGGCGGTGGTGGGAGAAGACAACGACCCAAATAGAGACCCAGTCACAAAGGGCCAAGCGAGTAGGCCAGGCCCTTCCTCTCTCCCCACTCTTCTGCCTCCCACCCTCCCCAGGACACACGTCTTCACCCGTGCTTCCTCTGTCCATCCCTCAGGGGTCGTCATTGGGTGGCCCCTCGGTCACTGGGTCATTAGGATGTCAGATTGGGGTCCTTTTACTAGGGACAAACGTTAAAGTAGCACTTTGGGTGTGCTGGGCTCGGTTCTCCACCCTTGGACTGTTTCCAGTCTCCGCGAGGCTGGGACTAGAGAGGAAGGGAGGGCTGGGAGCTTAACTGTGTTAAGGGGACCCCTTAAAAGCTTCACACAGCGTCAGTGTTTAGATGAATGACTTTCCTGAATCTTACTTCCTAGCTGTTCCCCAAACCTTCTTTCAAGGGGCCCGGGCTTTCTCAGTGCTGCCCTGTTGTCCCCCACTCAGCTCTGCCTGCTGGCCTGGGGCCGACTGATGGAGAAAGTGCTCAAGGGGTCAGCCTTTCAATTCTCTTCCCATTCCCCTGCCTCAGCCCAGTCCCAACTCTCGCCTGCTCACACACACACAGACACAGACATATAAATGCACTGGTACACACATACATAGATACACACACACACACACACACACACACACACACACACACACACGTTAGTCCAGATTGGTGAAAAACCTTTGTTTTAGCTTCCCACTCACTGGGCATGGCCATCATCTCCGTGGGCACATCATGGAGAACCCAGCAGTGATGACCTCAACATCAGAGACCCCCAAAATCCAGGAAACTCAGATCCCTTGATCCTGAGCCCAGGAGAAGTCGTGCCCAGAGGACCTGAACCCACAGATGAGTGTCTTGGGCTTTGATATGGGGGGAGGAGCCCAGGGGTGAGGGCAGATACCTCTGTCTGTCTCTCTCTCTCTCTCTCTCTCTCTCTCTCTCTTCTGGGGGCTCAGCCTTGCTCTCAGGTAGCTTCTCCCATGGGAAACAGGGTATCGACAGGCCTGGCCCTGGCCTCATCACCTTCTGTGTGGGATTTGTTTGGCAGAGGTCATCGGTGGCAGTGCCCCAACAGCTGCTCTGGGCGTAGACCTGCAGGCTAATAGCCTTTCCTGTCAAGTGCTCTTCACCCACATTGCTCTCCCAGGTGCTGGCTGTGGCTGCAGCTCTGAGAGGCTCGAACCCAGAACCACAGTCTTTGGGGACCGCAGTGGTGAAAATGCAGCCCTTGGGGAACAGGGGAGGCAGGCCCATAGAGAAGGTCTAGCCTGCCAGGCAGAGCAGGGGAGGCTTGTTGCCAGCAGATCGAGGTGCTGCCTCACCTCACATTAGAGTCTGGTTGACCCTTTCCACCTCACTAGGAGCCTGGGAAGCTGGATTGTGTGTCCTTTCCCTCTCAGGTGACCAGGAAACAACCAACCATTCCCCAAGACGGGAAAGGAAGCAGCAGCCACCGGGAATGCTGGACTGTCCTCAGGTAAGGCTTCCTCTGGCTCCTGAAATGCACACCCAATCCTCATGGTGGAATCTGGATCCAAGTGCCACTGAAATGTGTGGGCCTCCCCGCCTCGTCCCCATCCCACACCCCTCAGAAGGAGCCCACCTCCTGTCCACTGAGAAAAGTCTTTCCCTTGCCATTCTAGACATCTGGTGTTTGGATGGATGGCCCTGGGGAGAGGAGAAAAAGGAGGCGATGGGAGGGCAGTCTATACTAACCTTTTCTCTTCCTCCCATGTCTACTGGCCTAGTGTCTGGTGCTACAGAGAGAAATGGATGACCTTAAAGAGCAATACAGTATCAGGAACCAGGGACAGAGAGCAGCGGGTTCTTAGTGCAGAAGCGGGATGTGCACTTGGGGTGGGGTGGGCTGCAGGTCAGGGGACCTCGTAGGGATCAGCATTCCTGTGGGGAGGAGAACTTATCAAGCCTGTCCCTGGAGCATGCGGTGCATGTTTAGCTGGGCGTGCAGACAAGTAGCAAAGTACTGTGTGGACTGTGTGCACACTGTCCGCCAGATGAGTCCTAGAGAGCTTCTTCTGACAGGACTTGTGGAGACACCATGTTGATTTTTCCCTTTAACTGCTGCTTGGTGTGGCCTCTAAGGTTCCTCTTAGATTGTTTGTTTGTGAACAATTTTTGAACTTGAGAGCTGCTGGCACATTTTGGTTCATTTTAGGAAATAGCTCCACATTGAACTCAGGTGGTGGGGAGTGATCAGGCCCAGAGCTCTTTGAATTGGGGCTAGTGGGGTGGGTTTCAGGTTGTAGGGCTAGGTTGTTCCACACAGGGACAAGGGGACATGCTTCTATATCCCTCTGTCTGGAGCACCTTCTTATGCCTTTCCCTATTGCAGCCGCCATGCAGCACTTGGCTGACAAGTTCCAGATCCTTTGAAGTGAGTGTTACACACACCATACCCCTTCCCACAGTCCTGGCTGTTGAGCAGGGTTGTGGGCTGGCCCTGTCTTGAGGCTGTTCCCTGACTCTGCTGTTTCATAGGTTGAGACCAACATCTTTCTGCAAGAGGAGCAGGTGTTACCTCTGGGGCTGGTGAGCTGTGGCCAACCTTGTTGCCTCCTGTTTTGCCTCCACCAGGGCATCCTCTGCCCCTTGATTTGCCCCCTCTCCGCCCCAGTCTCACAGCAGTTTTTGATTAAAGAACTTCTCATATTCTGTGTTCTGCCCTCTCTCTGTGGGGTAGGGGTTGGAGGAGTGGGGCAAGGCCTGGTGGGGAGCCACTCCATATCAGATCCTGCTGCAGAACAGTACCTTTGGCATCCTGTGTTGGGGACTCTGGGTCAGCCTCTGCTACCATCCAGGCCAGCAGGGCAACGGATACCCCTGGTCTGGGTTCACTGAGGGCCTTGTCTGGCCACATTGGCACATCCTCCCATTCCCCTAAAGGCCCTCTTCTAGTTCTCTAAACACCCTCCTCAAGGATTTGCCAGTTCCCATCCATCGCTGACATTCTTCCTCCCCATCGGAAGGAACTCATGACCCCCTTAACAGAGTTCCAACCCATTCTCCTTGCCACACTGGACTCATTGTCCTATTTACCGTGACCACTCTCTTTTCCTGTTGGAGCACCCTCGATCCCTCCCATGACTTGCCATTGGTGACCTTGCCTGAACGTGTAGTTCAGCAGGTGGAAACAGGCACAGGTGCCCTCATCTCGCCCTTCCCAGGCTCTGCCTTCTCATTGGAGTCCCTACTGCCCATACCATCCCCACTCCTGCCCCAGTCCCACCTTGCACGCTGGAACCTGCACACAGTCCTCATCTCCTCTTTAGCCTTCACCTGAGACTCAGGCACCAATAGTTTCCCTTTTCCTTCTTTGGATTCAATAAAGGGCTTGGGCATGAAGCTTGGACCCAGTGAGCTGGGGAGCAGGAGGGAAGGTACAGGGAACACAGGAGACAGGCTAGTCTCTGGGCTGGAGGTCAGGAGACGCATCTGTTTGGTGCCAACCAGGTCAGACTGCACCCTGGCAGCCAGAGATGGATGGTGGTGTCCTCAGTCTTTTCGCATCCTCCCTGCCCTAGCCAGCTGACCACCCTCGCCTCCAGCCTGAGCCTCTCTATACCCTTGAGTGGAAATGGTCCCATCATGCTCTGTGGCGAGTATGGTTAGTAGGTCTCTGTTCTTGCAGGGTCCCTGTCAAATACTGTTTCACCAGACCCATGACACAGATCTTCCAACAAATGATATTTCCCAGAGTATCCCAGCTCAGTATCCCAGACTACTTCTTTTTTTCCCAGTTATTTTTATTAGTTGGAGGCTAATAATTTTACAATATTGTAGTGGTTTTTGCCATACATTGATATGAATCAGCCATGGATTTACATGTGTTCCCCATCCTGAACCCCCCTCCCACCTCCCTCCTCATCCCTTCCCTCTGGGTCATCCCAGGCCACCATCCCCGAGCACTTGTCTCGTGCATCCAACCTGGACTGGCGATCTGTTTCACACTTGATAATATACATGTTTTGATGCTGTTCTCTCAGATCATCCCACCCTCGCCTTCTCCCATAGAGTTCAAAATTCTGTTCTATACATCTGTGTCCCTTTTTCTGTCTTGCATAGAGGGTTATCGTTACCATCTTTCTAAATTCCATATATATGTGTTAGTATACTGTACTGGTGTTTTTCTTTCAGGCTTACTTCACTCTGTATAATGGGCTCCAGTTTCACCCACCTCATTAGAACTGATTCAAATGTATTCTTTTTAATGGCTGAGTAATATTCCATTGTGTATATGTACCACAGCTTTCTTATCCATTCATCTGCTGATGGGCATCTAGGTTGCTTCCATGTCCTGGCTATTATAAACAGCGATGCGATGAACATTGGGGTACACGTGTCTCTTTCAGATCTGGTTTCCTCGGTGTGTATGCCCAGGAGTGGGGTTGCTGAGTCATATGGCAGTTCTATTTCCATTTTTTTAAGGAATCTCCACACTGTTCTCCATAGTGGCTGTACTAGTTTGCATTCACACCAATAGTGTAAGAGGGTTCCCTTTTCTCCACACCCACTCCAGCATTTATTTCTTGTAGACTCTTGGATAACAACCATTCTGACTGGTGTGTAATGGTGCCTCATTGAGGTTTTGATTTGCATTTCTCTGATAACGAGTGATGTTGAGCATCTTTTCATGTGTTTGTTAGCCAACTGTATGTCTTCTTTGGAGAAATGACAGACTACTTGTTTAGGGCACATGACAATGAGTCTGAACTCTGTGTTCAATTTCCTCATTGCTGGAATTTGCGGAGCACTGCCTTTCTCTCAGCCAGCACTCCAGGACTGTGCCAGCCTGAGACTCAGAGAGACAGATCTGTGTTTGAGTGAACTGAGGGTAGGTTCTGCCTGACACCATTCCTGAAACACCAGGGTTTTATTACACAAAAGGGGGTATGATGGAAGGTAGCACATTCAGAGTTGGTGCCTGGATATCTCTCTGTGTGAATAAATGTCAGCAAGGATAATGCCCTTGAGGCATAAGGATGTGATTTGGGGAGAAAAGAAAGTAGAGACTGGTCCAGATTCTGTAAGGCATTGAGTGAGCAGAAGCCAGGGTCGGACCCCCAATATTCAAGGGGTGTTGTCATGTTCCCAAAATGTAGGACAGGGATGATGCAGGAGTCAGCACACCTCAGGACAGGGTGTTGGGACTCTCACAGAGTTGGAGTCGCTGGAGGAGGCCCTGGATCCTACCTTGCCATTCTATGATATCTGCCAACTGCTGAGGGTGTGGATGAATGAAAATGGGAAGGGTGGCTCTGGAGAGCACCAGGGATACTGCTGCTCATCTTAGAAATAGGAGATCGCCCAAGATGAATTAACCGAGGCAGGCACAAGAAGGGTGCCACGAGGAAGCGAATATAGGAGTGACTGCACCTGGACAATGGGGAACACTGCGCCCATATTCTCACGTTGATTCCCTTCCAGGCCTCTTGGAATGAGGTGAGGTGGACAGTCTACGTGTGGGTTGGAATAGTAGACACCTCAGTGTCAGAAAAGAACATGGGTGGGACTTACTCCTCCCACTCTCAGACTCCTCCCTGGAGCAGGTGGGCTTGATCACTTAGTTCAGAGCTGATCCAGTGGTTATTGCCTGGTGGTGTAGCACTTCTAGCTATTGTCCGAGTGAGTAAATTTGGCAGAGACCATCCAGCTGAGGTCTCTGGCCACTGAGACATGTAGGTAAGTTGTGCCCGGGGAGTCCAGCAACAGCATCAGCCCCACCCTTGGGCACAGAGGGGCCCGGGACTGTGGTCACCAGGGTGAGGAAGTGGAGAAGCTGAGGGAAGTGGAGGTGCAAGGGCATGAACACAACCCCTCGTTCACTTTTTACCAGGCTCCCTTCCCTCCTCTGAGCACACAGCTCAGACCAACTACCTCACCATAATGTTGCTGGAAACATAGACATCACAGGCCTTGGCTCAGCCCCAAGCCTTCCACTTCCAGTGGGAAATCCGTGGCAGGGCCTGAGGCACAGGTTAAAGAAATCCATCTGGGCCCCAGGGGGTAGGAGGAATGCACAAGCCTGGCCTCATTCAGGGCATCCCTGTTGCCTTTCCCCTTCAGCCTTGGAGAGCCCTAGGCCCCATCCTGCCTGGTTCTGCTGCCTGTCCAACTCCAGGGAAGACGCTCCCTCCCTATCACACCCCCAGCCCACCAGCACCAGTCCCAGGTCTACCGCTTTCTCTGGACTATTGAGGAACACTGGCACAAACAAAGAATTTACAGTAGGTGAGCCCTGAAGAGAGCGCTAGCTGCAGTGGGCACAGTAATCATGCCCCAAAATGTCCAAGTCCTAATCCCTGCAGTTGGCTTATATGTTCCTTTGCATGATAGCAGTTGGTTAAGCTTGCAGATGCAATAAAGGCTGCTACTCAGCTGACTTAAGGTGGGGACACTCTCACCTCCAATGGGCAGGTCCGGCCAGGTACTCTGGGCCTGCCAGGGTTGCCAGGTGGACTGTCCCTGTGTGACCCAGGGAGCAGCGTTTGAGTGACTACAGTGTGCTTGTTGTACCTGTGCTTGTGCAATCAATGTTGACATCCTGGTAAGTACTGCTCAGATGCAGATGGAGGACTTTTACAAAGAAGATTCACTTTCTTTCAAAAGATTTACCATTTCTAATTCATAAAACAACCCTTCCAAGCATAGAAGAGAAATTGCATTGAATTAAATATGAGTTAAACAGAAAACACATATACACATTATAGACAGGTTAAGCCTTCAGTCTGACGAATAGGTAGGTAACAATCAACCCATTTCACTATACTCAGGTGACATGTACATTGCACATCCAGGAGTCACCTGTATATCCTTTTCCCTCACAGAATCCTCGTGGGTAAGTCGACCTACTGCCTATTCCATTTACTCGACATTCTTGAGGGGGTCAAAATATATATAGAGAAGACAGATGGGGTGTTGCCTGCCTCTGGGGATTGACATAAGGGCTTAACTGACAAAAACCCAGAAGCAATTTTGCAGGTGATGAAAACGGTTTTGTTTCGATTGTGGTGGTGGTACCATAAGAGGATGTGCTTATAGCGGCCAGAGACCTTGTAAGTAATTCCATATTATTGAGATACTAATACCCTTTCTCAACAGCACAAGAGACAGCTTTATGCATGGTCATCACCTCATGGTCAATGCCAACATGAAATTGATTACAGTCTTTGTAGCTGAAGATGGAGAATCTGTATATAGTCAGAAAAAACAAGACCTGGAGTTAACTGTGGCTCGGATCATCAGATTCACATAGCAAAATTCAGGCTTAACCTAAAAATGTGGTGAAAACTTCTAGACCAGTCAGGTACGACCTAAGGCAAATCCACTATGATGATGCAGCAGAAGCGACAAATGGATTCAAGGCATTAGAACTTGTAAACAGTGTGTCTGAAGAAGATGGACTGAGGTCTGTAATACTGTACAGGAGGCTGTGAACAAAACCATCCAAATGATAAAGAAAACCAAGAAGGCAAAGTGGTAGGAGGCCTTACAAATAGCTAAAGAAAGAAGAGAAGCAAAGATCAAGGGAGAAAGGGACAGGTATCAAGCTAAATGCAGATTTCCAAAGAAAAGCATGGAGAGACAAGAAGGCCTTCTTCAATGAACAGTGTATAAAACTAGAAGAAAAAACAGAAGAGGAACTACTAGAGATCTCTTCAGGAAAATTGGAGATATTAAGGGAATATTTTTCCCAAAGATGCGCATAATAAAGGACAGAAACAGAAGAGACCTAGTAGATGCTGAAAAGATCAAGAAGATATGGAAAGAATATACAGAAGAACTGTACAAGAAAGATCTTAATGTACTGGATTACTGCGATGGTGTGGTCACCACCCAGAGCAACCTATTCTGGAGAGTGAAGTCAAATGGGCCTTAAAGGGCACTGCTCTTAATAAAGCTAGTGGATGCGACAGAATTCCAGTAGAACTTCTCAAAACCCTAAAGGATGATGCCATCAAAGTGTTGCATTCAATATGCCAGCAAACGTGGAAGACCTAGCAGTGGCCACAGGACTGGAAAAAGTCAATCCACACCCCAATTCCCAAAAAGAGTAGCACCAGGAATGTGCTAACCATCAGACAATTGCACTCACCTGCCATGCTATTAAGGAAATGCTTAAAATCTTGCATGCTAGGCTTCAGCATTATGCGAACCAAGAATATCCAGATGTCCAAGTTGGGTTTAGAAAAGGAAGAGAAACCAGAGATCAAGTTGTCAACATTCGCTGGATCATAGAGAAACCAAGGGAATTCCAGGAAAACATCTACTTCTGTTTCATCAACTATGCCAAAACCTTTGTGTGGATCATGATAAGCTGTGGAAAGCTCTTAGAGAGATGGGAATACCAGACCATCTTACCTGTCTCCTGAGAAACCTGTATGTGGGTCCAGAAGAAACACACACTGTATGGAACAACTGATTGGTCAGGATTGAGAAAGGAGTATGACAGGGCTGTCTGCTGTCACCCTGTTTGTTTAATCTATATGTTGAGCACATCATGAGAAGTGCGGGCTGGAAGATTTACAAGCTGGAATCAAGATAGGCAGGAGAAACCTCAACAACCTCAGATATGGGGATGATACCACTCTAATGGCAGAAAAGGAAAAGGAACTAAAGAGCCTCTTGATGAGGGTGAAGAAGGAGAGTGGAAAAAGCCAGCTTAAAACTAAATATTGAAAAGAAAAAGATCATGGCATCCCACCCTATTACATCATGACAATTAGAGGTGGGGGGGGGGAAGGTGGAAATGGTGACAGCTTTCCTCGTCTTGGGCTCTAAAATCACTGCGGATGGTGACTGCAGCCATGAAATCAGAAGATGTTTGCTTCTTGGCAGGAAAGCTATGACAAACCTAGACAGTGTGTTGACAATCAGACACATTACTCTGCTGACAAAGATCCATATAGTCAAGGCTATGGTCTTCCCAGTGGGCACGTATGGTTGTGAGTGTTGGAGTGTAAAGAAGGTGGAGCACCAAAGAATCGATGCCTTCAAAGTGTGGTGCTGGAGAAGACTCCTGCGAGTCTCTTTGACAGCAAGGAATTCAAACCAGTCAATCTTAAGCGGAATCAACAATCCTCATTGGGAAGGAATGATGCTGAGCTGAAACTCCATTATTTTGGTCATTTGATATGTACAGCTGACTCATTGGAAAAGTTCCTGATGGTGGGAAGGACTGAGGGCAGAAGGAGAAGAGGGCATCAGAGCATGGGATGACTGGATGGCATCACCGATGCAATGGACATGAACTTAGGCAAACTTCGGGAGATGGTGAGGGACACGGAGGCCTGGCAAGCTGCAGCCCATGGGGTCGCCAAGAGTCAGACACGACTGTGCGGCTGAACATCAACAACAAACCCATATTCTTGAACAGTGATAAAAAGTAGAAATCATCTGCAGCAAAAAACAAAACTGTAGAAAAAAGCAAACATGTGGAGGCGAAGTCAGTGAAGAAATCAAAGAGTAAATGATAATATACCTATGGGGAAATGAAAGGGAAAACACAAAAGGCAGCAAAAGCAGTTCTAAGAGGGAATTTTGTAGCAATACAATCTTACCTCAGGAAACAAGAAAAACCTCAAATAAACAACCTAACCTTACACCTAAAGCAATGAGAGAAAAAGGAACAAAGAAAATGGAAAGTTAGCAGAAGGGTAGAAATCAAAGATCAGAGCAGAGATATAAGCAATAGAGATTAAGAAAGCAACAGATGAGATCAATGAAACTACTTTGACCACCTGATGTGAAGAACTGACTCATTGGGAAAGACCATGATGCTGGGAAAGATTGAAGGTGAGAGGAGAAGGGGACAACAGAGGATGAGATGATTGGAGAACATCCCTGACTCGATGGACAGGAGCTTGAGTAAGCTCCAGGAGTTGGTGACGGACAGGGAAGCCTGGCGTGCTGCAGTCCATGGGGTTGCAAATAGTCAGACACAACTGAGTGACTGAACTGAAGTGAATAAAACTAAAAGCTGGTTCTTTGAAAGGATAAGCAAAATTGATAGACCTTTTGCCAGATCCATCAAGAATAAAAGGGAGGGGGGATGGGGGGCAAGTGGAGGGGACGGCCCAGACGCACGTCATCCACGGCCCCTCCGGACTGGAGGGACTCGTGAGAGCCGAAGCCCAGAAATCCGGGGGTGGATAAGACACCGCATCCCCTCCAATTCCCGTAAGCACCCCTTGCTCCATCCTGAGCCCAAACACCTCAGCTAGCCCGTGTACCCCTACTCTTCACACTCCAAACTCAGCTGGGACAGACCTCTGCCGCCGCCGCTTCCCACCCGGCTGGAAAAGCTCAGAGGTCCTGTCCCCCTTTCCTCTGAGAGACACTATTTGCTGACCACAAGAGGATTCAGTCACTCAGGAGAAAGCTTCCAGAGCTTTGGCCACAACTAGATTCCTAGACTACAAATGCTTAGGGAAAAGGCTGAAACCCCCATTCCATGTGTAGCCAGGGAGTGGGGACAGATGGGGTACCTCAAGATGGAGGGAGCCCTTCCTCTGACTGGTGCCCTGCTCCTGCAAAGTCCCAGTCTCTCTCTTGAGAAGCTGTTGATTTTCCTTGCTGTCCTGGGATGGTCTGGGGAGAGTCACCTTGACAAAGTCAGAGGGGTACCCAGTGTCAACCCACTCTCACCACCAGAGGGCAGCAGCCAGCCAGACGTTTGCTCCTGCCCCTGTCTAGTCTGGCTCGCAGTAGTGGTCCAGATGTGTCCCAGCTGCATCTAGTTTCTCATTTAAACCCAGGGTGGAGGGGAGCAACTGGGAGTTGTAGGTTTGAAGCAGCATTGGTGAAGGCCCCAGGAAGCCAAATCCTGTCCCCAAAGTCACATAGCAAAATCTGGCAGAAATATCAACCTGACTCTTGGCGGACTGCCAGTCTCTAGAAGCACCACTGAGTGAGACAGTCCTAGATCACCTGTGGTACCCAGGGGTCCTAGCCCTTCAGCTGCAGTGGATGCCCAGCCCTGGGCATCTGCCTCTTCCCTTTTGAGGACAGAGGGCAGGCAAGGCTGTGACCAAGTGTTCATGAACCAGGCTTTGCCCAATAGAAACATGGTAGCCTTGGGCAAGTTATTTAATCTCTCGAGTCCTTTTCATCTGCTGGATCCATGGAATTGTGTTGAGCAAGGACAGAATATGAGTGAAGCTGATTTGTAAGCCATGATGTACCATACACAAGAAAGGGGCAATGAACATATAGAGAAAAAAACACTGGTCTCAGACTCTGAGATCTGGTTTTGAGGTCTGTCTCTGCCATATATAGTGGGTGATGTTTGCACAAGTTGGTTACTCTTTCTAGGTCTTCAATAATATCTGTAACCTTTCCAGCATCATGAGGGATTGTTAAGAGGATGCCTAGCAAGGGCCTTGTGGTCCTTAGCTTATTTGATGGGCTGTTTTTACTGAGTGGTTCCTGGGGCTCAGGAGAGGGGATAGGATCAGGTGGATGTTAGTGGTGGAAACAAAGCCACCAGGCTGGGCACCCTCACATGGACCTTGTATGGTGGTCAGGAGCTCTGGACCGACAGCTGGAGGCCAACAATCCCTACAGGTGGTGCTCAGGGTGATGTACTGACAGTGAGCGGGTGGTTTCCATTTGCTGGCCTCCGATGCCTGTCTAGGGACAGCAGGATGGCTGCGCAGGGCTCGCCGCGCTTCCTCCTGACCTTCGACTTTGATGCGACTATCATGGAGGAATATGGCTCCCAGAGAGCCTGCGTGCCACCTACCGCGATGGCTTCTACAATGAGTACATGCAGCACGTCTTCCAGTACCTGGGTGACCAGGGCGTGCGGCCGCGAGACCTGCGCGTGGTCTACGAGTCCATCCTGCTGTCGCCCGGCATGGGCGAAATGCTGCAGTTTGTGGCCAAGCAGGGTTCCTGCTTTGAGGTTATTCTCATCTCAGATGCCAACACCTTTGGCGTGGAGAGCGCGCTGCGCGCCGCCGGCCACCAAGGCCTGTTCCGCCGCATCTTCAGCAACCCTTCAGGGCCCGACGCTCGGCGGCTGCTGGTGCTGCAGCCCTTCCACTCACACAGCTGTGCGCGCTGCCCCGCCAACACGTGCAAGCACAAGGTGCTCAGCGACTACCTGCGCGAGCGGGCCCACGACCGCGTGCACTTCGAGCGCCTTTCCTACGTGGGCGACGGCACCAACGACTTCTGTCCCATGGGGCTGCTGGCCGGTGGCGATGTGGCCTTCCCTCGCCGCGGCTACCCCATGCACCGCCTTATCCAGGAGGCACAGAAGGCTGAGCCCAGCTCCTTCCGCGCCAGCGTGGTACCCTGGGAAAATGCCACCGAAGTGCGCCTCCATCTGCAACAGGTGATGACGCGTCCTGAGGACGCGGCCTGCAGGGGGCGCCCAGCGGGAAGGGGGCCAGGGGGCTGGGGACAGGGAAAGACAAACCTAGTTTTAATAGTCCCTTTCCCTTTCGTTTTAGTGGGTCCCTCCGTGAATTTCGGGAATCCGGAGCTCGTCCATTTGGGGGCTGGAGGAGAGAGTTCGGAGCTGTCCCCGTCTATGCAGTTAACCCAGCTTGGCTGTCTCCCCCAGTTCCACTGCAAGCGAATTCTAGAGTTTGGCTCCACCAGGGTGGTGCGCAGACCCAAGCAGGCAGCAGTGTTTTCCAAAAATCTTGCCCCTTCCCAACTAGGGGGAAGAGGTTGCCTGGCAGGGTAGAGAAGGAACATCTCCCACTGTGTTGCATTAACTGTTGCCTTGGGCTGCATGATTTCCTTCCCCTAGACTTCTGTCAGGGGGACCCAGGTCCTGAAATTCCTCCCCCCGCCCCTTCAGCCCCAGACTCCCCGCGGAGAGGTGGTGCTCTCCACCGATGCCAGTCTCAGGCCTAGGTCTTGCTTTACCTTCTGTGACCCTACATTACACTCCTGCCCCCCCCCACCCCCACGCAAGCTGTCAGCGTCCCCACAGGAAGAAATCCCAGAGGGAACAATCGCCTCCTGGTGGTGGAATGAGGTAGCACACTGTCCAGGGCTCGGGTCCCGCCAGCCAGGGACCTCAGAACACGCGACCATGTCCCCTCCTCACACCCCAGCCTCTTCTATGCAGCAAGAAACCAGGGACTGAACCAAAGTCGTCCCGCCGACTGGACCCTCTGAACCCCTCCCCTCCCGAATGGAACAGAAAGCCATGATGATTTAAAAGCAGAGCCAGTGAAATCCAAAAGAAAAAAAAAAAAAAAGAATAAAAGGGAGAGGGTTAAATTCAATAAAATTAGACATGGAGAAGTAAGTTGCAAGTGATATCACAGAAATACACAGGATTCTAAGAGAATACAGGAAGCAAATATTTGCCAATGAAATGGACAACTTAGAAGTAATGGACCAATTATTCATTTCACTTCAGTTCAGTCGCGCAGTCGTGTCTGACTCTTTGCAACCCCGTGAATCACAGCACGACAGGCCTCCCTGTCCATCACCAACTCCCAGAGTTGACTCAAACTCATGTCCATCGAGTCGGTGATGCCATCTCATTTTCTGTCGTCCCCTTCTCCTCCTGCCCCCAATCCCTCCCAGCATCAGGGTCTTTTCCAGTAAGTCAACACTTCGCATGGGGTGACCAAAGTACTAGAGCCTCAGCTTCAGCATCAGTCCTTCCATGAACACCCAGGACTGATCTCCTTTAGGATGGCCTGGTTGGATCTCCTTGCAGTCGAAGGGACTCTCAAGAGTCTCCTCCAACACTACAGTTCAAAAGCATCAATTTTTCGGCGCTCAGCTTTCTTCACAGTCCAACTCTCACATCCATACATGACCACTGGAAAAACCATAGCCTTGACTAGATGGACCTTTCTTGGCAAAGTGATGTCTCTGCTTTTCAATATGCTATCGAGGTTGGTCATAACTTTCCTTCCAAGGAGTAAGTGTCTTTTAATTTCATGGCTGCAGTCACCATCTGCAGCGATTTTGGAGCCCCCAAAAATAGTCTGTCACTGTTTCCCCATCTATCTCCCAAGAAGTGATGGGACCAGATGGCATGATCTTAGTTTTCTGAATGTTGAGCTTTAAGCCAACTTTCTCACTCTCCACTTTCACGTTCATCAAGAGGCTTTTTAGTTGCTCTTCACTTTCTGCAATAAGGGTGGTGTCATCTGCATATCTGAGGTTATTGATATTTCTCCTGGCAATCTTGATTCCAGCTTGTGCTTCTTCCAGCCCAGCATTTCACATGATGTATTCTGCCTGTAAGTTAAATAAGCAGGGTGACAATATACAGCCTTGACGTACTCCTTTTTCTATTTAGAACCAGTCTGTTATTCCATGTCCAGTTCTAACTGTTGCTTCTTGATCTGCATATAGAGTGGTACAATTTTCCAAGTATGAACCAGAGAGAAATAGAAACTATAAGGAAAGACATCATATGTACTGAAATTGAAACTCTGATTTAAAATTTTCCATAAAACAGAAGGCCAGGACCAGATGACTTCAGAGGCAAATTCCGTCAGGCATTTGGTGAAGAGTCAATACCTATCCTTCAGAAACTATTCCAAAAACTTGCAGAGGAGAGAACACTCCTCAAACTCATCCTATGAGGCCACCATCACCCTGGTACCACAAGCAGACAAATATACCACCAAAAAATAAAGTTACAGGGCAATATCAAAGATGAGCATAGGCACAAAATTCTCAACCAAACAGTAGCAAACCAAATCCAGCAAGACATTAAAAGGACCACATAGCATGATCAAGTGGGATTCATCCAAGTGATGCAAGAATTTTTCAATATCCACAAATCCATAGATCTCAATAGATGCAGAGAAAGCTTTAGAAAAATGTCCAACATCCATTTGTGATAACTCTCCAGAAAGTGGGCATAGAGGGGCCCTATCTGAACATTAAAAAGGCCACATTTCACAAACCTACAGATAACATCATACTCAATAGTAAAAAGAAGAAAGCATTTCTTCTAAGATCAGGAAGAAGACAAGGATGGCCACTCTCACCACTTTTATTCAATATAGTAAGGAAGATCTAACCACAGCAATCAGAGAGAAAGAAATAAAAGAATCCAAGTTGGAAAGGAAATAAAGCTGTCACTGCTTGCAGTTTGCATGATACTGTGCATAGAAAATCTTAAAGATGCTGCCAGAAAACTATTAGAGCTCATCGATGAATTCAGTAAAGCTGCAGGATACAAAATGAATGCACAGAAATCTCTTGCATTTTTACATGCTAACAATGAAATTTCAGAAAGAGAAATTAAATAAACAATCCCCCTTACCATCCCATCAAAAAGAATAAAATGCCAAGGAATAAACCTAAGGAGACCAAAGAGCTGTACTCACAAATCTATAAGATGCATGCACCCCAATGTTGATTGCAGCACTATTTACAACTGCCAAGACACGGTAGCTACCTAAATATCCATCGACAGAGGAATGGATAAAGAATATGTGGTACACATATGCAGTGGAATAGTACTTAACCATAAAAAGAATGAAATAATGCCACTTGGGGCAACATGGATGGACGTAGTGATTGCCATACTGAGTGCAGAAAGTCAGAAAGAGAAAGACAAATGTCCCTTACATGTGGAACCTAAAAAATTGTACAAATGAACTTATTAACAAAATGGAAACAGACTTTGAAAACATGATTACCAAAAGGGAAAGGCAGAG
Source organism: Muntiacus reevesi (assembly GCF_963930625.1). Lineage (NCBI taxonomy): Eukaryota > Metazoa > Chordata > Mammalia > Artiodactyla > Cervidae > Muntiacus > Muntiacus reevesi. The sequence goes on from NC_089271.1 coordinate 63,382,423, forward strand.
GTAGGAAAGGGATAAAGATCCTAATCTATAACATCCTAATGAGAGATGTTCAAGATGATGTAAACAGACGGAAAGAAATATTATATGCTTGTGAGGGCAAGCATTTACAACTAGCCTCTGCTTTACACTTCCTAAGGAAGGAGGCAAGTGGGCTTGAGTCCAGGTATTTACAGTCAGTCTCCAGCTTGCACTCTGAAATAGAACGAATAAGAGTAACTGGGTAAATAGTCAGGCTTTGTCTCCTGAGGACAATTTAGGACAACAGCTCTGGCAGAGACAGAGGGGCTACTCTCTGTTTGAGTAAAACATCAAGAGGTCACATATGTCCCGTTCTCAGGGCAGGAGAGACACTGCACATGGGAAGAAAGGCTCCTTGGGGGTCAAAAACAAAGGGGCCCCAACCCATAATGTGTGATGCCACGTCTCCCCCATAGGTCTCCGGGCTGGCATGCATCTGGGAATAGAGATGCTCATGCATGTTGGGGAGGGTCCTAGGACAGGTCAGGTGTGAGAAAAGAAACAAGATAACTGGCCAAACCTAAACAAAGACCCCAAAGGACTGTCCTATAAAAATGAGTTAACTGCCTCTTACTGCACTTCTCCTCAGTAGGACAGATACCCACACATTTTTCTCTTCAAGTGTGTATCATTGCCTTCTCTGTCTTAACTAAACAAACTGTTTCTCTATGTGCTCTCCTACTTGTTGTGCTGTGTCTCTAACAATAAACTCTGTACCTCTTTTTTTTTTTTTTTAACAGATTTTGCCTCCTTGAGAAATGCATTTTTCAAAGGGGCAAACTTAAAGCCACAGCTCACTGCTGCCTCTCTGACATCACTTGGATTGGAAGAATCAATATTGGAAGATTGACTATACAACCCAATGCAACCTACTGATGCTATTGAATCCCTATCAAATTACCAATGGTATTTTTCACAGAACTAGATCAAAAATTCCCAAAGATTGTATGCAGACACAAAAGATCATGAATCGCCAGAGCAATCCTGAGCGAGAAAAATGGAGCTGGAGGAATCAGGCTCCTGGACTTCAGACAATACTACAAAGGTACAGTCATCAAAACAGTATGCTACTGGCACAAAAAACAGAAATGCTGATCAAAGGGACAGGATAGAAAGCCCAGAAATAAACCCAGGTGCCTATGGTCAATTAATCTCTGACAAAGGAGGCAAGAACATACCAATGAGAAAAGACAGTCTCTGCAGTAAGTGGTGCTGGGAAAACAGCTGCACAGAAAAGAATGAAATTAGAACATTCTCTAACATCATACACAAAAATAAATTAAAAATGGATTAAAACCTAAATCTAACACAAGACACTATGAAACTCTTAGAGGAAAACACATGCAGAACACACTTTGACATAAATTACAGCAATATGATTCTGCATCCACCTCCTAGAGTAATGAAAATAAAAACCAAAATAAACAAGTGGGGCCTAATTAAACTTAAAAGCTTTTGTACAGCAAAGGCGGTGGGGCGAGGGGCTGGGGGAGACTATAGACAAGATGAAAAGACAACCCTTAGGATGGGAGAACTCTTAGGATTTGCCCTGTTAACATCTTTCATATATAACATACACCAGTGTCAACTGTAGTTATCATGTTGTACGTTACAGCCCTCGTACTTATTTATCTAATAACTGGACGTGTGTCTGTTTGGCCCACCTTTGTCCAATTCCGCTCCCCCACACCTACCCTCTGGTAAGTGCAAAGCTTATCTCTTTTCCTCCGCATCCTTGTTTGTTTGCTTGCTTGTCTGTTTTGAAGCGTAATTGACCTACAACACTATGTTAGCTCCTGGTATACAACACCGTGATTTATTATTTCTATTCATTTCAAAATGTTCAACACTGTAATTCCGGTTATGATATGCCACCAAACAAGGATAGGGCATAGTTATTGACTCTGTTCCCTACACTATGCCTGTCTCTTTTTCTATCTGATTGTTTTAATCTGCTGACCTCTTAAGGTTAAATCCATATTAACCACCCCCCATTTTTACTCCTTTCCTCACGTTTACTGTTTCTGACACCATATTGTTCACCTTTTTCTTCTGTGTATCCCTTAACTAAGGGGCTTCCCTGGTGGCTCAGTGGCAAAGAATTCACCTGCCAACGCAGTAGACATGGGTTCAACCCCTGGGTCGGGGAGGTTCCCTGGAGAAAGAAATGGCAACCAAATCCAATATACTTGCCTGGAGAATCCCATGGACAGAGGAGCCTGGAGGCCTAGGTCCATGGGGTTTTCAAAGACTCGGACATGACTTAACAACTAAACAATAGCAATGCTCCCTTAACTACTCATTGCGGATACAGATGATTTTACTACTTTTGTCTTTTAACCTTCCCATTAGCTTTGTAAGTGATTGATGTGCTACCTTTACTGCATATTTGCCTTTATCAGTGAGCTTTCTCCTCTCATCATTTTCATGTTTCTAGTTGCGTCTTTTCTTTTTTGCTTGGAGAAGTCCTCTTGACATTTCCTGTAAAGCTGGTTTGGTGATGCTGGACTCTTTTAGCTTTCTCCTGTCTGTCAAACTCTGACCTCTCCTTCAAATCTGAGTGACAGTCTTCCCAGTAGTGTCTTCTTGGTTGTAGGCTTTTCTCTTTACCGTTTCACATAAATCATGCCACTCCCTTCTGGCCTGCAGTGTTTCTGCTGAAAAATCCCTTGTTTGTAACGTGTTGCTTTTCCCTTGCTGCTTTTAATAACCCTCTGTAGCTTTAGTTTTTGCCATTCTGATTACAATGTGTTTTGGTGTGGTTTTCTTTCTGTGTAGGGCTCTCTGTGTTCCAGTACCTGGATACCCACGTCTTTTGCCAGGTTAGCAAAGTGTTCGGCTAGTGTGTCTCCACATATGCTCGCTGCCCCTTTCTCTCTTTCTTCTCCTGCTGGGACCCCTAGAATTCAAATGTTTCTATGCTTGACCTGGTCCCAGAGGTCTCTGAAACTGTCCTCATCTCTGTTTATTCTTCCTTTTTTTCTGTTCCGCTTCAGTGATTTCCACTATTCTGTCTTCCAGCTTCATGATCCGTTCCTCTGTGTCTTCTCACCTACCATTGAAGTATATTTTTATTTCACTTATTGTACTCTTCATCTCCGTTCGGTTCTCCTTTAGATTCTCTGTTCTTGGTTCTTTTCAAACTTTTTTTAATTGTAGGATAATTGCTTTAAAATATTATGTTGGCTTCTGACATACACCAACATGAATCAGGCATAGGTATACATATATCCCCTCCCCGTTGAACCTCCTTCCCAGCTCCCACTCCACCCCACCCCATCCATCTAGGTGGTCACAGAGCACCAGGTTTGAGTTCCCTGCATCATACAGCAAATTCCCAATGGCTACTGGTTTTTCATATGGTAATGTATGTGTTTCGATGCTACTCTCTCCATTTGTCCCACCCACTCCTTCCCCCACTGCATTCACAAGTCTGTTCTCTATGTCTGTGTCTCCACTGCAGCCCTGCCAATAGGTTCGTCAGTACCACCTTTCTAGATTCCATACATATGTGTTAATATACGATAATTGTTTCTCTCTTTCTGAGTTACTTCACTCTGCATAATAGGCTCTAGGTTCATCCACCTCAATAGAACGGACCCAAATGTGTTTCTTTTTATGGCTGAGTGTAGTTCCACTGTATATATGTACCACAACTTCTTTATCCATTCATCTGTCAATGGTCATCTGAGTTGCTTGCATTTCCTCGCTGTTATGAATAGTGCTGCAGTGAACACTGGCATACATGTGTCCTTTTCCATTATGGAATCATCAGGGTACGTGCCCACTAGTGGGATTGTCAGCCCTTACGGTTGTTTATTCCTAGTTTTTTCAAGGACTCTCCATACTGTTCTCCAGTGGCTGTATCATTTACATTCCCACCAACAGTGCAAGAGGGTTCGATTTTCTCCACATCATTTCTAGCGTGTATTGTTTGTAGATATCCTGATGACGGCCATTCTGACCGGTGTGAGGTGATACCTCGTCATAGTTTTGATTTACATTTTCTAATAATGAGTGCGGGGAGAAACAGCAATAACCTCAGGTACCCAGACGACACCACCCTTATGGCACACAGTGAAGAGGAACTAAAGAGCCTCTTGATGAAGGTGAAAGAGAAGAGTGACATAACTGGTTTAAAACTCAACATTCGAGAAATGAAGATCATGGCATCTGGTCCCATCACTTCATGGCAAATAGATGAGGAAACAACGGAAACAGTGACAGACTTTATTTTCTTGGGCTCCAAACTCACTGTGAACGGTGACTGCAGCCAAAAAAGATACTTGCTCCTTGGAAGAAAAGCAAAGACAAACCTAGACAGCAGAGCATATTAAAAAGCAGAGACATTACTTTGCCTACAAAAGTCCTTGTAATCAAAGCTATGGTTTCTCCAGCAGTCATGTAGGGACGTGAGAGCTGGACAAGAAAAAAGGCTGAGTGCCGAAGAATTGATGCCTTTGAAGTGTGGTGCTGGAGAAGACTCTTGAGAGTCCCTTAGACAGCAAGGAGTTCAAACCTGTCAAGCCAAAGAAATCAAGCCTGCACATTCACTGGAAGGACTGATGCTGAAGCTGAAGCTCCAATACTCTGGCCACCTGATGCGAAGAGCCGACTCATTGGAAAAGACCCTGATGCTGGGAAAGATTGAAGGCAGGAGGAGAAGGGGATGACAGAGGATCAGGTGTTTGGATGGCATCACTGACTCAATGGACATGAGTCTGAGCACCCTCTGGGAGACGGTGAAGGACAGGGAAGCCTGGCGTGCTGATGTCCATGAGTGGCAAAGAGTGGGACACGACTGAGCTACTAAACAACAATAAATTCTATTGCATATAATCCTGCAAGCCTAAAACATTCTTGTCTCCCCACTATGAATCAAAATCAAATGAATAACCATAGCCTCCTGCTGACGTAGCTAGCGCTCGCTCCTACATTGCTGGCTAGGGGGTCCTAGGTGTCCCAAAGTTCGCCTTGTCCTGCTGGTGAGTGTGGCTGTTTCTGGGGGCAGCTGGCTGACATGCCAGGGTGTCTTGAGGCTGGTTTGTCCTGCCGTTGACTGGGTTTGGGGCCCAGGGTGTCCTGGGGCTAGTGCCAGCTCACTGGTGGGTGGAGCTCTGTTTCTGTTCCTGGCTCTCTAGCTGCAGGGCCCTGGGGGCCCCAGGGCTGGTCTCAGTTCACTGTTGGGTGGGGCCAGTTCCCCACATGGCTGCCTGTGGGATCCTAGATGTCCCAAAGGGGGCTTCCACACACTGCAGTGTGGGGACAGACTGCAGAGCTGCTGGCTGAGAGCTCCAAAGTGTCCCAGACCTGGTGTCGACTTGCTGGTACACTGTGCTGGGACTCAGTGGCTCTCGGGGCTGGGGTGGGCCTGCTGGTGGGTGACCTATTTCCTGTAGTGCAGGCTGCAGGGCTGGAGTTACTCCGCTTGCTGTTGTCTGCCTGCTGGTGTGTGGAGCTGGTTCTTGGGTTCTCTGGCTTCAGGGCTCTGGAGGAGTCCAGGAGTTGGTGTTTTGGGCCATTGGTGGCTGGGGCTGGGTCCAGGGCATCCTAGGGCTGTTGCCTACCCACTGATGGGTATAACTGGTCCTGGGGCTAGTGATGACCTGCTGTGGGCAGGAACTAGGTCCCAGGGTCTCTGACTGCAGGACCCTGGAGTCCTGGCTTAATGCCTTCTTCCTGGTGTATAGGGCCAGTGTGGTATGTCAGGGCCTCTGATTGACAGGTCCAGCTCCAGGGACTCTTAAGACAGCAGGCTTGCTTGTGGGTGGGGCTGCACCTCTGCCTGGCTAGTAGCTTGTCCTGCCCCAGTATTATTGCCTACAGGCTGATGGGTAGGTCTGGGCACTGGTGCTAGTAAGTAGAGGGAGGATTCCAAACGGCAGTGGCTAGTGCCAGTGTCCACGTGGTGGAAGGAGCTCCACAGAATGGCTGCTTCCAGGGTCGATGCCCCCAGGGTGAGTCCAGCTGCCTCTTGCCTCTCTGGGAGGCTCGCCAAGATCAGCAGCTGCCTCTGATCCAGGCTCCCTTCAAATTATTGCTTCAGCCCTGGGTCCTGGAGCATGTGAGATTTTGTGTGCCCCCTTTAAGAGTGAAGTCTATTACCCACAGCTCTCTGGCTCTCCCAAAATTAAGTCCTGCCGGCTTGAAATCCAAAAGCTCTGGGAGATCCTCTTCAAGTGAATAAATACAATTTCATTAGGAAAAATATACAAAGTACTACTACACAGAATAGGCATGTATCTCACATATTTAACATTGATTGAAAACCCAAGAAGGAACATAGATATATTTAACACTTCCATTCATATAACTGTAAGTAGCTGTCAGCACTAACTCACAACATTATATATGTGTGTGTGTGTGTGTGTGTGTGTGTGTGTGTGTGTATATATTTGTATGTATATATTGTAAAATCTTTGAGGAAAAGGGAAGAAAGGATGACACAAAAGGAAGAGTGTACCTATTCTCCTTGAAGAAGGAATGGGGCTAAGATAAGACAGGGCAACTCTAGGAGTGTTGGGGGTAGCCGACACTATCCCTTTCTGTGACTTGGGGATATACACTTCATAATCAATTATTAAACTCAACGCATATATTGTGACTTTTTCTCTATCTATCTTACGTTTCACTATAATTGGAGAAAGATATAATGCCTAAGGAAATAACATCCCAGTGTAAGATATTGTAACTATGTTCTAAGCAGAAGTACAACCAAAGTTACTTTCTTTGTTTATAACATCTCTAACTGAGCTTAGTAATCTTATGTCATCTACATTAATAGCTATAATTTTGAGAACTCATACCTTTTTAATAATAAAGTGATGCTTACATAATGATAATATCAATCTCACTTTTTAATAAATAGTCCATATTTGGGTAGTACATTATCATTCAGAATTTAATTGTGAACTTGTGCTGAAACTCACAGAAGTGATGTACTTGGATACAATTTCTCAGAGACTTCTCCCCTCCCCATCCACTTCCTCTCAGAGGTGGAGCACCAAGAACCTGAGAAAAAGAAATGAAGGCAAAAAACCCAGAGCGCTGTGTCTGCATTGTAATACACCGATTTGACCAGCCGAGGGCAGTATGGTTTAAGGCTGTTTGTGGGAAGGGCCAGATGCCATGCCTTTGGAGTCCCTCCTGTTCTTTGTGATTAGTCTATGAAGCCCTGAGACTGAAGAGCTTATTTGAGCCAACATGGTGGTGATGGTGCTGGTGCTGGTGGTTGGATGGGCGGCATCTCCCTTGCCCGTTTGGCACTTCTATCTTAACACCAGCCTTCACCCCTGCTCCCCGCAGCAGCAGCTCTTTTCTCCCCCTTTCTCCTCAGACAGAAACTGAGACCTCTGATGTGCTAGACTGGGTGAGCTCCCACCTTCCACTGGCACAGAAGCAGTAGGTGGGTGTGCACAACCCTTCAAGCCCTTCCTTAGTACTTTGTAGGGGGCAAAGCTGAAAGAATTTTCCTTAAGTGTTAGCCGCCACCCCGCAGTGAGTGCCCCTGCTTTTGTTTCCAGTCTTGTGACCCAGGTGAAGGCTCCACACTGGTTTGTGGCATTGATAGGGTCAACAGGAAGAATGTCATGTTCTTTTAAAATCTCATTGATTGATGAAGTGAAACAAGAGTCATTTTCTGGGGCCACCCCTCTGCCTAAAGATAACATAACTTTTCCCATTATAAATCCATCTTCTAACCTGGTTGTTCGGAATTCCAGCTATTATAATTCGCCTCCCTTTATAAGGATGGACCTGAAACAGAAATTGAGGGAACATTTCTCTTGGGACTTTACCGTAAATGACTGAGTATGTAAAGGGTCTTCTCGTGCTTATCAGGGATTTTTCATCTCTTTAAACTACATGTGCTTTATTGCTAATTCTTTGACGCCATCACAAGACTTTTTTAAAAAAAATTTTTTGTTTTGCCCATGATTCGAGGACCCAGATGCCTCAACTGATTTTTCCCGCATGGTTCCTGCCCCAGAATCACAGATGTACAGAATATTAGAGCTAGATAATCTCATGTAGAAATCTAACAGGTCTACTCCTCAGGGGTGTACAAATGAGGAATCTGAGAGTAGAGGGACAGCCCCATGTCAAGCCCAGCAGACAGTTCAACTATACCTCTTCAGTCCCCACTTTGCTGTTTGGTAGGACAGAAGCACCTCCATCGCCTCACACTCAGAACTCTTGTGTGTGTATGTTGAACTTGGTGCAGCTTCTCCCCAACCTCCTGACTGATTTGAAACAATGAAATCTGCCCCATTTGCTGTCAGTTGTAGCTAGAGCCTTGTTCACTCACTTGAGCACCCCAGGTGAAGCACTCCCCTTCACTGCATCCACAGAATCCCTAGTGTTTTGGGGTCACTGTGGATTGCTGACTTAACAGGCCTAACACAAGGCAGAGTAAGGTAGGGCAAGCACTTGATGAGGAATCAGGAGACCTACCTCTCTCCTAATCTGCTGAAAAGCCCTTCCCCTTTCTGAACCTCTTGTTTTCCCATCTGGGAAAAGAGGAGGGTGACCTAGAACAGTGGCTCTCAACCTGGGTTCCAAGAAGTTCCTGAAATTGTGTGCAAAGTTGTGGGAGGCATGTATACAGTTTTCTTAGGAGGGTGTGTAGAGCTTCCAATAGATTCTCAAAGGAGTCCTATTATGGGCTGAATTGTGTTGCCCCCAATTTCCTTTCTTAAAGCCCTAACCCTCAATGTGACTGAATTTGGAGATGGAGCCTTTAGAGAGGTAATTAGGGTTAATTGAGGGAGCTGGTAAAGAATCTGCCCGCAATACAGGTTTTAATTCCTGTGTTGGGAAGTACCCCTGGAGAAGGGATATGCTACCCACTCTAATATTCTTGGGCTTCCCTGGTGGCTAGACAGTAACGAACCTACCTGCAGTGTGGCACACCTGGGTTCCATCCCTGTGTTGGGAAGCTCCCCTGGAGGAGGGCATAGCAACCCACTCCAGTGTCCTTGCCTGGAGAATTCCCAAGGACAGAGGACCCTGGTGTGCCTCAGTTCATGGGTTCACCAAGAGTCGGACACAACTGAGTGATCAAGCACAACACACACAGAGGTTGTAAGAGTGGGGCCCTAATCCCAAAGGACCTGGCATCCGTATAAAAGGAGGACTTACCAGGTCTCTCGCTCTCTCTCTCTCTGTCTCCATACACACACAGAGGAAATGTCATGTGAGGAAACAGAGAGAAGGTTCCCAACTGCAATATAGCAGGAGTGCCTACACCAGGAACTGAACTTGCTGGCACCTTGATCTTGGACTTCTAGTATCCCAAACTATGAGAAACTAAACGCCTTTTGTTTAAGCCACCCAGCCTGTGGTATTTGGTTTCGTAACTGGAATAGACTAACACAGGTCCCACAACCAAAAAAAGGTTCAGAGCCATTGGACCCACTGGTTGCCAGAAACCCATCCTGGACATACATGTTTCAATACAACGTTTTTAGGTACTTGCAGATTTCTTGAGTTCTTCCTTGGAAGAGTGCAGTATATCTTTTATTGCAACATACTTCCTTTGCTAATAGTTGCATAACACGGATTTGTATCTATATAAACCCAAAGACCAGAGTTTAAATCCTGATTCCACCACCTACTAGATGTTTGACTTTGGACAAGTTATCACATGTTTGTGCCTCGTATATAAATTAGGGGTTAGATTCGTGTCTACCTCACATGGCTGTTGTGAGAATTAAATGACATAATGCATGTATGAGGGCCTAGCACATAGTAAAGTTTCAACAGATATTAGTAGCTTTTGCGATGAAAATATAAGTAGCAGTCAGGGCTTTTTGCCCTTATAAACAGCACTGTTGTGAGTGAACTTCGTTATACACAGAGAATTTTATTTTAAAAATACTTACCTAGATTAACTAAGAGAAAAAGAGTAAAGTAACTAAAATCATTAAAAAAAGAGGGGATATTACAACCAATGTGACAATAACAAACAGGATCATACAAGAATATTATGAACAATTGTGGAAAACTGGTCAATCACTTGTAAAAGAATGAAACTAGAACACTTCCTAACATGACACACAAAAATAAATTCAAAATGGATTAAAGATCTAAATTTAAGACCAGAAACTATAAAACTCCTAGAGGAGAACATAGGCAAAACACACTCCAACATAAATCACAGCAAGATCCTCTATGACCCACCTCCCAGAATATTGGAAATAAAAGCAAAAATAAACAAATGGGACCTAGTTAAACTTAAAAGCTTTTGCACAACAAAGGAAACTATAAGCAAGGTGAAAAGAAAGTCTTCAGAATGGGAGAAAATAATAGCAAATGAAGAAACAGACAAAGGATTAATCTCAAAAATATACAAGCAACTCCTGCAGCTCAATTCCAGAAAAATCAATGACCCAATCAAAAAATGGACCAAAGATTTAAACAGACATTTCTCCAAAGAAGACATACAGATGGCTAAAAACACATGAAAAGATGCTCAACAGCACTCATTGTCAGAGAAATGCCAATCAAAACCACAGTGAGGTACCATTACACGCCAGTCAGGATGGCTGCTATCCCAAAGTGTACAAGCAATAAATGCTGGAGAGGGTGTGGAGAAGAGGGGACCTTCTTACACTGTTGGTGGAAATGCAAACTAGTACAGCCGCTATGGAGAACAGTGTGGAGATTTCTTTAAAAACTGGAAACAGAACTGCCATATGACCCAGCAATCCCACTTCTGGGCATAAACACTGAGGAAACCAGACCTGAAAGAGATACATGCACCCCAATGTTCACCGCAGCACTGTTTATAATAGCCAGGACATGGAAGCAACCTAGATGCCCATCAGCAGACAAATGGATAAGGAAGCTGTGGTACATATACACTATGGAATATAACTCAGACATTAAAAAGAATTCATCTTAATCAGTTCTAATGAGATGGATGAAACTGGAGCCCATTATACAGAGTGAAGTAAGCCAGAAAGATAAAGACCAATACAGTTTACTAACGCATATATATGGAATTTAGAAAGATGGTAACGATAACCCTATATGCAAAACAGAAAAAGAGACACAGATGTACAGAACAGACTTTTAGACTCTGTGGGAGAAAGAGGGTGGGACGTTCTGAGAGAACAGCACTGAAACAAGTATACTATCAAGGGTGAAACAGATCACCAGTGCAGCTTGGATGCATGAGACAAGTGCTCAGGGCTGGTGAACTGGGAAGACCCAGAGGGATGGGATGGAGAGGGAGGCGGGAGGGGGGATCGGGAAGGGGAACACATGAACACATGTGAATCCATGGCTGATGCATGTCAATGTATGGCAAAATCCACTACAATATTGTAACGTAATTAGCCTCCAACTAATAAAAATAAATGGGAAAAAAAAGAATACTATGAACAATTGTGGCAAGAAATTGGACAACCTGGAAGAAATGAATAAGTTCCTAGAAACACACAATCTACCAGAACTGAATCAAGGAGAAACAGAAAACCCAACAGACCAGTAATGAGATTGAATCGGTAATGAGAAACCTCCCCTCTGCGCCGCCCCCCGCCAAAATCAGGAACTGATAGCTTCACTGGAGAATTCCACCAAACATTCAAGGAATTCATACCAACCTTCCTCAAACGCTGCCAAAAAACTGAAGAAGAGGGAACACTTCCAAACTCATTTTATGAGGCCAGCACTATCTTGATATCAAAGGCAAAGAACACTACAGGCCGCTTTGTCGGATGAATGCAGATGCAAAACTCCTCAACAAAATACTAGCAAAACAATTCAACGGCATATTAGACGGACTATGTGCCATGGTCAAAAGGGATTTATCCCTTGGGTGCAAGGATAGTTTAACATACAAAAATCAATCAATGTAAGAAAACACATTAACAGAATGAAGGACAAAAATCACATGATCATCTCCATAGATGCATAAAAAATTCAACACTGCTTCACGAGAAAAAAACAGTCAAAGAACTAGGAGTGGAAAGAAATGACCTCGACATAAAAAAGGCCACAACTAACATCATATTCAGTGGTGAAAAACTGAAATCTCTTCTTCTAAGGTAAGGAACAAGGCAAGGACGCCTGCTCTCACTATTATGTTAGTACTCAACAACTGAAAGTAATACCCAGAGCTGTTAGGAAAGCAAAAGGAATAAAAGGCATCCACATCAGAAAGAAGTAAAGTTATCTCTGTTGAAGATAGCATCACGTTTTACATGCAAAACTCAAAAGATTACACACCTCCATACACACACACACACACGCACACACAAAACTGGTAGAACTGATAAACAAATTCAACAAAGTTGTAGGACAGAAAATCCAAAAACAATTCAGTTGTGTTACTATACACTAACAAAGAACAATTTGAAAAGGACATTAAGAATACAATTCAAGGGAGGCGGTCTTAAGAAGGCGGAGGAATAGGACGGGGAGACCACTTTCTCCCCCACAAATTCATCCAAAGAACATTTGAACGCCGAGCAAATTCCACAGAACAACTTCTGATTGCTGGCAGAGGACATCTGGCACCCAGAAAGGCAGCCCATTGTCTTCGAAAGGAGGAAGGACAAAATAGAAAAGATAAAAAGAGAGACAAAAGAGGTAGGGACGGAGATCCGTCCTGGGAAGGGAGTCTTAAAAAAGAGAGAAGTTTCCAAACACCAGGAAACACGCTCTCAGGCGGGTCTGTGGTGAGCCTTGGAATCTCAGAGGACAAAATAAGGGGGAGGAAAAATAAATAAATAAATAATTAAAACCCACAGATTACGTGCCTAACAGCCACTTCCAGTGGAGCAGCCGCCCGGACACTCGCATCCCCCACTAGCAAGCAGGGGAGGGACAGGGAGGAGCGGGCTGCATTGCTTAGGGTAAGATCCAGGCCTGAATACCCTGAGGGCAATCTGAGGGGATTAGCTTGAGATAGCAACCCAGACTGTGGGGTAGCTATCCTGTGATCACGCGAAAAGCCCTAACCTAAGACATCGCCAGACACGCTCACAGAACAAAGCACTGAGCAGAGCTAGCCGGCTGCAGACCGGCCCATCCCCCGCCGGAGACAGGCAGGCGAGGGCAGCCAGAGTCGGAAGCGGGCATTCGACCCCAGAGAGGCACCCTATACCAAATGCAAGCAGATTTCTCTGCTAACCAAGACTTCTTGGGACTCTGGACGATCGACATCTGCTAGGAGGGTCGCAGCCAGAGACCAGCTCCCCAGAATAGACACACGGCACACCTAAGAAGGCGCACTTGTTGCACACCCAGAAAACCAAGCGGCTGGAACGGGAGAGGGGGTAAGCCGCAGCCTCCAACTGGGGGTGGATACGCGCGCCAAGCCCCTGGTCACCTGAGCTGCTCGGGCCTGGGTCGGGCGCAAAACCAGGTCCAACCAAGTCTGCGCCTTTGTGGAGTACCTGAGAACCTGAACCTGAGCAGCTTAGGCCTCAGAAGTGCATGTAAACCAGAGTCTGCATCAGACAGTTCCCGGCAGAGCAACCTAGAGTCTGGGCAGTGTAGACTGGGGAAGCACACACGGCGTGAGCGGGGGCAAACCCTGTGTGGCTGAATCACTGTGAGCACACGCCAGTGATATTTGTTCACAGTGTTCCTCCCTCCCCAAAGCACGACTAAACAAGCGAGACTAAAAAAAAAAAAAAAAAAAAGGAAATAAAAGGGAACACCACTGCGCCCCTTGTAGCGGGGCAGAAATTAGACACTGAAGAGACCAGCAAACAGAAGCTAAAATAAACAGAGGGAACCGCTATGGAAGTGACAGGTGCAATAGATTAAAACCCTGGAGTTAGCACCGGCTACATAGGAAGGGGCCTATAGACCTTGGGAAATACAAGCCGGACCAAGGAGCTCTCTGAAGATGAACTGACCCCACACTGTCCGCAACAGCTCCAGAGAAAGTCTCAGATATATTTTTACTATTATCATTTTTTAAATTTAAAAAAAAATTAAAATAAAAAATTGTATTTTTTAATTTGTTGTCTTTTTTATTTTATTTTATCTTTTTATTTTTAAGTTCCCATTATTCCTTTAATTTTCATTTTTATAACCTAACATTACCTTGCCAAAAAAAGACCCTGTTTTTATTTTTATTTTATTTTTTTTTTTTTAAATATTATTTTATTAGTTGGAGGCCAATCACTTTACAACATTTCAGTGGGTTTTGTCATACATTGACATGAATCAGCCATATAGTTACACGTATTCCCCATCCCGATCCCCCCTCCCACCTCCCTCCCCACCCGACTCCTCAGGGTCCTCCCAGTGCACCAGGCCCGAGCACCTGAATCATGTATCCCACCTGGGCTGGTGGTCCATTTCACCATAGATAATATACATGCTGTACTTTCAAAACATCCCACCCTCACGTTCTCCCCCAGAGTTCAAAAGTCTGTTCTGTACTTCTGTGTCTCTTTTTCTGTTTTGCATATAGGGTTATCACCACCATCTATCTAAATTCCGTATATATGTGTTAGTATACTGTAATGTTCTTTATCTTTCTGGCTTACTTCACTCTGTATAATGGGCTCCAGTTTCATCCATCTCATTAGAACTGATTCAAATGAATTCTTTTTAACGGCTGAGTAATATTCCATGGTGTATATGTATCACAGCAAGATCTTCTATGACCCACCTCCCAGAATATTGGAAATAAAAGCAAAAATAAACAAATGGGACCTAATGAAAATTAAAAGCTTTTGCACAACAAGGGAAACTGTAAGTAAGGTGAAAAGACAGCCCTCAGATTGGGAGAAAATAATAACAAATGAGGCAACAGACAAAGGATTAATCTCAAAAATATACAAGCAACTCCTGAAGCTCAATTCCAGAAAAATAAACGACCCAATCAAAAAATGGGCCAAAGAATTAAACAGACATTTCTCCAAAGAAGACATACAGATGGCTAACAAACACATGAAAAGATGCTCAACATCACTCATCATCAGAGAAATGCAAATCAAAACCACAATGAGGTACCATTACACGCCAGTCAGGATGGCTGCTATCCAAAAGTCTACAAGCAATAAATGCTGGAGAGGGTGTGGAGAAAAGGGAACCCTCTTACACTGTTGGTGGGAATGCAAACTAGTACAGCCACTATGGAAAACAGTGTGGAGATTTCTTAAAAAACTGGAAATAGAACTGCCATATGACCCAGCAATACCACTTCTAGGCATACACACTGAGGAATCCAGATCTGAAAGAGACACGTGCACCCCAATGTTCATTGCAGCACTGTTTATAATAGCCAGGACATGGAAGCAACCCAGATGCCCATCAGCAGATGAATGGATAAGACCCTGTTTTTAAAACAAAGTTCACATATACATATTTTATAATTTCTCTTACTTTGTCTTTTGTTTGTTTGTTCACTGGTTTGATTTTTTGCTTTTTTTCCCCTTTTTTTTTTGCATTTTTCCTTTTTCTTTTTAAAAAAAATTACTGTATTTTTGGTAATTTAACCTCTACTCAGGATTTTTAATCTTTGCTTTTTGGTATTGGTTATCAACTTTGTACCTTTAAGAACCCAATCTTCAGTACCCATTTTTACCTGGGAGCAGGATCACTGGCCTGATTGCTCTCTCCCCGTTTCTACTCTCCTTTTACTCCACCAGGTCGCCTCTATCTCCCCCACCCCCTTTTCTTATCTACCCAACTTGGTGAATCTCTTTGTATGTTCCAGGCTGTGGAGAACACTTAGGGACCTGACTACTGGCTGGATCTGTCTCTCTCCTTTTGATTCCCCCTTTGATCCTCCTGGCTGCCTCTGTCTCCTTCCTCCCTCTTCTCCTCTCTGTGTAACTCAGTGAAACTCTCCGAGGGGTCCAGACTGTGGAGAGCACATAGGGAAGCGATAACTGGCTAGCTTGCTCTCTCCCCTTTTGACACCCCTTCTGCTCCTCCGGGTCAGCCTTTTAACTCCCTCTTCTCTCTTCTCTTCTCCACGTAACTCTGTGTACCTCTCCGGGTGTCCCTCACTGTGGAGAAACTTTCCATCATTAACCTAGATGTTTTATCATTGGTGCTGTATAGATGAAGAAGTCTTGAGGCTACTGTACGAATAAGACTGAAAACCAGTGGCAGGAGACTTAAGTCCAAATCCTGAGACTACCGGAGAACTCCTAAATCCAGGGAACATTAAACGATAGGAGCTCATCAAACGCCTGCATACCTACACTGAAACCTAGCACCACCCAAGGGCCAACAAGCTCCAGAGCAAGACGTACCATGCAAATTCTCCAGCAACACAGGAACAAATCCCGAGCCTCAATATACAGGTTGACCAAAGCTACGCCAAACCCAATGACATCTCCAAACTTATTACCGGACACTTCATTGCACTCCAGAGAGAAGAAATCCAGCTCCACCCACCAGAACACTGACACAAGCTTCCCTAGCCAGAAAACCTTGACAAGCCACCTGTCCAACGCCACCCACAGCAAGGAACCTCCACAATAAAGAGGAAACACCAATTGCCAGAATACAGAAAGGCCACCCCAAACACAGCAATATACACAAGATGAAAAGGCAGAGAAATACGCAGCAGGTAAAGGAACGGGATAAATGCCCACCAAACCAAACAACAGAGGAAGAGATAGGGAATCTACCCGATAAAGAATTCCGAATAATGATAGTGAAAATGATGCAAAATCTTGAAAGCAAATTGGAGTTAGAGATAAACAGCCTGGAGACAAGGATCGAGAAGATGCAAGAAAGGTTTAACAAAGACCTAGAAGAAATAAAAAAGAGTCAATATATACTGAATAATGCAGTAAATGAGATCAAAAACACTCTGCAGGGAACCAGCAGTAGAAGAACGGAGACAGAAGATAGGATAAGTGAGGTAGAAGATAGAATGGTAGAAATAAATGTAACAGAGAAGAGAAAAGAGAAGAATTAAAAGAAATGAGGAGAATCTCAGAGACCTCTGGGACAACGTGAAACGCCCCAACATTCGAATCATAGGAGTCCCAGAAGAAGAGGACAAAAAGGAAGACCATGAGAAAATACTTGAGGAGATAATAGTTGAAAACTTCCCTAAAGTGGGGAAGGAAATAATCACCCAAGTCCAAGAAACCCAGAGAGTCCCAAACAGGATAAACCCAAGACGAAACACCCCAAGACACATATTAAACAAATTAAAAAAGATCAAACACAAAGAACAAATATTAAAAGCAGCAAGGGAAAAACAACAAATAACTCACAAGAGGATTCCCATAAGGATAACAGCTGATCTTTCAACAGAAACTCTTCAGGCCAGAAGGGAATGGCAGGACATACTTAAAGTGATGAAAGAACATAACCTACAGCCCAGATTACTGTGCCCAGCAAGGATCTCCTTCAAATATGAAGGAGAAATCAAAAGCTTTACAGACAAGCAAAAGCTGAGAGAACTCAGCACTACCAAACCAGCTCCCCAACAAATGCTAAAGGATCTTCTCGAGACAGGAAACACAGAAAAGATGTATAAACTCTAACCCAAAACAATAAACGGGATCATACTTATCAATAATTACCTGAAATGTAAATGGGTTGAATGTCCCAACCAAGAGAGAAAGACTGACTGAATGGATACAAAAGCAAGACCCCTATATATGTTGTCTACAAGCGACTCACCTCAAAACAAGGGACACATACAGACTGAAAGTGAAGGGCTAGAAAGATATTCCATACAAATAGAGACCAAAAGAAAGCAGGAGTCGCAATACTCGTATCAGATAAAATAGACTTTAAAACAAAGGCTGTGCAAAGAAACAAAAATGGACGCTACATAATGATCAAAGGATCAATCCAAGAAGAAGATACAACAATCATAAATATATAGACACCCAACACAGGAGCACCACAATATGTAAGACAAATGTTAACAAGTATGAGAGTGGAAATTAACAATAACACAATAATAGTGGGAGACTTGTTGTGGAGTAATTAGCCTCCAACTAATAAAATAAAAAAAAAATAATAGTGGGAGACTTTAATATCCCACTCATGCCTATGGATAGATCAACTAAATAGAAAATTAACAAGGAAACAGAAACTTTAAATGATACAATAGACCAGTTAGACTTAATTGATAGTTATAGGACATTTCACTCCAATACAATGAATTTCACCTTTTTCTCAAGCGCACACAGAAACTTCTCAAGGATAGATCACATCCTGGGCCATAAATCTGGCCTTGGTAAATTAATAAAAACAAATCATTCGAAGCATCTTTTCTGACCACAATGCAGTAAGATTAGATATCAATTACAGGAGAAAAACTATTCAAAATTCCAACACATGGAGGCTGAACAACACGCTGCTGAACAACTAACAAATCACAGAAAAAATCAAAACAGAAATCAAAAGATGCATAGAAACGAATGAAAATGGAAACACATCAACCCAAAACCTATGGGACACTGTAAAACAGTGCTAAGGGGAAGATTCATGGCAATACAGGCATACCTCAAGAAGCAAGAATGAAGCCAAATAAATAACCTAACTCTACACCTAAAGCAGTTTGAAAAGGAAGAAATTATGAACCCCAGGGCTAGTAGAAGGAAAGAAATCTTAAAAATTGGGGCAGAAATGAATGCACAAGAAGCAAAAGAGACCATAGCAAAAATCAACAAAATCAAAAGCTGGTTCTTTGAGTAGGTATATAAAATTGACAAACCATTTGCCAGACTCATCAAGAAACAAAGGGAGAAAAATCAAATCAACAAAATTAGAAATGAAAATGGAGAGATCACAACAGACAGCACAAAAATTCAAAGAATCATAAGACACTATTATCAGGATCTATATGCCAATAAAATGGACAACTTGGAAGAAATGAACAAATTCTTAGAAAAGTATAACTTTCAAAAATTGAACCAGGAAGAAATACAAACTCTCAAGAGACACATCACAAGCACGGAAAATGAAACTATAATCAGAAATCTTCCAACAAACAAAAGCCCAGGACCAGACGGCTTCACAGCTGAATTCTACCAAAAATTTAGAGAAGAGCTAATACCTATCCTACTCAAACTCTTCCAGAAAATTGCAGAGGAAGGTAAACTTCCAAACTCATTCTATGAGGCCACTATCACCTTAATAGCAGCACCTGACAAAGATGCCACAAAAAAGGAAAACTATAGGCCAATGACACTGATGAACATAGATGCAAAAATCTTTAACAAAATTCTAGCAAACAGAATCCAACAACATATTAAAAAGATCATACCTCATGACCAAGTGGGCTCTATCCCAGGGATGCAAGTGTTCTTCAATATGTGCAAATCAATCAATGTAATACACCACATTAACAAACTGAAAAATAAAAACCATATGATTATCTCAATAGATCCAGAGAAGGCCTTTGACAAAATTCAACGTCCATTTATGATTTAAAAAAAAAAAAACCTTTCAGAAACCAGGCAGAAAAGGAACATACCTCAACATAATTAAAGTTATATATGACAAACCCTCAGCAAACATTATCCTCAATGACAAATTGCAAGCATTTCCCTTATAGTCAGGAACAAGACAAGGGTGCCCACTCTCACCCCTACTATTCAATAGAGTTTCAGAAATTTTGGGTACAGCAATCAGAGCAGAAAAAGAAATAAAAGGAATCCAGATTGGAAAAGAAGAAGTAAAACTCTCACTGTTTGCAGATGACATGGTCCTCTACATAGAAAACCCTAAAGACTCCACCAGAAAATTACTAGAGCTAATCAGTGAATATAGTAAAGTCGTAGGATATAAAATTAACACATAGAAATCCCTTGCATTCCTACACGTTAACAATGAGAAATCAGAAAGAGAAATTAAGGAAACAATTCCATTCACCATTGCAACAAAAAGAATAAAATACTTAGGAATAAATCTACCTAAAGAAGCAAAATACCTATATATAGAAAATTATAAAACACTGATGAAGGAAATCAAAGAGGACACAAACAGATTGAGAAATATACCATGCTCCTGGATCGGAAGAATCAATATAGTGATAATGAGTATGCTACCCAAAGCAATCTACAGATTTAATGCAATCCCTATCAAGCCACCAATGGTATTTTTCAGAGAACTAGAACAAATAATTTCATAATTTGTATGGAAATACAAAAAGCCACGAATAGCCAAAGCAATCTTGCAAAAGAAGAATGGAACTGGAGGAATCAACCTGCCTGACGTCAGTCTCTACTACAAAGCCACAGTCATCGAGACAGTGTGGTACTGGCACAAAGACAGAAATATGGATCAATGGAACAAAATAGAAAGCCCAGAGATAAATCCACACACCGATGGACAACGTATTTTTGACAAAGGAGGCAAGAATATACAATGGAGAAAAGACAATCTCTTTAACAAGTGGTGCTGGGAAACTGCTCAATCACTTGTAAAAGAATGAACCTAGAACACTATCTAACACCATACACAAAAATAAACTCAAAATGGATTAAAGATCTAAATGTAAGACCAGAAACTATAAAACTCCTAGAGGAGAACATAGGCAAAACACTCTCCGACATAAACCACAGCAGGATCCTCTATGACCCACCTCCCAGAATATTGGAAATAAAAACAAGAAGAAACAATTGCGACCTAGTTAAAGTTAAAAGCTTCTGCACAACAAAGGAAACTATAAGCAAAGTGAAGAGACAACCTTCAGAATGGGAGAAAATAATAGCAAATGAAGCAACGGACAAAGAATTAATCTCAAAAATATACAAGCAACTCCTGCAGCTCAATTCCAGAAAAATAAAAGATCCACTCAAAAATTGGGCGAAAGAACTAAACAGACATTTCTCCAAAGAAGACATACAGATGGCTAACAAACACATGAAAAGATGCTCAACAGCACTCATTATAAGAGAAATGCAAATCAAAAGCACATTGAGGTACCCTTACACGCCACTCAGAATGGCAGCTATCCAAATGTGTACAAGCAATAAATGCTGGAGAGGGTGTGGAGAAAAGGGGACCCTCTTACACTGCTGGTGGGAATGCAAACTAGTACAGCCGCTATGGAGAACGGTGTGGAGATTCCTTTAAAAAACTGGAAACACAACTGCCATATGACCCAGCAATCCCACTTCTGGGCATACACACTGAGGAAACCAGACCTGAAAGAGACACGTGCACCCCAATGTTCACCGCAGCACTGTTTATAATAGCCAGGACATGGAAGCAACCTAGATGCCCATCAGCAGACGAATGGATTAGAAAGCTGTGATACATATACACAATGAAATACTACTCAGCCATTAAAAAGAATACATTTGAATCAGCTCTAATGAGGTGGATGAAACTGGAGCCTATTATACAGAGTGAAGTAAGCCAGAAAGTAAAACAACAATACAGTATACTAACGCATATAAATGGAATTTAGAAAGATGGTAACGATAACTCTGTATGCGAGACAGCAAGAGAGACAAAGATGTATGGAACAGTCTTTTGGACTCTGTGGGAGAGGGTGAGGGCGAGTTGCGGGATGAAATGGGAGAATGACGTTAAAACATGTAAATTATCATACGGGAAACGAATCGCCAGTCCAGGTTCAATGCATGATACAGGATGCTAGGGGCTAGTGCACTGCAATACACCAGAGGGATGAGCTGGGGAGGGAGTTGTGGGGGGGAGTTCAGAATGGGGAACACATGTACACCCATGGCGGATTCATGTCAATGTATAGCAAAACCAATACAATGTTGTAAAGTAAAATAAATAAATAATTTTAAAAAAAGAAAACAATTCCATTGACATCAGCAGCAAAATAGGATAAAATACTGAGGAATAAACTCAAGGAAGCAGTCAAAAACTTGTACACTGCAAACTACAAAACATTGCTGAAAGAAACTAAAAAGACACAAATAGATGGAAAGGCATCTGTCTGCACAGATCAGAATACTAAATATTGTTAAGAAGTCCATGCTATCTGAGGTGGTAAATTTTATGTGTCAGCTTGACTGGTACACAGAGTGCCTAGATATTTAGTCAACCGTTATTCTGGTTGTTTCTGTAGAGTGCTTTTCCATGAGATTAACATTTAAATCAGTCAACTGGATAAAACAGATTTCCCCCTAATAATGTGGGTGGGCTTTACCTAATCAGTTGATAGTCTGATTCAACAAAAAAGCAACCTTTCCTCATGCAAGAGAAGTCCTCCTGCGTGAAAGCCTTTGGACCTGGGACATCAGCTTCTTTTCCTGCCTTTAGACCCAAACTGAAATGTCACCTCTATTGGTTTGGTTCTTAGGCCTTCTAACCTGGACTAGAGCTAAACCACTGGCTCTTCTGAGTCTCCAGCTAGCCAACTCACCCTCTAGATCCTGGGACTTACCAGTTGCTCTAATTGAATGAGTCAATTCTTTTACACACACACACAGACACACACACTCCACTGAATCTGTTCTTCTAACACACTACCCAAAGTGATCTACAGATCCAATGCAAACCCTATCAAAATCCCAATAGCATGCTTTACAGAAATAGAAAAACTCAGCCTAAACTTTAAGTAGAATCTAAAGAGATCCTTAATAGGGAAAACAACTTGGACAAAGAAAAAGTAGAGAACTCCAACTTCCTGATTTCAAAACATTACAAAGCTACACTAATGAAAACTGTGTGTTACTGCCACATTAACAAATAGACCAGTGGAGTAAAATAGAGATCTTAGAAATAAACCCTCACATTTAGAAGATGTGCCAGGCAGTGGACTTCCTGATAGAGGGGAAAACATAGCTTTTTTAGATCTTTGGATCAAAGCAAGGACTCTGGAGTCTGATTGCGTGGCTTCAATTCTACCACTGATCCCCATGGGCCAAACGACCGTGGGCCAGTGGCTGAACCTCTCAGTACCTGTTTCCTCACCTGTAAGAGGCTGGTAATCATTAGTACCATAGTCCTAGGAGTGTCACAAGTAACCACTACTATTTACGTACAGTACTTAGAAGAGTGCCGGGCACGGGGTCTCTGCTGTATAAGTTGCTTTTCACAGATTCTGCCAAATTACCTCCCAAATGGATTTCTTGCACCACCACCACAGGGGTTTGCCCCTAAACTCTCCCACTCTCGGAGTGGTTACGCACTCGGAATGGAGGAAGTGGGACGAGAGGCTTGACAGAGGTGTACTGGAAGGATCACCTTCACCCGCCAACTCGCGAACTGCCGGGAGGGCCCTTGGGCTTGGCACCAAACCAGAGGAGGCTCTCGACCCCATTGGTTACACCTCGAGGGGACGGCCAAACAAGGCGTGTGCTGGTTGGCAAGAACTGGACCAATGAGGAGGCGGCAGCTCTGGCGCGCTGAAAACCTCGCGTCGTTTGCGGCCATCTCCTGCGTGTGGTGCCGCTGGTGCTTTTCGGCGAACTCCAGACGCTGCACAGCTCACCTGCCCTGACCGCCACCACCGCGGCCACCACGACCTGGTTGATAAATCGTCACCGCCCCAGGTCCAGCGGCCATCCAGATCGCAATATGAGCTCCGCAGATGATGGTGTCTGTTTCGGGAGCGGGTTTCGGCTCAGAGTGCAGAGAGCACATAAGGGGCCTTGAGGCCGGCTCCACAGCCCCTCGGGGACCGGGCCCCAGCCCCGAGCCAGGGACAACGCGAAGCGGCGAGGGTGAGGGCGGGAATGGCTTCCCAGACCCTGAGGGCTTCGAGTCCGAGCGGGAACTGCTGGAAGCGAGAGGGCGGGTGCTGTGGGGCCGTGAAGGCCGGCCTGGCTCTCCTGCCAACGACCAGGGGGATACCCTGCAGCTGGCTGATGAGTCAGTGGCAGCCATCCTGCAGCAGCTGGCCGACCTAAGCATGCTGGGCACCCGCAGATGCCTGTTCCAGGAGAGCTACGCAGTCAGTGAAGTGTCTGCCTTGTGGGACCTCGAGGTGCGTCCCACCAGTCAAGACGGTGCTACACAGAGGTGTGGGGAAACTGCACAGGCTGAGGCCGTCCCTCTCGCGGTCGGCGGGCTCAAGGCGGGCTGGGCCTGGGGGAACCCTATGAGAGGCACTAAGAGTAGCTTGAACGTGGCTGTGGATCACCAGTGGCCTCCCTTAGAAAGCACAGCCGGGCTGCTGTCCAACTCCGAGTCCTCTGAGGAGTTTAGTGAGATAGAGCTGATGAGGGTGGGCATTTACCCCAAAGATGGAGGCCAGGCCAAGCTCAACGGCCCCGAGGATCCTGGGAACACAACCAGATGCTCGAATGTCCAAGGCAGAGAGAATCTCCTTAATGTCCCAGGCACTTGCCTTTCCTCGGCTCCACAAGGATTAATTTCGGTTGTGGAAAGGCAGGGCAGGCAGGGCGATGCAGAGCAGGAGGACACCTCTCCCCCTAAGAAAATGCAGAGCGTGCTCTGGGGGAAGGGGGCAGCCTGCCCAGCTACCCGGGAGTGACAGTAGTATCAGCTCCTACAGCTGCCCCTACAGGCAGCAGGCTGCAGCCCACTCCTAGGAGGAAGGGGGTCCAGGAGAAGAAATCCCTTGGGGGTGTCTCCAAACCTGCCATGGGGAGAACCTTCCGTTCCTGGGGGCAGGGAATCTCGGCCACTCCCCTGGAACCGGCCACCTTTCCTCCAATCTCCGACATCCAGCTGCTTGGTAGGTCCAAGAAGTATGCCTTGGTCCCTTGGGTAGCCCAAGAGTCCAAGCACACCGGTGCTGGGAAGGAATCCGTGGCTAGGCGGGCCCGGGAATCGGTGGCAGCAATGGCGGTGTCGGGAGAAGAAAACGACCCAAATAGAGACCCATTCCCAAAGGGCCAAGTGAGTAGGCCAGGCCCCTCCTCTCTCCCCACTCTTCCGCCTCCCACCCTGCCCTCGACACAGGTCTTCACCCCTTGCTCCTTCTCTCCATCCCTCAGGGGTCGTCATTGGGTGGCCCTTGGTTACTGGGTCATTAGGATGCCAGATTGGGGTCCTTTTACTAGGGACAAACGTTAAGGTAGCACTTTGGGTGTGCTGGGCTCGGCTCTCCACCCTTGGCCTGTTTCCAGCCTCCTCCATGAAGCTGGGGCTGGAGTGGAAGGGAGAGCTGGTAGCTGAATGGATTTGAGGGGACCCCTTGAAATCTTCACAGAGCTTCGGTGTTTAGACGCATCACTTTCCTGAATCCTACTTCCTAGTTGCTCCCCAAACCTTCCAGGGATGGGACCCAGGCTTTCTAAGTGCCACACTATAGTCCCCAGCTCAGCTCTGCCTGCTGGCCTAGGGGTGACTGACAGAGAATGTGCTAAAGAGATCGGCCTTTCAATTCTTTTTCCAATTCCCTGCCTCAGTTCCATCTTGAATCACATGAGCTCTCACACACACAGGAATAGACATATAAATGCACTGGTACACACACACGTGCACGCACACACATCCTTACTCCAGATCAGTGAGAAATCTTTGTTTTTAGCTGACCACTGACAGGCCATGGCCATCTTCTCCATGGGTGCATCATGGAGAACCCAGGGGCGCCAACATCAACTTCAGAGGTGCAGAAGATTCAGGAAACTCAGAGCCCATGGCCATGAACAAGGGAGAAGTCATGAACAGAGGCCTGGCCCCTCAGGTGAGTGTCCTGGGTTTTGATATGGGGGGAGGAGGCCAGGGGTGAGGGCAGAAACCTCTGTCTCTGACTCTCTCTCTCTCTCTCTCTCTCACTCATCTGGGGGCTCAGCCTTGCTCTCAGGGCGCTTCTCCCCTGAGAAAGAGGGTGTCAATAGGGCTAGCCCTGGCCCCATCACCTTCTGTGTGGAATTTGTTTCATAGGGGTGATGGGTGGCAGTGCCCCAACAGCTAGTCTGGGCGTAGACCTGCAGGCTAATAGTCTTTTCTGTGAAGTGCTGTTTGCTCACATTGCTCTCCCAGGTGCTGGCTGTGGCTGCTGCTCTGGGAAGCTCGAACACAGAACCATAGTCTTTGGCGACTATTGGGGTGAAATGGCCGCCCCTACGGAATAGGAGGGGCAGACCCAGAGAGACAGTTTGGGCTGCCTGCCGGGCAGAGCTGGGGAGACTTGATGCTAGCAGAGGGTGATACTGTCTCAGCTCACCTTAGACCCGGCTTGGCCCTTTGCATCTCACTAGGAACCTGGGAAGCTGGATTGTGTGTCCTTTCCCTGTCAGGTGACCGGGAACCAACTGACCATCCCCCAAGACGGAAAAGGCAGTAGCAGCCACCTGGAAGGCAGGGCTGTCCTCGGGTAATGCTTCTTCTGGTTCCTGGAAATACACACCCAAACCCCATGGTGGGATCTGGGTCCACGTGCACCTGACATGTGTGGTCCCCCACCCCCATCCCATCCCGCACCGCAGGGAGGGAGCCCACCTCCTTTCCACTGAGGAAAGTTTTTCCCTTGCCAGTCTAGACACCTGGCTTTGGGATGGAGGGCCCGGGGGAGAGGAGAGGAGGAGGAGAGTGGAGGCGGGTGTATACTAACCATTTCTCTTCCTCCTGTGTCTGCTGGCCTAGTGTCTGGTGCTACAGAGAGAAATAGATGACCTTAAGGAGCAACTTGGTATGAGGAACCAGGAACAGAGAGCAGCGGGTTCTTAGTGCAGAATTGGAATGGGCCCTTGGGGTGAGGTGGACTGCAGGTGCAGGGGGTCTCGTAGGGATCAGCATTCCTGTGGGGAGGAGAACCTATCAAGCCTGTCCCTGGAGCGTGTGGTGCATGTCCAGCTGGGCGTGCAGACAAGTAGCAAAGTACTGTGTGGACTGCATGCACACTCTGCCAGCCACACGAGTCCTAGACAGCTCCTTCTGATAGGACTTGTAGAGATGCCTTGTTGATCTTTTGTGGTCTCTAAGGGTCTTGTTGGATTGTTTGCGAGACAATTTTTGAAACGTTCGGACGTGGCCCGAGCTTGAGAGCTGCTGGCACATTATGTTTCCTTTTAGGAAATGGCTCCACATTTAATTCCGGTAGTGGGGAGTGATCAGGCCCAGAGCTCTTTGCATTGGGGCTGGGGGTATGTGGGTTTCAGGTTGCAGGGCTAGGTGGTTCCCCACCGGGACAGGGGCACAGGCTTCTATGTCCGTCTGTCTGGAGCACCTGTTTATTCCTCTCCAATTTGCAGCCTCCATGCAGTACCTGGCTGACAAGTTCAAGATCCTCTGAAGTGAGTGTTACACACAACATACCCCTTCCCACAACGTTGGCTGTTGAGCAGGGCTGTGGGCTGGCCGTGGCTTGAGGCTCTTCCCTGACTCGGCTGTTTTACAGGTTGAGCGCAGTATCTTCCTGGAAGATGAGCAGCTGTTACTTCCAGGGCTGGCGAGCTGTGGCCAAGTTTGTTGCCTCTCATTTTGCCTCCATCAGAGTATCCTCTGCCCCTTGTTTTGCCCCCTCTCTGCCCCAGTCTCACAGCAGTTTTTGAGTAAAGCAATTCTCATATTTTGTGTTCTGCCCTCTCTCTGGGTGGTAGGGGTTGGGGGAGTGGGGCAAGGCCTGGTGGGGAGTCACTCCATATTAGAGCCTGTTGCAGAACAGTACCTCTGGAATCCTATGGTGGGGACTCTGGGTCAGTCTCTACTACTATCCATGCTAGCAGGGCAACAGAGTGCCCCCAGTCTGGGTTCACTGAGGGTTCTGTCTGGCCACATTGACACATCCTCCCATTCCCCTAAAATCTCTCTTCTAGTTCTTAAACACCCTCCTGGGATTTGCAGGTTCCCATCCATTGCTGACATTCTGCCTCCCCATTGGAAGGAAATCATGACCCCGATACAGAGCTCCAACCCATCCTCCTTGCTGCACTGGACGCATTGTTCTATTTACCCTGACCACTCTCTTTTCCTGTTGGAGCACCCTTGATCTCTCCCTTGACTTGCCATTGGTCAGCTTGCCTGCATGTGTAGTTCAGCAGGTGGAAACAGGCAGAGGTGCCCTCATCTCTCCCTTCCCAGGCTCTGCCCTCTCGTTGGAGTCCCTATTGCCGGTACCATCCCCACTCCCGCCCAGGTCCCACCTTGCATGCTGGAACCTGCACACAGTCCTCCTCTCCTCTTTAGCCCTCACCCCTTAGACAGGCACCAATAGTTTTGCTTCTCCTTCTTTGTACTGAGTAGAGGATTTGGGCATGAAGCCTGGATCCAGTGAGCTGGGGAGCAGGAGGGAAGGTACAGGGAACACAGGAGGCAGGCTAGTCTCTGGGCTGGATGTCAGGAGACACATCTGTTTGGTGTCAACCTGGGTCAGACTGCACCCTGGCAGCTAGAGATGGATGGTGGAGTCCTCATTGTTTTCACATCCTCCCTGCCCTAGCCAGCTGACCGCCCTTGACTCCAGCCTGAGCCTCTCTATACCCTTGAGTGGAAATGGGCCCATCATGCTCTATGGCAAGTGTGGTTAGTAAGTCTCTGTTCTTGCAGGGTCCCTGTCAAATACTGTTCTACCAGACCCATGACACAGATCTTCCAACAAATGATATTTCCCAGAGTATCCCAGCTCAGTATCCCAGACTACTTCTTTAGGGCACATGACAATGAGTCTGAACTCTGTGTTCAATTTCCCCTCGCTGGAATTTGGGGGGCACTTCCTTTCCCTCTGCCAGCATTCCAGGACTGTGCCAGTCTGAGACTCAGAGAGACAGATCTGTGTTTAAGTGAACTGAAGGTAGGGTCGGCCTGACACCATTCCTGACAGACCAGGGTTTTATTACACAAATGGGGGTATGATGGAAGGTAGCAATTCAGAGTTGGTGCCTGGACATCTCTCTGTGTGGATAAATGTCAGCAAGGATAATGCCCTTGAGGCAGAAGGATGTGATTCGGGGAGTAGAGAAAGTAGAGACTGGTCCAGATTCTGTAAGGCATTGAGTGAGCTGAAGCAAGCATTGGATCTCCAATATTCAAGGGAGTGTTGTCACATTCCCACAAGGTAGGAGGGGGATGATGCAGGGGTCACCAAACCTCAGGACAGGGTGTTGGGACTCTGACAGAGTTGGAGTCGCTGGACGAGGCCCTGGATCCTACCTTGCCATTCTATGATATCTGCCAACTGCTGAGGGTGTGGATGACTGAAAATGGGAAGGGTGGCTCTGGAGAGTACTAGGGATACTGCTGCTCATCTTAGAAACAGGAGACTGTCCAACATGAGTTACCCGAGGCAGGGGCAAGAAGGGTGCCATGAGGAAGCGAATTTAGGAGTGACTGCACCTGGACAATGGGGAGCACTTCACCCATATTCTCACGTTGATTGACTTCCAGGCCTCTTGGCATGAGGCCAGGTGGACAGACTACATGTGCACTGGAACTGTCAGAGACCTCATGGTAAGGAAAGAACATGCGTGGGACTTACTCCTTCCATTCAGACCTCTCACAGGAGCAGGTGGGCTTGATCACTTAGTTTAGAGCTGATCCAGTGGTTATTGCCTGGTAGTGTAGCCCATCTCGCTGTTGTCTGAGTGAGTAAATTTGGCAGAGACCGTCCAGCTGAGGTCTCTGGCCACCGAGACATGTAGGTAAGTTGTTCTCAGGGAGAAGTCCAGCACCAGCATCAACACCACCCTTTGGCAGAGAGGGACCCGGGACTTTGGTCACCAGGGTGAGGAAGTGGAGAAGCTCATGGAAGTGGAGGTGCAAGGGCGTGAACACAACCCCTCGTTCACTTTTTACCAGGCTCCCTTCCTTCCTCTGAGCACACAGCTCAGACCAACTAACTCACTATAATGTTGCTGGAAACATAGACATCACAGACCTTGGCTCAGCCCCAAACCTTCCACTTCCAGTGGGAAATCCGTGGCAGGGCCTGAGGCATAGGTTAAAGAAATACATCTAGGCCCCAAGGGGTAGGATGAATGCAGAAGCCCGGCCTCATGCCATGCACCCTTCTTGCTTTTCCCCTTCATGCCCCTTTTCCAGCCTGGAAGACAATGACAGCTGCTTTGGAGAGCCCTAGGCCCCATCCTGCCTGGTTCTGCTTCCTGTCCATCACCCTGGAAAATGCTCCCTCCCCATCACACCCCCACCCCACCAGCCCCAGTCCCAGGTCTGCCTCTTTCTCTGGACTCTTGAGGGAGATTGGCACAAACAAAGAAGGTAGAGTAGGTGAGTCCTGAAGAGGGGCCTGGGGTGGTGAGCACTGTAATCTTTCCCAAAGATGTCCAAGTCCTAATCCCCACAGGTGGCTTGTATTTTCCTTTGCGTGGTAACAGTTGGTTATGCTTGCAGATTCAATAAAAGCTGCTACTCAGCTGATTTAATGTGGGGTAACTCTCACCTGCATTGCCCAGATCCAGCCAGGCACATTGGGGCTGCCAGATTTTCCAGCTTGACTATCCCTGGGTAGCTATCCCAGTCCCTGGGCCCTCCGAGTGTTTCAATGACTGTGTTGTTCTTGGTGCCATTGTGCTTGTGCAATATTGAAGGTCTGGTAAGTACTGCTCAGATGCAGATGAAGAACAGCCCTGTAGTTTTGAACCCCTCTTTTGTTCCAAGCCAATCACTTCTTCCTCCCTAGTCCTCTTGAGGTAACTGCCAGCCTGACTTTTACAATGATGATTCACTTTTTAAAAAGGATTTACTATTGCTTTTTCATAAAATAGCCCTTCCAAACATGAAAGGTTAATTACATTGAATTAAATATGAATTAAACAGACTATACATATACACGTTGTGGAGAGTGTAAGCCCTCAGTATCACAAATGATTATGAACCAATCAACCCATGTAACTATACTCAGGTGTATATTGCACATCCAGGTGTACATTGCACATCCAGAAGTCACCTATATGTTCTTTTCTCTGAGGAATCCAAATGGATAAATCTCCATACTGCCCGATTCCATTTACTTCACAGTCTTGAGGAGGCCAAACTATAGACATAAGAAAACAGACTGGGGATGGCCAGGGTCTCGGGCTTGAGATGAGGGGTTAAACTACCAAAGAGCATGAAACAATTTTGTAGCTGATGAAAATATTTTTTATGTTGATTGTAGTGGTGGTTCCATAATAGAATGTTTGCAGGCACTTAGATTTTGTGTGTAAATTAATTTCAATAAACCCATATTATTTAATAAATTGTAGAAAGTACTTTATGAGATGGCAATCAGAGAAGAAAAAGAAACAAAGGGAATCCAAAATGGAAAAGGAAAATTAAAACTGTCACTGTTTGCAGATGACATGTTACTATACACTGGAAATCCTAAGGATGCCACCTGAAATCTACCAGAATTCATAAGTCAATTCAGTAAAGTTGCAGAGTACAAAAGCATTATATAGAAATCTGTTACATTTCTATCCTGCTCATGGGGTCCAATCCCAAAGAAGGGTAATGCCAAAGAACGTTCAAATTACAATACAATTGTGCTCATTTCACATGCTAATAAGTGAAAGTGAAAGTATTAGTTGCTCAGTCGTGTGTGACTCTTGGCAAACCCATGGACTGTAACCCACCAGGCTCCTCTGTTTATGGGTTTCTCCAGGCAAGAATACTGGAGTGAGAAGCCATTCCCCTTCTCCAGGGGATCTTCCTGACCCAGGGACCAGAACTCATGTTTCCTACATTGCAGTCAGATTCTCTATCATCTGAGATGGGAGTACCAGACCAATTTACCTGTCTCCTGAGAAACCTGTATGCGGGTCAAGAAGCAACAGTTAGAACCAAACATGGAACAATGGACTGGTTGAAAATTGGGAAAGGAGTACATCAAGGCTGTATTTTGTCACCCTGATTAAATAATCAGAATACATCATGCGAAATGCTGGGCTGGATGAGTCACAGGCCGAAATCAAGATTGCCAGGAGAAATAGCAATAACCTCAGATAGGCAGGGGATACCACTCTAGTGGCAGAAAACGGAGAGAAA
Source organism: Muntiacus reevesi (assembly GCF_963930625.1). Taxonomy (NCBI): domain Eukaryota; kingdom Metazoa; phylum Chordata; class Mammalia; order Artiodactyla; family Cervidae; genus Muntiacus; species Muntiacus reevesi. The sequence continues at coordinate 63,414,211 of NC_089271.1, forward strand.
CTAAAGAGCCTCTTGATGAAGGTGAAAGAGGAGAGTGGAAAAGCTGGCTTAAAACTCAACATTCAATAAATGAAGATCATGGCATCCGGTCCCATCACTTCCTGGCAAGTAGATGGGGAAACAGTGGAAACACTGACAGACTTTATTTTGGGGGGCCCCCAAATCACTGCAGATGGTGACTGCAGCCATGAAATTAAAAGACGTTTGCTCCTTGGAAGAAAAGCTATGACCAACCTAGACAGCATATTAAAAAGCAGAGACATTACTTTGCCGACAAATGTCTGTCTAGTTAAAGGTATGGTTTTTCCAGTAGTCATGCATGGATGTGAGTCTTGGATTATAAAAATGCTGAGTGCCGAAGAATGACACTTTTGAACTCTCCTGTTGGAGAAGACTCTTGCGAGTCCTTTGAACTGCAAGGAGATCCAACCAGTCCATCCGAAAGGAAATCAGTCCTGAATATTCATTGGAAGGACTGATGCTGAAGCTGAAACCCCAATAGTTTGGCCACCTGATGCGAAGAACTGACTCATTGGAAAAGACCCTGATACTGGGAACGATTGAAGGTGGGAGAAAAAGGGGACGACAGAGGATGAGGTGTTTGGATGGCATCACCGGCTGGATGGACATGAGTTTGAGTAAGTTCCGGGAGTTGGTGATGGACAGGGAAGCCTGGCGTTCTGCAGTCCATGGGATCATAAAGAGTCAAACACGACTGCACGACTAAACTGAACTGAAATGAACTTGGATTGGAAGAATCAATATTGTAACATGGCCACGGTATCCACGGCAATCTACAGACTTCAGTGCAATCCCTATTCAGTTACCAATGGCATTTTTCACACAACTGGAACAAATAATTTTCAAAATGGCATGGAAACACAAACAGCCCTGAATTGTGGAAACAATCTTGAGAAAGAAGAATGTAGTTGTAGAAATTATGCTCCCTGACCTTAGACTGTGCTACAAAGATACAGTAATCAAAACAGCATGATACCAGCACAAAAACAGACACAAAGATCAATGTTGTAGAAAGTCCAGAAATAAACCCATGCACTTATGGTCAATTACTCTGTGACAAAGGAGGCAAGAATATACAATGGAGAAAATAGAGTCTCTTCAGAAGGTGGTGTGGGAAAACTATTCAAAATAGCCAAGACATGGAAGTAACCTAAATGTCCATCAACAGAGGAATGAATAAAGAAGATGTGATATAAATATACATATACATACACACACATACATATGTCTATATATCTATATCTATACACACATAACATACACACGTGGAATAGAATGGGCAAAGAAGATGTGTGTATATATATATGTATATATATATATATATATATATATATATATATATGCATACAATGGAATATTAGCCATAAAAAAGAAAGAAATAATGCCATCTGCATCAACATGGACGGAGCTAGAGATGATCGTTCTTTATAGAGTTTTGTTTTCTGTCAAACATCAACATGAATCAGCCATAGGTATACATATGCCCCTCCCTCTTGAACCTCCCTCCCATCTCCTTCTCTACCCTGCCCCTCTATGTTGATACAGAGCCCCTGTTTGAGTTCCCTGAGACATACAGCAAATTCCCATTGGCCATCTATTTTACATATGGTAATGTAAGTTTCCATGTTACTCTCTCCATACATCTCAAACTCTCCTCCCCTCTCCCCATGTCCATAACTCTGTTCTCTATATCTGTTTCTCCATTGCGGCCCTGCAAATAAATTCATTGGTATCATCTTTCTAATTCCATATATATGCATCAGTGTATATGATATTTATTTTTCTCTTTCTGACTTATTTCTCTCTGTATAATAGACTCTAGGTTCTTCCACCACATTAGAACTGATTCAAATGCGTTCGTTTTGTGGCTGAGTAATATTTCATTGTGTATATGTACTACAGCTTCGTTACCCATGCATCAGTCGATGGACATCTAGGTTGCTTCCGTGTCCTAGCTATTGTGAACAGTGCTGCAATGGACATTGGGGTACATGTGTCTTTTTCAATTTTGGTGTCCTCAGGGTATATGCCTAGGAGTGGGATTGCTGGGTCACATGGTGGTTTTACTCCTACTTCTTTAAGGAATCTCCATAACATCTTCCCTGGTGGCTGTGTCAATTTACATTCCTACCAACAGTGCAAGAGGTGTCCCTTTTCTCCACACCCTCTCCAGCATTTATTGTTTGTAGACTTTTTGATGATGGCCATTCTGACTGGTGTGAGGTGATATCTCATTGTAGTTTTGATTTGCATTTCTCTAATAATGAGTGATGCTGAGCATCTTTTCATGTGTTTGTTAGCCATCTGTATGTCTTCTTTGGAGAAATGCCCGTTTAGGTCTTTTCCCCACTTTTTGATTGGGTTGTTTGTTTCTCTGGTATTGACTTGTATGAGCTGGTTGTATATTTTGGAAATTAATCCTTTGTCAGTTGTTTCATTTGCTATTATGTTTTCCCATTCTGAGTATTGTCTTTTTACCTTGTTTATAGTTTCCTTTGCTGTGCAAAAGCTTTTAAGTTTAATTAGGTCCCATTTGTTTATTTTTGTTTTTATTTCCATTAGTCTAGGAGGTGGTCATGGAGAATTTTGCTTTGACTTATGTCATTGAGTGTTCTGCCTATGTTTTCCTCTAAGAGTTTTATAGTTTCTGGCTTTACATTTAGGTCTTTAATCCATCTTGAATTTATCTTTGTGTATGGTGTTTAGGAAGTGTTCTACTTTCATTCTTTTACATGTTGATCGCTACAACATCTTAAGCAGTTTTCAAACTTAGAAAATTTAACTTTGAAGCAATACAATTATCTACTGAAGTCACTCATTCAAAATCCACGTGTCCCCAAACTGTTCTTTGTCCCTATATTTTTAATTCTGCTTCCAATCAAAGAACATGCATTGCATTCAGTTTTCGTGTCTCTTTAGTGTCCTTTAAACTAGAACAATTTCCCAGACATTTTTTGGTCATGTGTGACATCACCTTTCACTGTTTAGTATGATACTGATGGTGGGCTTGTCATATATGGCCTTTAATATGTTGAAGTATGTTCCTTCTATACCCAGCTTGTTCAGCATTTTTATCCTGAAGTGATGTATTTTGCCAAATGCTTTCTCTTCATATATCAAAGTGATCATATGATTCTAAGTTTTCACTTTTTAATGTGGTATATCACACTTACTGATTTAAATAGGTTGAACCACCCTCGCCTCTCAGGGATAATTCTCACTTGGTCATGGTATATACTTCTTTTCATGTGCTGTTGAGTTTGGCCTGCTATTTTGTTAAGAATTTCAGTGACATCAGTGACATTAGTCTATAGTTTTCTTGTAGTGTCTTTCTCTGACCTTGGTATCAGATAACACTGGCCTTGTGAAATGAGTTCAGAAGTATTCCACCCTTCTTAGTTTTCTGGAAGAGTTTGAGAAAGACTGGCATTAATTCTTCCTTAAATGATCGGTAGAATTCACAATTGAAACCACCTGGTCTTGGCCTTTTCTTTGCTGAGAGGTGTTTTTCTTGCCTTCACTGATTTGATCTCCTTGCTTATAATTGGTCTGTTCGTATTTTCTATTTCTACATGATTCAGTCTTGGTAAAGTGCATGTTTCTAGAAATTTATCCATTCCTAGATTTCTAGTTTGATGGTGTATGACTGTTCATAATTGTCTCTCACAATCTTTGTATTTCTGTGGTGTCATTGTAATGTCTCCTATTTCATCTCTGATTTTGTTTGAACTCTTTCTTCTGAGTTAATCTAGTAACAAGTTTGTCAATTTTGTTTATCATTTCAAAAAGCCAGCTCTTATTTACATTGATCTTTTCTATTCATTCTCTGGTCTCCATTTCAATTTTTTTTCTTCTCTGATCTTTGTTGTTTCCTTCTATCTCGAACTTTGCACTTAGCTTTTTCTTTTTTTCCCTTATTCCACAAGGTTGTTTATTTGGTAGCTTTCTTGTTTCTTTTTTTAAAAAAATATAATTTCATTCCCATGTATTTATTTTTGGCCAAGCTTGGTCTCCGTTGATGTGCAGGCTTTTCTCCAGTAGCAGCAAATGGGGGCTCCTCTCTAGTTGTGGTGTGCAGGCCCCCGGTTGCAGTGGCTTCTCTTGTTGTGGAGCACAGGCTCATAGTTGTAGTGCACAGGCTTGGTTGCTCTGCGGCTTGTGGGATTCTCCCAGATCAGGGCATGAACCTGTGTATCCTGAATTGGCAAGCAGATTCTTTTCCACTGAGCCAACGGAGAATCCCTCTTTCTTGTTTCTTAATGTATTCATTTATCATTATAAACTTCTTTCTTAGACCTGCTTTTGTAGTACATTGTGGTTCCGTTTTCATTTGTTTCGAGATATTCTTAAATATACCATTTTATTTCTTCTTTGACCCGTTAGTTGCTCAGGAGTGTGCTATTTATATCCAGATATTTGTGAATTTTCCAGCTTTGTTCCTGTTACTGATTTCTCGTTTCATGCCATTGTACTCACAAAAGATACTTGGTGTGGTTTCAATCTTCTTAAATTTAATTAGAGATATTTCAGGAGCTATCATATGATCCATCCTGGAAGAGGTTCCATTTGCCCTTGAGAAGAATTTGTTCTGCTGCTGTGAGATGGAATGTTGTATAATTCTGTTAAGTCCATCTGGGCTACAGTATGGTTCAAGCCCATTTCCTCTTTCCTTTTGTTGATCTCGTGTGGATAATCTATCCATTGTGGAAGTGGAATATTCAAATCCCCTATTATTGTCGTGTTGTTACCTATTTAGCTGTTCAGATCTGTCAGTATTTGCTCAATATACACAGGTGTTCCAATGGTGGGTGGGTATATATTAATATTCACAATCCTTGTATCATCTCGATGAACTGACACCCTTTGTCATTATATAATGACTTTTTTTTTGTCTCAAATTACCATTTTGGGCTTAAAGCCTATTTTGTCTGATATCGGTATGGCTACTCCTGCTCTCTTTTGTTTACCACTTTCATGGAATACCTTTCACCATGCCTTCGTTTTGAGCATATGTATGACCTTAAACCTGAAGTGAGTCTCTTGTAGGTAACAGTGCAGTTGAGCACTGTTTTTCGGTGTTTTTTCTAAATCCATCCATCCACTCTATTCCTTTTGCTGGAGAACTAAATCCAGTTACATTTAGAGTAATTATCGAAACATAACGTTTTAATACTTAATGCCCCTGTCCCTGTGGGGACCTAATTAAAATTAAAAGCTTCTGCACAACTCAGAAAACTATAAACAAGGTGAAAAGACAGCCTTCAGAATGAGAAAAAATAACAGCACATGAAGCAACGGACAAAGAATGAATCTCAAAAATATACAAGCAACTCCTGGAGCTCGATTCCAGAAAAATAAACGACCCAATCAAAAAGTGGGCCAAAGATTTAAACAGCCATTTCTCCAAAGAAGACATACAGATGGCTAACAAACACATGCAAAGATGCTCAACAGCACTCATTATCAGAGAAATGCAAATCAAAACCACAAGGAGGTACCATTTCACACCAATCAGAACGGCAGCTATCTAAAGTGTACAAGCTATAAATGCTGGAGAGGGTGTGGAGAAAGGGGAACCCTCTTACACTGTTGGTGGGAATGCAAACTAGTGCAACCACTATGGAGAACAGTGTGGAGATTCCTTAAAAAACAGGAAATAGAACTGCCATATGACACAGCAATCCCACTGCTGGGCATACACACTGAGGAAACCAGACCTGAAAGAGACACATGCACCCCAATGTTCATCACAGCACTGTTTATAGTGGCCAGGACATGGAAACAACCTAGATGTCCATCAGCAGACGAATGGATAAGAAAGCTGTGGTACATATACACCATGGAATAGTACTCAACTATTAGAAAGAATACATTTGAATCGGTTCTAATGAGGTGGATGAAACTGGAGCCGATTATACAGAGTGAAGAAAGCCAGAAAGAAAAACACCAATACAGTACACTAATGCATATATAGGGAATTTAGAAAGAAGAAACAGTAACCCTGTATGCGAGACAGCAAATGACACACAGATGCATTGAACAGTCTTTTGGACTCTATGGGAGAGGGCGAGGGTGGGATGCTATGGGAGAATGGCACTGAAACATGTAAATTATCAATGTGAAACGAATCGCCAGTCCAGGTTTGATGCATGATACAGGATGCTCGGGGCTGGTGTACTGGGATGGGGAGGGAGGTGGGAGGGGGGATCATGATGGGGAACATATGTACACCCGTGGCGGATTCAGTCAATGTATGGCAAACCAATACAATGTGGTAAAGGAAAATTGACTAATCAATTAATTTAAACAAAGGTGAATCATCATTGTAAAAGTCAAGCTGGCAGATAACTCAAGAGGACTAGGGAGGAAGAAGTGATTGGATTGGAACAAAAGGGGGGTTCAAAACTACAGGTCTGTTCTTCATCTGCATCTGAGCAGTACTTACCAGGCCTTCACTATTGCACAAGCACAAGGGCACCAAGAACAACACAGTCATTCAAACACTGGGACAGGCCAGGGACTGGGATAGTTACCCAGGGATAGTCAAGGTGGAAAATCTGGCAGCCCCAGTGTGCCCGGGCAAATCTGGCCAATGCAGGTGAGACTCACCTCACATTAAGTCAGCTGAGTAGCAGCCTTTACTGCATCTGCAAGCATAACCCACTGTTACCGCACAAAGGAAAATAAAAGCCAACTGCAAGGATTAGGACTTGGACATTTTGTGGCAAAATTACTGTGCTCACCACCCGAGATTCCCTCTTCAGGACTAACCTACTCTACCTTCTTTGTTTGTGCCAATCTCCTTCAAGAGTCCAGAGAAAGAGGTAGACCTGGGGCTGGTGCTGGTGGGGTGTGGATGTGATGGGGAGGGAGCACCTTCCCAGGTGTTGGACAGGTAGCAGAATCAGGCAGGATGGGGCCTAGGGCTCTCCAAAGCAGCTGTCACTGTCGCCCAGGATGGAGAAGGGGCATAAGGGGGAAAGGCAACAAGGTGCACTGAATGAGGCCGGGATTCTGCATTCCTCCTACCCCCTGGCGCCCAGATGGATTTCTTTAACCTATGCCTCAGGCCCTGCCACGGATTTCCCACTGGAAGTGGAAGGCTTGGGGCTGAGCCAAGGTCTGTGATATCTAGGTTTCCAGCAACATTATAGTGAGGTAGTTGGTCTGAGCTGTGTGCTCAGAGGAGGGAAGGGAGCCTGGTAAAAAGTGAACGAGGGATTGTGTTCACACCCTCGCACCTCCACTTCCATGAGCTTCTCCACTTCCTCACCCTGGTGACCAAAGTCCCAGGCCCCTCTCTGCCCAAGTGTGTTGCTGATGCTGGTGCTGGTCTTCTCCCTGGGCACAACTTACCTACATGTCTCGGTCGGCAGAGACCTCAGCTGGATGGTCTCTGCCAAATTTACTCACTCAGACAACAGCGAGATGGGCTACACTACCAGGCAATAACCACTGGATCAGCTCTAAACTAAGTGATCAAGACCAACTTCCAGGGAGGGGTCTGAGTGGAAGGAGTAAGTCCCACGCATGTTCTTTTCTTATCATGAGGTCTCTGACTGTTCCACCCACACGTAGTCTGTCCACCTGGCCTCATGCCAAGAGGCCTGGAAGGGAATCAACGTGAGAATATGGGCGAAGTGCTCCCCATTGTCCAGGTGCAGTCACTCCTAAATTCGCTTCCTCGTGGCACCCTTCTTGCCCCTGCCTCGAGTAACTCATGTTGGGCGGTCTCCTGTTTCTAAGATGAGCAGCGATATCCCTGGTACTCTCCAGAGCCACCCTTCCCATTTTCAGTCATCCACACCCTCAGCAGTTGGCAGATATCATAGAATGGCAAGGTAGGATCCAGAGCCTCCTCCAGCCACTCCAACTCTGTCAGAGTCCCAACACCCTGTCCTGAGGTTTGGTGACCCCTGCATCATCCCCCTCCTACATTTTGGGAATGTAACAATACCCCTTGAATATCGGGGATCCAACACTTGCTTCAGCTCACTCAGTGCCTTACAGAATCTGGACAAGTCTCTACATTTTCTGCCTCAAGGGCCTTATCCTAGCTGACTTTTATTCACATAGAGAGATGTCTAGGCACCAACTCTGAATGTGCTACCTACCATCATACCCACTTTTGTGTAATAAAACCCTGGTCTTTCAGGAATGGTGTCAGGCCGACCCTACCCTCAGTTCACTTAAACACAGATCTGTCTCTCTGAGTCTCAGGCTGGCACAGTCCTGGAGTGCTGGCTGAGGGAAACAAAGTGCTCCCCAAATTCCAGCGAGGGGGGAATTGAACACAGAGTTCAGACTCATTGTCATGTGCCCTAAAGATGTAGTCCAGGATACTGAGCTGGGATACTCTGGGAAATATCATTTGTTGGAAGATCTGTGTCATGGGTCTGGTGAAACGGTATTTGATAGGGACCCTGCAAGAACAGAGACTTACTAACCACACTTGCCATAGAGCATGATGGGCCCATTTCCACTCAAGGGTATAGAGAGGCTCAGGCTGGCGGTGAGGGTGGTCAGCTGGCTAGGGCAGGGAGGATGTGAAAACACTGAGGACTCCACCATCCATCTCTAGCTACCAGGGTGCAGTCTGACCCAGGTTGGCACCAAACAGATGCATCTCCTGACCTCTAGTCCAGAGCCTAGCCTGTCTCCTGTGTTCCCTGTACCTTCTCTCCTGCTCCCCAGGTCACTGGGTCCAGGCTTTATGCCCAAGCCCCTTACTGAATCCAAAGAAGGAGAAGTGAAACTATTGGCGCTTGCGTCTCAGGGGTGAGGGCTAAAGAGGAGAGGAGGACTGTGTGCAGGTTCCAGCGTGCAAGGTGGGAATGGGGCAGGGGTGGGGATGGTACGCACAGTAGGGACTCCAATGAGAGGGCAGAGACTGGGAAGGGAGAGATGAGGGCACCTCTGCCTGTTTCCACCTGCTGAACTACACGTGCAGGCAAAGTCACCAATGGCAAGTCAGGGAAGGGATCGAGGGTGCTCCAACAGGAAAAGAGAGTGGTCAGGGTAAGTAGGACCATGAGTCCAGTGAGGCAGGAGGATGGGTTGGAGCTCTCTAAGGGGATCATGAGTTCCTTCCAACGGGGAGGCAGAATGTCAGCAATGGATGGGAACTGGCAAATTGCAGAGGAGGGTGGTTTGCGAACTAGAAGAGGGCCTTTAGGGGAATGGGAGGATGTGCCAATGTGGCCAGTCAAGGCCCTCAGTAAACCCAGACTGGGGGCACTCCGTTGCCCTGATGGCCTGGATGGTAGAAGAGGCTGACCGAGAGACCCCACCACAGGATGCCAGAGGTACTGCTCTGCAACAGGCTATGATACGGAGTTGCTCCTCACCAGGCCTTGCCCCACCACTCCCCCAACCCCTACCCCCCAGAGAAAGGGCAGTACAAAGAACATGAGAAGTCCTTTAATCAAAAACTGCTGTGACACTGGGCTGAGAGGGGACAAAACAAGGGGCAGAGGATGCCCTGGTGGAGGCAGAACGAGAGGCAGCAAGCTTGGCCACAGCTCGCCAGCCCCGGAGGTAACAGCTGCTCCTCTTGCAGGAAGATACTGGACTCAACCTGTAAGACAGCAGAGTCAGGGAAGAGCCTCAAGCCGGGGCAGCCCACAGCCCTGCTCAACAGCCAGAATTGTGGGAAGGGGTATGCAGTGTGTAACACTCACTTCAAACGATCTGGAACTTGTCAGCCAGGTACCGCATGGAGGCTGCAACAGGGAGAGGCATAAACAGGTGCTCCAGACAGACGGACATAGAAGCCTGTGCGCCTGTCCCGGTGGGGAACCACCTAGCCCTGCAACCTGAAACGCACATACCTCCAGCCCCAATGCAAGGAGCTCTGGGCCTGATCACTCCCTGCCAACGGAATTTAATGTGGAGCCATTTCCTAAAAGGAAACAAAATGTGCCAGCAGCTCTCAAGCTTGGGGCCACGCACAAACCATTCAAAAACTGTCTCGTAAACAATCCAGCAAGACTCTTAGAGGCCACACCAGATCAACAAGGCATCTCTAAAGTCCTATCAGAAGGAGGTCTCTAGGACTTCCTGGCTGGCAGAGTGTGCACACAGTCCACGCAGTACTTTGCTACTTGTCCACATCCGCAGCTGAATATGCACCGCACGCTCCAGCGACAGGCTTGATAGGTTCTCCTCCCCACAGGAACGCTGATCCCTACGAGGCCCTCGGCACCTGCAGCCCACCCCACCCCAAGGGACCACCCCGATTCTGCACTAAGAACCCGCTGCTCTCTGTCCCTGGTTCCTCATACCAAGTTGCTCCTTAAGGTCGTCTATTTCTCTCTGTAGCACCAGACACTAGGCCAGCAGACACAGGAGGAAGAGAAATGGTTAGTATACACCCGCCTCCCCTCTCCTCCTCCTCTCCTCTCCCCCGGGCCCTCCATCCCAAACCAGGTGTCTAGACTGGCAAGGGAAAGACTTTCCTCAGGGGAAAGGAGGTGGGCTCCCTCCCTGGGGTGTAGGACGGGGATGGGATGGGGGTGGGGGGCCCACAAATATCAGTTGCACTTGGACTCAGATCCCACCATGGGGTTTGGGTTTGCATTTCCAGGAGCCAGAAGAAGCATTACCCGAGGACAGCCCTGCCTTCCGGGTGGCTGCTGCTGCCTTTTCCGTCTTGGGGGATGGTCAGTTGGTTCCCGGTCACCTGAGAGGGAAAGGACACACAATCCAGCTTCCCAGGTTCCCAGTGAGGTGCAAAGTGCCAAGCCAGGTCTAACGTGAGGTGAGGCAGTACCACCCTCTGCTAGCAGCAAGCGTCCCCTGCTCCGCCCGGCAGGCAGCACAAACCTTCTCTCTGGACCTGCCCCTCCTACACCTCAGGGACAGCCATTTCACCTCAATGGTTGCCAAAGGCTGTTGTTCTGGGTTCGAACCTCCCAGAGTGGCAGCCACAGCCAGCACCTGGGAGAGCAATGTGGGCGAACAGCACTTCACAGAAAAGGCTATTAGCCTACAGCCTACGCCCAGAGTTGACACCCTTTTTCCCATGGGTGAAGCGTCCTGAGAGCAAGGCTGAGCCCCCAGAAGAGAGAGAGAGAGAGAGTCAGAGACAGAGGTTTCTGCCCTCACCCCTGGCCACCTCCCCCCATATCAAAACCCAGGACACTCACCTGAGGGGCCAGGCCCTCTGGGCATGACTTCTCCCTTGTTCATGGCCACGGGCTCTGAGTTTCCTGAATACTGTGTGCCTCTGATGATGAGATTGGTGCTACTGGGTTCTCCATGATGCACCCATGGACAAGATGACCATGGCCTGTCAGTGGTCAGCTAGAAAGACAGATTTCTCACTGATCTGAAGTGTGTGTGTGCACGTGCACGCGTGTGTGTACCAGTGCATTTATATGTCTATGCCTGTGTGTGGGAGAGCTCATGTGATTCAAGACGGAGCTGAGGCAGGGAATTGGAAAGAGAATTGAAAGGCTGATCTCTTTAGCACATTCTCTGTCCGTCAGCCCCAGGTCAGCAGGTAGAGCTGAGCTGGGGACAGCACTGTCTCACTGAGAAACCTGGGGTCCCTGCAAGGAAGGTTTGGGGAAGACCTAGCAAGTAGGATTCAGGAAAGTGATGCGACTAAACACTGAAGCTCTGTGAAGCTTTTAAGGGGTCCCCGCAAATCAATTCAGCTACCAGCTCTCCCGTCCACTCCAGCCCCAGCCTCGTGGAGGAGGCTGGAAACAGGCCAAGGGTGGAAAACCGAGCCCAGCACACCCAAAGTGCTACCTTAACGTTTGTCCCTAGTAAAAGGACCCCAATCTGGCATCCTGATGACCCAGTGACTGAGGGTCACCCAATGACAACCCCTGAGGGATGGAGAGAAGGAGCAAGGGGTGAAGACCTGTGTTGTGGGGAGGGTGGGAGGGGGAAGAGTGAGGAGAGAGGAGGGGCCTGGCCTACTCACTTGGCCCTTTGGGAATGGGTCTCTATTTGGATCGTTGTCTTCTCCCGACACCGCCATTGCTGCCACCGACTCCCGGGCCCGCCTAGCCACGGGTTTCTTCCCAGCACGGGTGTGCTTGGACTCTTCAGCTCCCCAAGGGACCAAGGCCTCCTTCTTGGACCTCCGGAGCAGCGGGATGCCAGAAATTGGGGAGAAGGTGGCCGGTTGCAGGGGAGTGGCCGAGATTCTTTGCCCCCAGGAAGGGAAGATTCTCCCCACGGCAGGTTTGGAGACGCCCCCAAGGGACTTCTTCTCCTGGACCCCCTTCCTTCTAGGAGTGGGCCGCGGCAGGCTGCCTGTAGTGGCAGCTGCAGGAGCTGATGCTACTGCCACTCCCGGGTAGCTGGACAGGCTGCCCCCCTTCCCCCAGAGCACGCTCTGCATTTTTCTAGGGGGAGAGGTGTCCTCCTGCCCTGCATCGCCCTGCCTGCCCTGCCTTTCCACAACCGAAATTAATCCTCGCGGAATCGAGGATAGGCAAGAGTCTGGCACATTAAGGAGATTCTCCCTGCCTTGGACATGCAAGCGTCTGGGTGTGTTCCCAGGATCTTCGGGGCTGTTGAGCTTGGCCTGGCCTCCGTCTTTGGGATAAATGCTCACCCTCATCCGCTCTATCTTACTGAATTCATCGGAGGACTCGGGGTCGGACAGCAGCCCGGCTGTGCTTTCTGACGGAGGCCACTGGCAATTCACAGCCACGTTCAACCTACTCTTAGTGCCTTTCTTAGGGTTCCCCCAGGCCCGGCCTGCCTTGGGCCCGCCGACCCGGAGAGGGCCAGCCTCAGCCTGTGCGGCCTCCCCACACCTCTGGGCGGCACCGCCTCGACTGCGGGGTCGCGCCTCGAGGTCCCGCAAGGCAGACACTTCGCCGACCGCGTAGCTCTCCTGGGACAGGTATCTGCGGGTGCCCAGCACGTCGTTCAGGTCGGCCAGCTGCTGCAGGATGGCCGCCACTGACTCGTCAGCCAGCTGCAGGGCGTCCCCCTGGTCGTCGGCCAGGGAGCCAGGCCGGCGTTCGCGGCCCTGCAGCACCGGCGCTCCCGCTTCCAGCACCTCCCGCTCTGACTCGAAGCCCTCAGGGTCTGGGAAGCCATTCCCGCCCTCACCTTCGCCGCTTCGTGGTGCCCCAGGCTCTGGGCTGGGGCCGGGTCCCCGCGGGGCTATGGAGCCGGCCTCAAGGCCGCTGGTCTGCTCCCCGCACTCTGAGCCGAAACCCGCTCCCGAAACAGACACCTCATCATCTGGGGAGCTCATGTCGCGATCTGGGTGGCCGCCGGATCAGGGGCGGCGACCATTTATCAACCGGGTCGCGGTGGCGGCGGTCAGGGCAGGTGTGGCGGGCGGCGTCTGGAGCTCGCCGTCAAGCATGCTGGAGATGGCCGCAAATGACGCGAGGTTTTCAGCGCGCCAGCCCTGCCGCCTCCTCATTGGTCCGGTTCCTGCCAACCAGCACGCGCCTTGTTTGGCCGTCCCCTCGAGGTGTAACCAATGGGGTCGAGGGCCTCCTCTGGCTTGCTGCCAAGTCCAAGGGCCGTCCGGGCAGTTGGCGAGTTGGCGGGTGAATGTGACGCTGCGAGTATACCTCTGTCAAGCCTCTCGTCCCACCTCCTCCAAGTGCTTAACGATTCCGAGAGTGGGAGAGTTTAGCGGCAAACCTCTGTGGCGGTGGTGCAAGAAATCCATTTGGGAGGTAATTTCGCAGAATCTGTGAAAAGCAACTTATACAGCAGAGACCCCGTGCCCGGCACTCTTCTAAGTGCTGTATGTAAGTAGTAGTGGTTCTTTGTGACGCTCCCAGGACTCTAGTACTAATGATTAGCAGCCTAAGGCTCAGCCACTGACCCACGGTCATTTGGCCCATGGGGATCAGTGGTAGAATTGAAGCCAAGCAATCTGACTCCAGAGTCCCTGCTTTGATTCAAAGATCTAAAAAAGGTATGTTTTCCCCTCTATCAGGAAGTCCACTGCCTGACATATCTTCTAAAAGTGAGGGTTTACTGCTAAGATCTCTATTTTACTCCATTGATCTATTTGTTAATATGGCAGTAACACACAGTTTTCATTAGTGTAGCTTTGTAATGTTTTGAAATCAGGAAGTTGGAGTTCTCTACTTTTTCTTTGTCCAAGTTGTTTTCCCTATTAAGGATCTCTTTAGATTCTACTTAAATTTTAGGATGAGTTTTTCTATTTCTGTAAAGCATGCTATTGGGATTATGACAGAGTTTGCATTGGATCTGTAGATCACTCTGGGTAGTGTGTTAGAAGAACAGATTCAGTGGAGTGTGTGTGTCTGTGTGTGTGTGTGTGTAAAAGAATTGACTCATTCAATTATAGCGGCTGGTAAGTCCCAAAATCTAGGGGGTGAGGTGGCTAGCTGGAGACTGAGAAGAGCCAGTGGTTTAGCTCTAGTCCAGGTTAGAAGGCCTAAGAACCAAACCAATAGAGTTGATATTTCAGTTTGGGTCTAAAGGCAGGAAAAGAAGCTGATGTCCCAGGTCCAAAGGCTTTCACGCAGGAGGACTTCTCTTGCATGAGGAAAGTTTGCTTTTTTGTTTAATCAGACTATCAACTGATTAGGTAAAACCCACCCACTTTATCAGGGGGAAATCTGTCTTATCCATTTGACTGATTTAAATGTTAATATGGAAAAGCACACTACGGAAACAGCCAGAATAATATTTGACTAAATATCTAGGCACTCTGTGTACCAGTCAAGCTGACACATAAAATTAACCACCTCAGATACCCTGGACTTTCTCCATCTAGTTGTGTCCTCTTCGATTTCTTTCATCAGTGTTTTATAATTTTCTATGTATAGGCCTTTTGTTTCGTTAAGTAGATATACTCCTAAGTATTTTATTCTTTGTGTTGCAATGGTGAATGGCATTGCTTCCTTAATATCTCCTCCTGGTTTCTGTTTGTTAGTGCATAGGAATGCAAGGGATTTCTGTGTGTTAATTTTACATCCTCTACCTTTACTCTATTCATTGATTAGCTCTAGTAATTTTCTGGTAGCGTCTTTAGGGTTTTCTATGTAGAGGATCATGTCATCTGCAAACAGTGAGAGTTTCACTTCTTTTCCTATCTGGATTCCTTTTTATTTCTTTTTCTGCTCTGATTGCTGTGGCCAACACTTCCAAAACTATGTTGAATAGTAGTGGTGAGAGTGGGCACCCTTGTCTTGTTCCTGATTTTAGGGGAAATGCTTTCAATTTTTCACCATTGAGGATACTGTTTGCTGAGGGTTTGTCATATATAGCTTTTATTATGTTGAGGTATGTTCCTTCTATGCCTGCTTTCTGGAGAGTTTTTATCATAAATGGATGTTGAATTTTGTCAAAGGATTTTTCTGCATCTATTGAGATGATCATATGGTTTTTATTTTTCAATTTGTTAATGTGGTGGATTACATTGATTGATTTGCAGATATTAAAGAATCCTTGCATTCCTGGGGTAAAGCCCACTTGGTCATGATGTATGATCTTCTTAATATGTTGTTGGATTCTGTTTGCTAGAATTTTGTTAAGGATTTTCGCATCTATGTTCATCAGTGATATTGGCCTGTAGTTTTCTTTTTTTTCTGGCGTCTTTCTCTGGTTTTGGAATTAGGGTGATGGTGGCCTCATAGAATGAGTTTGGAAGTTTACCTTCCTCTGCAATTTTCTGGAAGAGTTTGAGTAGGATAGGTATTAGCTCTTCTCTAAATTTTTGGTAGAATTCAGCTGTGAAGCCGTCTGGTCCTGGGCTTTTGTTTGTTGGAAGATTTCTGATTATAGTTTCATTTTCCGTGCTTGTGATGTGTCTCTTGAGAGTTTGTATTTCTTCCTGGTTCGATTTTGGAAAGTTATACTTTTCTAAGAATTTGTCCATTTCTTCCAAGTTGTCCATTTTATTGGCATATAGATCCTGATAATAGTGTCTTATGATTCTTTGAATTTTTGTGCTGTCTGTTGTGATCTCTCCATTTTCATTTCTAATTTTGTTGATTTGATTTTTCTCCCTTTGTTTCTTGATGAGTCTGGCTAATGGTTTGTCAATTTTATATACCTTCTCAAAGAACTAGCTTTTGGTTTTGTTGATTTTTGCTATGGTCTCTTTTGCTTCTTGTGCATTCATTTCTGCCCTAATTTTTAAGATTTCTTTCCTTCTACTAACCCTGGGGTTCATAATTTCTTCCTTTTCAAGTTGCTTTAGGTGTAGAGTTAGGTTATTTATTTGGCTTCTTTCTTGCTTCTTGAGGTATGCCTGTATTGCTGTGAACCTTCCCCTTAGCACTGCTTTTACAGTGTCCCATAGGTTTTGGGTTGTTGTGTTTTCATTTTCATTTGTTTCTATGCATCTTTTGATTTCTGTTTTGATTTCTTCCGTGATTTGTTGGTTGTTCAGCAACGTGTTGTTCAGCCTCCATGTGTTGGAATTTTGAATAGTTTTTCTCCTGTAATGGACATCTAATCTTACCGCATTGAGGTCAGAAAAGATGCTTGGAATGATTTCATTTTCTTTTGAATTTACCAAGGCCAGATTTATGGCCCAGGATGTGATCTATCCTGGAGAAGTTTCCGTGTGCGCTTGAGAAAAAGGTGAAATTCATTGTTTTGGGGTGAAATGTCCTATAACTATCAATTAAGTCTAACTGGTCTATTGTATCATTTAAAGTTTCTGTTTCCTTGTTAATTTTCTGTTTAGTTGATCTATCCATAGGCGTGAGTGGGGTGTTAAAGTCTCCCACTATATTTTTTTTATTTTTATTAGTTGGAGGCTAATTACTCCACAACAAGTCTCCCACTATTATTGTGTTATTGTTAATTTCCACTCTCATACTTGTTAACATTTGTCTTACATATTGTGGTGCTCCTGTGTTGGGCGCCTATATATTTATGATTGTTGTATCTTCTTCTTGGATTGATCCTTTGATCATTATGTAGTGTCCATCTCTATCTCTTTGTACAGCCTTTGTTTTAAAGTCTATTTTATCTGATATGAGTATTGCGACTCCTGCTTTCTTTTGGTCTCTATTTGTATGGAATATCTTTTTCTAGCCCTTCACTTTCAGTCTGTATGTGTCCCTTGTTTTGAGGTGGGTCGCTTGTAGACAGCATATATAGGGATCTTGCTTTTGTATCCATTCAGTCAGTCTTTCTCTCTTGGTTGGGGCATTCAACCCATTTACATTTCAGGTAATCATTGATAAGTATGATCCCGTTTATTGTTTTGGGTTCGAGTTTATACATCTTTTCTGTGTTTCCTGTCTCGAGAAGATCCTTTAGCATTTGTTGGAGAGCTGGTATGGTGGTGCTGAACTCTCTGAGCTTTTGCTTGTCTGTAAAGCTTTTGATTTCTCCTTCATATTTGAATGAGATCCTTGCTGGGCACAGTAATCTGGGCTGTAGGTTATTTTCTTTCATCACTTTAAGTATGTCCTGCCATTCCCTTCTGGGCTGAAGAGTTTCTGTTGAAAGATCAGCTGTTATCCTTATGGGAATCCTCTTGTGAGTTATTTGTTGTTTTTCCTTTGCTGCTTTTAATATTTGTTCTTTGTGTTTGATCTTTTTTAATTTGTTTAATATGTGTCTTGGGGTGTTTCGTCTTGGGTTTATCCTGTTTGGGACTCTCTGGGTTTCTTGGACTTGGGTGATTATTTCCTTCCCCACTTTAGGGAAGTTTTCAACTATTATCTCCTCAAGTATTTTCTCATGGTCTTCCTTCTTGTCCTCTTCTTCTGGGACTCCTATGATTCGAATGTTGGGGCGTTTCACGTTGTCCCAGAGGTCTCTGAGATTCTCCTCATTTCTTTTAATTCTTCTCTTTTCTCCTCTCTGTTTCATTTATTTCTACCATTCAATCCTCTACCTCACTTATCCTATCTTCTGTCTCGGTTCTTCTACTGCTGATTCCCTGCAGAGTGTTTTTGATCTCATTTACTGCATTATTCAGTATATATTGACTCTTTTTTTATTTCTTCTAGGTCTTTGTTAAACCTTTCTTGCATCTTCTCGATCCTTGTCTCCAGGCTATTTATCTCTAACTCCAATTTGCTTTCAAGATTTTGGATCATTTTCACTATCATTATTTGGAATTCTTTATCGGGTAGATTCCCTATCTCTTCCTCTGTTGTTTGGTTTGGTGGGCATTTATCCCGTTCCTTTACCTGCTGCGTATTTCTCTGCCTTTTCGTCTTGTGTATATTGCTGTGTTTGGGGTGGCCTTTCTGTATTCTGGCAATTGGTGTTTCCTCTTTATTGTGGAGGTTCCTTGCTGTGGGTGGTGTTGGACAGGTGGCTTGTCAAGGTTTTCTGGCTAGGGAAGCTTGTGTCAGTGTTCTGGTGGGTGGAGCTGGATTTCTTCTCTCTGGAGTGCAATGAAGTGTCCGGTAATAAGTTTGGAGATGTCATTGGGTTTGGCGTAGCTTTGGTCAACCTGTATATTGAGGCTCGGGATTATGTTCCTGTGTTGCTGGAGAATTTGTGTGGTACATCTTGCTCTGGAGCTTGTTGGCCCTTGGGTGGTGCTAGGTTTCAGTGTAGGTATGCAGGCGTTTGATGAGCTCCTATCGTTTAATGTTCCCTGGATTTAGGAGTTCTCCGGTAGTCTCAGGATTTGGACTTAAGTCTCCTGCCACTGGTTTTCAGTCTTATTCGTACAGTAGCCTCAAGACTTCTTCATCTATACAGCGCCAATGATAAAACATCTAGGTTAATGATGGAAAGTTTCTCCACAGTGAGGGACACCCGGAGAGGTACACAGAGTTACGTGGAGAAGAGAAGAGAGAAGAGGGAGTTAAAAAGCTGACCAGGAGGAGCAGAAGGGGTATCAAAAGGGGAAAGAGCAAGCTAGCCAGTTATCGCTTCCCTATGTGCTCTCCACAGTCTGGACCCCTCGGAGAGTTTCACTGAGTTACACAGAGAGGAGAAGAGGGAGGAAGGAGACAGAGGCAGCCAGGAGGATCAAAGGGGGAATCAAAAGGAGAGAGACTGATCCAGCCAGTAATCAGGTCCCTAAGTGTTCTTCACAGCCTGGAACTTACAAAGAGATTCACCAAGTTGGGTAGACAAGAAAAGGGGGTGGGGGAGATAGAGGCGACCTGGTGGAGTAAAAGGAGAGTAGAAAGGGGGAGAGAGCAATCAGGCCAGTGATCCTGCTCCCAGGTAAAAATGGGTACTGAAGATTGGGTTCTTAAAGGTACAAAGTTGATAACCAATACCAAAAAGCAAAGATTAAAAATCCTGAGTAGAGGTTAAATTACCAAAACTACAGTATTTTTTTTAAAAAACAAAAAAAAGGAAAAATGCAAAAAACAGGAAAAAAAGCAAAAAATCAAACCAGTGAACAAACAAACGAAAGACAAAGTAAGAGAAATAATAAAATATGTATATATGAAGTTTTAAAAATAGGGTCTTTTTTTGGCAAGGTAATGTTAGGTCATAAAAATGAAAATTAAAGGAATAATGGGAACTTAAAAATAAAAAGATAAAATAAAAAAGACAACAAAGTAAAAAATAAAAAAATTTTATTTTAATTTTTTTTTTTAATTTAAAAAATGATAATAGTAAAAATATATCTGAGACTTTCTCTGGAGCTGTTGCGGACAGTGTGGAGTCAGTTCATCTTCAGAGAGTTCCTTGGTCCGGCTTGTATTTCTCAAGGTCTATAGGCCCCTTCCTATGTAGCCGGTGCTAACTCCAGGGTTTTAATCTATTGCACCTGTGACTTCCAAAGCGGTTCCCTCTGTTTATTTTAGCTTCTGTTTGCTGGTCTCTTCAGTGTCTAATTTCTGCCCTGCTCCAAGGGGCGCGGTGGTGTTCCCTTTTATTTCCTTTTTTTGTTTTCTTTCTTTTTTTTTTTTTTTAGGCTCGCTTGTTTAGTCGTGCTTTGGGGAGGGAGGAACACTGTGAACAAATATCACTGGCGTGTGCTCACAGTGATTCAGCCACACAGGGTTTGCCCCCGCTCACGCCGTGTGTGCTTCCCCAGTCTACACTGCCCAGACTCTAGGTTGCTCTGCCGGGAACTGTCTGATGCAGACTCTGGTTTACATGCACTTCTGAGGCCTAAGCTGCTCAGGTTCAGGTTCTCAGGTACTGCACAAAGGCGCAGACTTGGTTGGACCTGGTTTTGCGCCCGACCCAGGCCCGAGCAGCTCAGGTGACCAGGGGCTTGGCGCGCGTATCCACCCCCAGTTGGAGGCTGCGGCTTACCCCCTCTCCCGTTCCAGCTGCATGGTTTTCTGGGTGTGCAACAAGTGCGCCTTCTTAGGTGTGCCGTGTGTCTATTCTGGGGAGCTGGTCACTGGCTGCGACCCTCCTAGCAGATGTCGATCGTCCAGAGTCCCAAGAAGTCTTGGTTAGCAGAGAAATCTGCTTGCATTTGGTATAGGGTGCCTCTCTGGGGTCGAATGCCCGCTTCCGACTCTGGCTGCCCTCGCCTGCCTGTCTCCGGCGGGGGATGGGCCGGTCTGCAGCCGGCTAGCTCTGCTCATTGCTTTGTTCTGTGAGCGTGCCTGGCGATGTCTTAGGTTAGGGCTTTTCGAGTGATCACAGGATAGCTACCCCACAGTCTGGGTTGCTATCTCAAGCTAATCCCCTCAGATTGCCCTCAGGGCATTCAGGCCTGGATCTTACCCTAAGCAATGCAGCCCGCTCCTCCCTGTCCCTCCCCTGCTTGCTAGTGGGGGATGCGAGCGTCCGGGCTGCTGCTCCACTGGAAGTGGCTGTTAGGCACGTAACCTGTGGGTTTTAATTATTTATTTATTTTTCCTCCCCCTTATTTTGTCCTCTGAGATTGCAAGGCTCTCCACAGACCCGCCTGAGAGCGTGTTTCCTGGTGTTTGGAAACTTCTCTCTTTTTTAAGACTCCCTTCCCAGGACGGATCTCCGTCCCTACCTCTTTTGTCTCTCTTTTTATCTTTTCTATTTTGTCCTACCTCCTTTCGAAGACAATGGGCTGCCTCCTGGGTGCCAGATGTCCTCTGCCAGCAATCAGAAGTTGTTCTGTGGAATTTGCTCGGCGTTCAAATGTTCTTTGGATGAATTTGTGAGGGAGAAAGTGGTCTCCCCGTCCTATTCCTCCGCCATCTTCGGACCGCCTCCCTTGAATTGTATTCTTAATGTCCTTTTCAAATTGTTCTTTGTTAGTGTATAGTAAGACAACTGAATTGTTTTTGGATTTTCTGTCCTACAACTTTGTTGAATTTGTTTATCAGTTCTACCAGTTTTGTGCGTGTGTGTGTGTGTGTGTGTGTGTGTGTGTGTGTATGGAGGTGTGTAATCTTTTGCGTTTTGCATGTAAAACGTGATGCTATCTTCAACAGAGATAACTTTACTTCTTTCTGATGTGGATGCCTTTTATTTCTTTTGCTTTCCTAACAGCTCTGGCTATTACTTCCAGTTGTTGAGTACTAACATAATAGTGAGAGCAGGCGTCCTTGCCTTGTTCCTTACCTTAGAAGAAGAGATTTCAGTTTTTCACCACTGAGTATGATGTTAGTTGTGGCCTTCTTTATGTCGAGGTCATTTCTTTCCACTCCTAGTTCTTTGACTGTTTTTCTCGTGAAGGAGTGTTGAATTTTTTATGCATCTATGGAGATGATCATGTGATTTTTGTCCTTCATTCTGTTAATGTGTTTTCTTACATTGATTGATTTTTGTATGTTAAACTATCCTTGCACCCAAGGGATAAATCCCTTTTGACCATGGCACACAGTCCGTCTAATATGCCCTTGAATTGTTTTGCTAGTATTTTGTTGAGGAGTTTTGCATCTGCATTCATCCGGCAAAGCGGCCTGTAGTGTTCTTTTCTTTTGGTGCCTTTGATATCAGGATAGTGCTGGCCTCATAAAATGAGTTTGGAAGTGTTCCCTCTTCTTCAGTTTTTTGGCAGCATTTGAGGAAGGTTGGTATGAATTCCTTGAATGTTTGGTGGAATTCTCCAGTGAAGCTATCAGTTCCTGATTTTGGCGGGGGGGCAGCGCAGAGGGGAGTTTTCTCATTACCGATTCAATCTCATTACTGGTCTGTTGGGTTTTCTGTTTCTCCTTGATTCAGTTCTGGTAGATTGTGTGTTTCTAGGAACTTTTTCATTTCTTCCAGGTTGTCCAATTTCTTGCCACAATTGTTCATAGTATTCTTTTTTTCCCCATTTATTTTTATTAGTTGGAGGCTAATTACTTTACAATATTGTACTGGATTTTGCCATACATTGACATGCATCAGCCATGGATTCACATGTGTTCCCCTTCCCGATCCCCCCTCCCGCCTCCCTCTCCATCCCATCCCTCTGGGTCTTCCCAGTTCACCAGCCCTGAGCACTTGTCTCATGCATCCAAGCTGCACTGGTGATCTGTTTCACCCTTGATAGTATACTTGTTTCAGTGCTGTTCTCTCAGAACATCCCACCCTCTCTTTCTCCCACAGAGTCTAAAAGTCTGTTCTGTACATCTGTGTCTCTTTTTCTGTTTTGCATATAGGGTTATCATTACCATCTGTCTAAATTCCATATATCTGCGTTAGTAAACTGTATTGGTCTTTATCTTTCTGGCTTACTTCACTCTGTATAATGGGCTCCAGTTTCATCCATCTCATTAGAACTGATTAAGATGAATTCTTTTTAATGTCTGAGTTATATTCCATAGTGTATATGTACCACAGCTTCCTTATCCATTTGTCTGCTGATGGGTATCTAGGTTGCTTCCATGTCCTGGCTATTATAAACAGTGCTGCGGTGAACATTGGGGTGCACGTGTCTCTTTCAGGTCTGGTTTCCTCAGTGTGTATTGTGGGATTGCTGGGTCATATGGCAGTTCTGTTTCCAGTTTTTAAAGAAATCTCCACACTGTTCTCCATAGCGGTTGTACTAGTTTGCATTCCCACCAGCAGTGAAAGTGGGTTCCCTGTTCTCCACACCCTCTCCAGCATTTATTGCTTTTACACTTTTGGATAGCAGCCATCCTGACTGGCGTGTACCTCATTGTGGTTTTGATTTGCATTTCTCTGACAATGAGTGCTGTTTAGTATCTTTTCATGTGTTTGTTAGCCATCTGTATGTCTTTTTTGGAGAAATGTCTGTTTAAATCTTTGGCCCATTTTTTGATTGGGTCATTTATTTTTCTTGAATTGAGATCCAGGTGTTGCTTGTATATTTTTGAGATTAATCCTTTGTCTGTTTCTTCATTTACTATTATTTTCTCCCATTCTGAAGACTTTCTTTTCACCTTGCTTATAGTTTCCTTTGTTGTGCAAAAGCTTTTAAGTTTAACTAGGTCCCATTTGTTTATTTTTGCTTTTATTTCCAATATTCTGGGAGGTGGGTCATAGAGGATCTTGCTGTGATTTATGTTGGAGTGTGTTTTGCCTATGTTCTCCTCTAGGAGTTTTATAGTTTCTGGTCTTAAATTTAGATCTTTAATCCATTTTGAATTTATTTTTTTGTGTCATGTTAGGAAGTGTTCTAGTTTCATTCTTTTACAAGTGATTGACCAGTTTTCCACAATTGTTCATAATATTCTTGTATGATCCTGTTTGTTATTGTCACATTGGTTGTAATATCCCCTCTTTTTTTTATGATTTTAGTTATTTTACTCTTTTTCTCTTAGTTAATCTAGGTAAGTATTTTTAAAATAAAATTCTCTGTGTATAACGAAGTTCACTCACAACAGTGCTGTTTATAAGGGCAAAAAGCCCTGATTGCTACTTATATTTTCATCGCAAAAGCTACTAATATCTGTTGAAACTTTACTATGTGCTAGGCCCTCATACATGCATTATGTCATTTAATTCTCACAACAGCCATGTGAGGTAGACACGAATCTTATCCCTAGTTTATATACGAGGCACAAACATGTGATAACTTGTCCAAAGTCAAACATCTAGTAGGTGGTGGAATCAGGATTTAAACTCTGGTCTTTGGGTTTATATAGATACAAATCCGTGTTATGCAACTATTAGCAAAGGAAGTATGTTGCAATAAAAGATATACTGCACTCTTCCAAGGAAGAACTCAAGAAATCTGCAAGTACCTAAAAACGTTGTATTGAAACATGTATGTCCAGGATGGGTTTCTGGCAACCAGTGGGTCCAATGGCTCTGAACCTTTTTTTGGTTGTGGGACCTATGTTAGTCTATTCCAGTTACGAAACCAAATACCACAGGCTGGATGGCTTAAACAAAAGGCGTTTAGTTTCTCATAGTTTGGGATACTAGAAGTCCAAGAGCAAGGTGCCAGCAAGTTCAGTTCCTGGTGTAGGCACTCCTGCTATATTGCAGTTGGGAACCTTCTCTCTGTTTCCTCACATGACATTTCCTCTGTGTGTGTGTGGAGACAGAGAGAGAGAGAGAGCGAGAGACCTGGTAAGTCCTCCTTTATACGGATGCCAGGTCCTTTGGGATTAGGGCCCCACTCTTACAACCTCTGTGTGTGTTGTGCTTGATCACTCAATTGTGTCCGACTCTTGGTCACCCCATGAAGTGTGGCACACCAGGGTCCTCTGTCCTTGGGAATTCTCCAGGCAAGGACACTGGAGTGGGTTGCCATGCCCTCCTCCAGGGGAACTTCCCAGCACAGGGATGGAACTCAGGTGTGCCACACTGCAGGTGGGTTCGTTACCGTCTAGCCACCAGGGAAGCCCAAGAATATTGGAGTGGGTAGCATATCCCTTCTCCAGGGGTACTTCCCAACACAGGAATTAAAACCTGTATTGCGGGCAGATTCTTTACTAGCTCCCTCAATTAACCTTAATTACCTCTCTAAAGGCTCCATCTCCAAATTCAGTCACATTGAGGGTTAGGGCTTTAAGAAAGGAAATTGGGGGCAACACAATTCAGCCCATAATAGGACTCCTTTGAGAATCTATTGGAAGCTCTACACACCCTCCTAAGAAGACTGTATACATGCCTCCCACAACTTTGCACACAATTTCAGGAACTTCTTGGAACCCAGGTTGAGAGCCACTGTTCTAGGTCGCCTTCCTCTTTTCCCAGATGGGGAAACAAGAGGTTCAGAAAGGGGAAGGGCTTTTCAGCAGGTTAGGAGAGAGGTAGGTCTCCTGATTCCTCATCAAGTGCTTGCCCTACCTTACTCTGCCTTGTGTTAGGCCTGTTAAGTCAGCAATCCACAGTGACCCCAAAACACTAGGGATTCTGTGGATGCAGTGAAGGGGAGTGCTTCACCTGGGGTGCTCAAGTGAGTGAACAAGGCTCTAGCTACAACTGACAGCAAATGGGGCAGATTTCATTGTTTCAAATCAGTCAGGAGGTTGGGGAGAAGCTGCACCAAATTCAACATACACACACAAGAGTTCTGAGTGTGAGGCGATGGAGGCGCAGTCCTACCAAACAGCAAAGTGGGGACTGAAGAGGTATAGTTGAACTGTCTGCTGGCCTTGACATGGGGCTGTCCCTCTACTCTCAGATTCCTCATTTGTACACCCCTGAGGAGTACACCTGTTAGATTTCTACATGAGATTATCTAGCTCTAATATTCTGTACATCTGTGATTCTGGGGCAGGAACCATGCGGGAAAAATCAGTTGAGGCATCTGGGTCCTCAAATCATGGGCCAAACAAATTTTTTTTTCATAATGTCTTCTGATGGCGTCAAAGAATTAGCAATAAAGCACATGTAGTTTAAAGAGATGAAAAATCCCTGATAAGCACGAGAAGACCCTTTACATATTCAGTCATTTAAGGTAAAGTCCCAAGAGAAATGTTCCCTCAATTTCGGCTTCAAGTCCATCCTTAAAAAGGGAGGCGAATTATAATAGCTGGAATTCCGAACAACCAGGTTAGAAGATGGAACAGTATTTATAATGGGAAAAGTTATGTTATCTTTAGGCAGAGGGCTGGCCCCAGAAAATGACTCTTGTTTCATTTCATCAATCAATGAGATTTTAAAAGAACATGAGATTCTTCCTGTTGACCCTATCAATGCCACAAACCAGTGTGGAGCCTTCACTTGGGCCACAAGACTAGAGACAAAAGCAGGGGCAGTCACTGAGGGGTGGCGGCTAACATTTAAGGAAAATTCTTTCAGCTTTGCCCCCTACAAAGAACTAAGGAAGGGCTTGAAGGGTTGTGCACACCCACCTACTGCTTCTGTGCCAGTGGAAGGTGGGAGCTCACCCAGTCTAGCACATCAAAGGTCTCAGTTTCTGTCTGAGGAGAAAGGGGGAGAAAAGAGCTGCTGCTGCGGGGAGCAGGGGTGAAGGCTGGTGTTAAGATAGAAGTGCCAAACGGGCAAGGGAGATGCCGCCCATCCAACCACCAGCACCAGCACCATCACCACCATATTGGCTCAAATAAGCTCTTCAGTCTCAGGGCTTCATAGACTAATCACAAAGAACAGGAGGGACTCCAAAGGCATGGCATCTGGCCCTTCCCACAAACAGCCTTAAACCATACTGCCCTCGGCTTGTCAAATCGGTGTATTACAATGCAGACACAGCGCTCTGGGTTTTTTGCCTTCATTTCTTTTTCTCAGGTTCTTGGTGCCCCCCCTCTGAGAGGAAGTGGATGGGGAGGGGAGAAGTCTCTGAGAAATTGTATCCAAGTACATCACTTCTGTGAGTTTCAGCACAAGTTCACAATTAAATTCTGAATGATAATGTACTACCCAAATATGAACTATTTATTAAAATTTGAGATTGATATTATAATTATGTAAGCATCACTTTATTATTAAAAAAGGTATGAGTTCTCAAAATTATAGCTATTAATGTAGATGATATAAGATTACTAAGCTCAGTTAGAGATGTTATAAAGAAAGAAAGTAACTTTGGTTCTACTTCTGCTTAGAACATAGTTACAGTATGGTTACACTGGGATGTTATTTCCTTAAGCATTATATTTTCCTCCAATTATACTGAAACGTAAGATAGATAGAGAAAAAGTCACAATATATGCGTTGAGTTTAATAATTGATCATGAAGTGTATACCCCCAAGTCACAGAAGGATAGTGTCGGCTACCCCCAACACTCCTAGAGTTTCCCTGTCTTATCTTAGGCCCGTTCCTTCTTCAAGGAGAATAGGTACACTCTTACTTATGTGCCATCCTTTCTTCCCTTTTCCTCAAAGATTTTATAATATATACATACAAATATATATATACACACACACACACACACACATATATAATGTTGTGAGTTAGTGCTGACGGCTACTTACAGTTATATGAATGGAAGTGTTAAATATATCTGTGTTTCTTCTTGGTTTTTCAATCTATGTTAAATTTGTGAGATTCATGCCTATTCTGTGTAGTAGTACTTTGTATATTTTTCCTAATGAAATTGTATTTTTTCACATGAAGAGGATCTGCAAGAGCTTTTGGATTTGAAGCCGGCAGGGCTTAATTTTGGGAGAGCCAGAGAGCCGTGGGTAATAGACTCCACTCTTAAAGGGGGCATACAAAATCTCACATGCTCCAGGACCCAGGGCTGAAGCAATAATTTGAAGCGAGCCTGGGTCAGAGGCAGCTGCTGATCTTGGAGAGCCTCCCAGAGAGGCAAGAGGCAGCTGGACTCACCCTGGGGGCATCGACCCTGGAAGCAGCCATTCTGTGGAGCTCCTTCCACCACGTGGACACTGGCACTAGCCACTGCCGTTTTGGAATCCTCCCTCTACTTACTAGCACCAGTGCCCAGACCTACCCATCAGCCTGTAGGCAATAATACTGGGGCAGGACAAGCTACTAGCCAGGCAGAGGTGCAGCCCCACCCACAAGCAAGCCTGCTGTCTTAAGAGTCCCTGGAGCTGGACCTGTCAATCAGAGGCCCTGACATACCACACTGGCCCTGTACACCAGTAAGAAGGCATTAAGCCAGGACTCCAGGGTCCTTCAGTCAGAGACCCTGGGACCTAGTTCCTGCCCACAGCAGGTCATCACTAGCCCCAGGACCAGTTATACCCATCAGTGGGTAGGCAACAGCCCTAGGATGCCCTGGACCCAGCCCCAGCCACCAATGGCCCAAAACACCAACTCCTGGACCCCTCCAGAGCCCTGAAGCCAGAGAACCCAAGAACCAGCTCCACACACCAGCAGGCAGACAACAGCAAGCGGAGTAACTCCAGCCCTGCAGCCTGCACTACAGGAAATAGGTCACCCACCAACAGGCCCACCCCAGCCCCGAGAGCCACTGAGTCCCAGCACAGTGTACCAGCAAGTCGACACCAGGTCTGGGACACTTTGGAGCTCTCAGCCAGCAGCTCTGCAATCTGTCCCCACACTGCAGTGTGTGGAAGCCCCCTTTGGGACATCTAGGATCCCACAGGCAGCCATGTGGGGAACTGGCCCCACCCAACAGTGAACTGAGACCAGCCCTGGGGCCCTCAGGGCCCTGCAGCTAGAGAGCCAGGAACAGAAACAGAGCTCCACCCACCAGTGAGCTGGCACTAGCCCCAGGACACCCTGGGCCCCAAACCCAGTCAACGGCAGGACAAACCAGCCTCAAGTCACCCTGGCATGTCAGCCAGCTGCCCCCAGAAACAGCCACACTCACCAGCAGGACAAAGCGAACTTTGGGACACCTAGGACCCCCTAGCCAGCAATGTAGGAGCGAGCGCTAGCTACGTCAGCAGGAGGCTATGGTTATTCATTTGATTTTGATTCATAGTGGGGAGACAAGAATGTTTTAGGCTTGCAGGATTATATGCAATAGAATTTATTGTTGTTTAGTAGCTCAGTCGTGTCCCACTCTTTGCCACCCATGGACATCAGCACGCCAGGCTTCCCTGTCCTTCACCGTCTCCCAGAGTGTGCTCAGACTCATGTCCATTGAGTCAGTGATGCCATCCAAACACCTGATCCTCTGTCATCCCCTTCTCCTGCCTTCAATCTTTCCCAGCATCAGGGTCTTTTCCAATGAGTCAGCTCTTCCCATCAGCTGGCCAGAGTATTGGAGCTTCAGCTTCAGCATCAGTCCTTCCAATGAATGTGCAGGGTTGATTTCCCTTTGGCTTGACTGGATTGATCTCCTTGCTGTCCAAGGGACTCTCAAGAGTCTTCTCCAGCACCACACTTCAAAGGCATCAATTCTTCGGCACTCAACCTTTTTTCTTGTCCAGCTCTCACGTCCCTACATGACTGCTGGAGAAACCATAGCTTTGATTACAAGGACTTTTGTAGGCAAAGTAATGTCTCTGCTTTTTAATATGCTCTGCTGTCTAGGTTTGTCTTTGCTTTTCTTCCAAGGAGCAAGTGTCTCTTCGTGGCTGCAGTCACCGTTCACAGTGAGTTTGGAGCCCAAGAAAATAAAGTCTGTCACTGTTTCCGTTGTTTCCTCATCTATTTGCCATGAAGTGATGGGACCAGATGCCATGATCTTCATTTCTCGAATGTTGAGTTTTAAACCAGTTATGTCACTCTTCTCTTTCACCTTCATCAAGAGGCTCTTTAGTTCCTCTTCACTGTGTGCCATAAGGGTGGTGTCGTCTGGGTACCTGAGGTTATTGCTGTTTCTCCCCGCACTCATTATTAGAAAATGTAAATCAAAACTATGACGAGGTATCACCTCACACCGGTCAGAGTGGCCGTCATCAGGATATCTACAAACAATACACGCTAGAAATGATGTGGAGAAAATCGAACCCTCTTGCACTGTTGGTGGGAATGTAAATGATACAGCCACTGGAGAACAGTATGGAGAGTCCTTGAAAAAACTAGGAATAAACAACCCTAAGGGCCGACAATCCCACTAGTGGGCACGTACCCTGATGATTCCATAATGGAAAAGGACACATGTATGCCAGGGTTCACTGCAGCACTATTCATAACAGCGAGGAAATGCAAGCAACTCAGATGACCATCTACAGATGAATGGATAAAGAAGTTGTGGTACATATATACAGTGGAACAACACTCAGCCATAAAAAGAAACACATTTGGGTCCATTCTATTGAGTTGGATGAACCTAGAGCCTATTATGCAGAGTGAAGTAACTCAGAAAGAGAGAAACAATTATCATATATTAACACACATGTATGGAATCTAGAAAGGTGGTACTGACGAACCTATTGGCAGGGCTGCAGTGGAGACACAGACATAGAGAACAGACTTGTGAATGCAGTGGGGGAAGGAGTGGGTGGGACAAATGGAGAGAGTAGCATCGAAACACATACATTACCATATGAAAAACCAGTAGCCATTGGGAATTTGCTCTATGATGCAGGGAACTCAAACCTGGTGCTCTGAGACCACCTAGATGGATGGGGTGGGGTGGAGTGGGAGCTGGGAAGGAGGTTCAACGGGGAGGGGATATATGTATACCTATGGCTGATTCATGTTGGTGTATGTCAGAAGCCAACATAATATTTTAAAGCAATTATCCTACAATTAAAAAAAGTTTGAAAAGAACCAAGAACAGAGAATCTAAAGGAGAACCGAACGGAGATGAAGAGTACAATAAGTGAAATAAAAATATACTTCAATGGTAGGTGAGAAGACACAGAGGAACGGATCATGAAGCTGGAAGACAGAATAGTGGAAATCACTGAAGCTGAACAGATAAAAAGGAAGAATAAACAGAGATGAGGACAGTTTCAGAGACCTCTGGGACCAGGTCAAGCATAGAAACATTTGAATTCTAGGGGTCCCAGCAGGAGAAGAAAGAGAGAAAGGGGCAGCGAGCATATGTGGAGACACACTAGCCGAACACTTTGCTAACCTGGCAAAAGACGTGGGTATCCAGGTACTGGAACACAGAGAGCCCTACACAGAAAGAAAACCACACCAAAACACATTGTAATCAGAATGGCAAAAAGTAAAGCTACAGAGGGGTATTAAAAGCAGCAAGGGAAAAGCAACACGTTACAAACAAGGGATTTTTCAGCAGAAACACTGCAGGCCAGAAGGGAGTGGCATGATATATGTGAAACGGTAAAGAGAAAAGCCTACAACCAAGAAGACACTACTGGAAAGACTGTCACTCAGATTTGAAGGAGAGGCCAGAGTTTGACAGACAGGAGAAAGCTACAAGAGTCCAGCATCACCAAACCAGCTTTACAGGAAATGTCAAGAGGACCTCTCCCAGCAAAAAAGAAAAGACGCAACTAGAAACATGAAAATGATGAGAGGAGAAAGCTCACTGGTAAAGGCCAATATGCAGGAAAGGTAGCACATCACTCACTTACAAAGCTAATGGGAAGGTCAAAAGACAAAAGTGGTAAAATCATCTGTATCCGCAGTGAGTAGTTAAGGGAGCATTGCTATTGTTTAGTTGCTAAGTCATGTCCGAGTCTTTGAAAACCCCATGGACGTAGCCCGCCAGGCTCCTCTGTCCATGGGATTCTCCAGGCAAGTTTATTGGATTTGGTTGCCATTTCTTTCTCCAGGGAACCTCCCCGACCCAGGGGTTGAACCCATGTCTACTGCATTGGCAGGCAAATTCTTGGCCACTGAGCCACCAGGGTAGCCCCTTAGTTAAGGGATATACAGAAGAAAAAGATGAACAATATGGTGTCAGAAACAGTAAACTCGAGGAGAGGAGTAAAAATGGGGGGTGGTTAACATGCATTTAACCTTAAGAGGTCAGCAGATTAAAGCAATCAGATAGAAAAAGAGACAGGCATAGTGTAGGGAACAGAGTCAATAACTATGCCCTATCCTTGTTTGGTGGCATATCATAACCGGAATTACAGTGTTGAACATTTTGAAATGGATAGAAATAATAACTCACGATGTTGTATACCAGGAGCTAACATAGTGTTGTAGGTCAATTACGCTTGAAAACAGACAAGCAAGCAAACAAACAAGGATGCGGAGGAAAAGAGATAAGCTTTGCACTTACCAGAGGGTAGGTGTGGGGGAGGGGAATTGGACAAAGGTGGGCCAAACAGACACACGTCCAGTTATTAGATAAATAAGTACAAGAGCTGTAACGTACAACATGATAACTACAGTTGACACTGGTGTATGTTATATATGAAAGATGTTAACAGGGCAAGTCCTAAGAGTTCTCCCATCCTAAGGGTTGTCTTTTCATCTTGTCTATAGTCTCCCCCAGCCCCTCGCCCCACCGCCTTTGCTGTACAAAAGCTTTTAAGTTTAATTAGGCCCCACTTGTTTATTTTCGTTTTTATTTTCATTACTCTAGGAGGTAGATGCAAAATCATATTGCTGTAATTTATGTCAAAGTGTGTTCTGCATGTGTTTTCCTCTAAGAGTTTCATAGTGTCTTGTGTTAGATTTAGGTTTTAATCCATTTTTAATTTATTTTTGTGTATGATGTTAGAGAATGTTCTAATTTCATTCTTTTCTGTGCAGCTGTTTTCCCAGCACCACTTACTGCAGTGACTGTCTTTTCTCATTGGTATGTTCTTGCCTCCTTTGTCAGAGATTAATTGACCATAGGTGCATGGGTTTATTTCTGGGCTTTCAATCCTGTTCCTTTGATCAGCATTTCTGTTTTTGTGCCAGTAGCATACTGTTTTGATGACTGTACCTTTGTAGTATTGTCTGAAGTCCAGGAGCCTGATTCCTCCAGCTCCATTTTTCTCGCTCAGGATTGCTCTGGCAATTCATGGTCTTTTGTGTCTGCATACAATCTTTGGGAATGTTTGATCTAGTTCTGTGAAAAATACCATTGGTAATTTGTTAGGGATTCAATAGCATCAGTAGGTTGCATTGGGTTGTATAGCCATTCTGCCAATATTGATTCTTCCAATCCAAGGGATGTCAGAGAGGCAGCAGTGAGCTGTGGCTTTAAGTTTGCCCCTTTGAAAAATGCATTTCTCAAGGAGGCAAAATCTGTTAAAAAAAAAAAAAAAGAGGTACAGAGTTTATTGTTAGAGACACAGCACAACAAGTAGGAGAGCACACAGAGAAACAGTTTGTTTAGTTAAGACAGAGAAGGCAATGATACACACTTGGAGAGAAAAGGTGTGGGCATCTGTCCTACTGAGGAGAAGTGCAGTAAGAGGCAGTTAAGTCATTTTTATAGGACAGTCCTTTGGGGTCTTTGTTTACGTTTGGCCAGTTATCTTGTTTCTTTTCTCACACCTGACCTGTCCTAGGACCCTCCCCAACATGCATGAGCATCTCTATTCCCAGATGCATGCCAGCCCGGAGACCTATGGGGGAGACGTGGCATCACACATTATGGGTTGGGGCCCCTTTGTTTTTGACCCCCAAGGAGCCTTTCTTCCCATGTGCAGTGTCTCTCCTGCCTTGAGAACGGGACATATGTGACCTCTTGATGTTTTACTCAAACAGAGAGTAGCCCCTCTGTCTCTGCCAGAGCTGTTATCTTACATTGTCCTCAGGAGACAAAGCCTGACTATTTACCCTGTTACTTATTCGTTCTATTTCAGAGTGCAAGCTGGAGACTGACTGTAAATACCTGGACTGAAGCCCACTTGCCTCCTTCCTTAGGAAGTGTCAAGCAGAGGCTAGTTGTAAATTCTTGGCCTCACAAGCATATAATATTTCTTTCCGTCTGTTTACATCATCTTGAACATCTCTCATTAGGATGTTATAGATTAGGATCTTTATCCCTTTCCTACCTCTGCCTTTCCCTTTTGGTAATCATGTTTTCAAAGTCTGTTTCCATTTATTTAATAAGTTCATTTGTACAACTTTTTAGGTTCCACATGTAAGGGACATTTGTCTTTCTCTTTCTGACTTTCTGCACTCAGTATGGCAATCACTACGTCCATCCATGTTGCCCCAAGTGGCATTATTTCATTCCTTTTATGGTAAAGTACTATTCCGCTGTATATGTGTACCACATATTCTTTATCCATTCCTCTGTCGATGGATATTTAGGTAGCTACCGTGTCTTGGCAGTTGTAAATAGTGCTGCAACCAACATTGGGGTGCATGCATCTTATAGATTTGTGAGTACAGCTCTTTGGTCTCCTTAGGTTTATTCCTTGGCATTTTATTCTTTTTGATGGGATGGTAAGGGGGATTGTTTATTTAATTTCTCTTTCTGAAATTTCATTGTTAGCATATGAAAATGTAAGAGATTTCTGTGCATTCATTTTGTATCCTGCAGCTTTACTGAATTCATCGTTGAGCTCTAATAGTTTTCTGGCAGCATCTTTAAGATTTTCTATGCACAGTATCATGCAAACTGTAAGCAGTGACAGCTTTATTTCCTTTCCAACTTGGATTCTTTTATTTCTTTCTCTCTGATTGCTGTGGTTAGATCTTCCGTAACTATATTGAATAAAAGTGGTGAGAGTGGCCATCCTTCTCTTCTTCCTGATCTTAGAAGAAATGCTTTCTTCTTTTTACTATTGACTATGATGTTATCGGTAGGTTTGTGAAATGTGGCTTTTTTTTTTTTTAATTTTATTTTATTAGTTGGAGGCCAATTACTTCACAACATTTCAGTGGGTTTTGTCATACATTGACACGAATCAGCCATTGAGTTACACGTATTCCCGAAATGTGGACTTTTAATGTTCAGATAGGGCCCCTCTATGCCCACTTTCTGGAGAGTTATCACAAATGGATGTTGGACTTTTTTCTAAAGCTTTCTCTGCATCTATTGAGATCTATGGATTTGTGGATATTGAAAAATTCTTGCATCACTTGGATGAATCCCACTTGATCATGTTGTGTGGTCCTTTTAATGTCTTGCTGGATTTGGTTTGCTACTGTTTGGTTGAGAATTTTGTGCCTATGTTCATCATTAATATTGCCCTGTAACTTTCTTTTTTGGTGGTATATTTGTCTGCTTGTGGTATCAGGGTGATGGTGGCCTCATAGGATGAGTTTGAGGAGTGCTCTCTCCTCTGCAAGTTTTTGGAATAGTTTCTGAAGAATAGGTATTGACTCTTCACCAAATGCCTGACGGAATTTGCCTCTGAAGTCATCTGGTCCTGGCCTTCTGTTTTATGGAAAATTTTAAATCAGAGTTTCAATTTCAGTACATATGATGTCTTTCCTTGTAGTTTCTATTTCTCTCTGGTTCATACTTGGAAAATTGTACCACTCTATATGCAGATCAAGAAGCAACAGTTAGAACTGGACATGGAATAACAGACTGGTTCTAAATAGAAAAAGGAGTACGTCGAGGCTGTATATTGTCACCCTGCTTATTTAACTTATAGGCAGAGTACATCATGTGAAATGCTGGGCTGGAAGAAGCACAAGCTGGAATCAAGATTGCCGGGAGAAATATCAATAACCTCAGATATGCAGATGACACCACCCTTATGGCAGAAAGTGAAGAGCAACTAAAAAGCCTCTTGATGAACGTGAAAGTGGAGAGTGAGAAAGTTGGCTTAAAGCTCAGCATTCAGAAAACTAAGATCATGCCATCTGGTCCCATCACTTCTTGGGAGATAGATGGGGAAACAGTGGAAACAGTGACAGAGTATTTTTTGGGGCTCCAAAATCACTGCAGATGGTGATTGCAGCCATGAAATTAAAAGACACTTACTCCTTGGAAGGAAAGTTATGACCAACCTCGATAGCATATTGAAAAGCAGAGACATCACTTTGCCGAGAAAGGTCCATCTAGTCAAGGCTATGGTTTTTCCAGTGGTCATGTATGGATGTGAGAGTTGGACTGTGAAGAAAGCTGAGCACCGAAAAATTGATGCTTTTGAACTGTAGTGTTGGAGGAGACTCTTGAGAGTCCCTTCGACTGCAAGGAGATCCAACCAGGCCATCCTAAAGGAGATCAGTCCTGGGTGTTCATGGAAGGACTGATGCTGAAGCTGAGGCTCTAGTACTTTGGTCACCCCATGCGAAGTGTTGACTTACTGGAAAAGACCCTGATGCTGGGAGGGATTGAGGGCAGGAGGAGAAGGGGACGACAGAAAATGAGATGGCATCACCGACTCGATGGACATGAGTTTGAGTCAACTCTGGGAGTTGGTGATGGACAGGGAGGCCTGTCGTGCTGTGATTCACGGGGTTGCAAAGAGTCAGACACGACTGCGCGACTGAACTGAAGTGAAATGAATAATTGGTCCATTACTTCTAAGTTGTCCATTTCATTGGCAAATATTTGCTTCCTGTATTCTCTTAGAATCCTGTGTATTTCTGTGATATCACTTGCAACTTACTTCTCCATGTCTAATTTTATTGAATTTAACCCTCTCCCTTTTATTCTTTTTTTTTTTTTTTTCTTTTGGATTTCACTGGCTCTGCTTTTAAATCATCATGGCTTTCTGTTCCATTCGGGAGGGGAGGGGTTCAGAGGGTCCAGTCGGCGGGACGACTTTGGTTCAGTCCCTGGTTTCTTGCTGCATAGAAGAGGCTGGGGTGTGAGGAGGGGACATGGTCGCGTGTTCTGAGGTCCCTGGCTGGCGGGACCCGAGCCCTGGACAGTGTGCTACCTCATTCCACCACCAGGAGGCGATTGTTCCCTCTGGGATTTCTTCCTGTGGGGACGCTGACAGCTTGCGTGGGGGTGGGGGGGGGCAGGAGTGTAATGTAGGGTCACAGAAGGTAAAGCAAGACCTAGGCCTGAGACTGGCATCGGTGGAGAGCACCACCTCTCCGCGGGGAGTCTGGGGCTGAAGGGGCGGGGGGAGGAATTTCAGGACCTGGGTCCCCCTGACAGAAGTCTAGGGGAAGGAAATCATGCAGCCCAAGGCAACAGTTAATGCAACACAGTGGGAGATGTTCCTTCTCTACCCTGCCAGGCAACCTCTTCCCCCTAGTTGGGAAGGGGCAAGATTTTTGGAAAACACTGCTGCCTGCTTGGGTCTGCGCACCACCCTGGTGGAGCCAAACTCTAGAATTCGCTTGCAGTGGAACTGGGGGAGACAGCCAAGCTGGGTTAACTGCATAGACGGGGACAGCTCCGAACTCTCTCCTCCAGCCCCCAAATGGACGAGCTCCGGATTCCCGAAATTCACGGAGGGACCCACTAAAACGAAAGGGAAAGGGACTATTAAAACTAGGTTTGTCTTTCCCTGTCCCCAGCCCCCTGGCCCCCTTCCCGCTGGGCGCCCCCTGCAGGCCGCGTCCTCAGGACGCGTCATCACCTGTTGCAGATGGAGGCGCACTTCGGTGGCATTTTCCCAGGGTACCACGCTGGCGCGGAAGGAGCTGGGCTCAGCCTTCTGTGCCTCCTGGATAAGGCGGTGCATGGGGTAGCCGCGGCGAGGGAAGGCCACATCGCCACCGGCCAGCAGCCCCATGGGACAGAAGTCGTTGGTGCCGTCGCCCACGTAGGAAAGGCGCTCGAAGTGCACGCGGTCGTGGGCCCGCTCGCGCAGGTAGTCGCTGAGCACCTTGTGCTTGCACGTGTTGGCGGGGCAGCGCGCACAGCTGTGTGAGTGGAAGGGCTGCAGCACCAGCAGCCGCCGAGCGTCGGGCCCTGAAGGGTTGCTGAAGATGCGGCGGAACAGGCCTTGGTGGCCGGCGGCGCGCAGCGCGCTCTCCACGCCAAAGGTGTTGGCATCTGAGATGAGAATAACCTCAAAGCAGGAACCCTGCTTGGCCACAAACTGCAGCATTTCGCCCATGCCGGGCGACAGCAGGATGGACTCGTAGACCACGCGCAGGTCTCGCGGCCGCACGCCCTGGTCACCCAGGTACTGGAAGACGTGCTGCATGTACTCATTGTAGAAGCCATCGCGGTAGGTGGCACGCAGGCTCTCTGGGAGCCATATTCCTCCATGATAGTCGCATCAAAGTCGAAGGTCAGGAGGAAGCGCGGCGAGCCCTGCGCAGCCATCCTGCTGTCCCTAGACAGGCATCGGAGGCCAGCAAATGGAAACCACCCGCTCACTGTCAGTACATCACCCTGAGCACCACCTGTAGGGATTGTTGGCCTCCAGCTGTCGGTCCAGAGCTCCTGACCACCATACAAGGTCCATGTGAGGGTGCCCAGCCTGGTGGCTTTGTTTCCACCACTAACATCCACCTGATCCTATCCCCTCTCCTGAGCCCCAGGAACCACTCAGTAAAAACAGCCCATCAAATAAGCTAAGGACCACAAGGCCCTTGCTAGGCATCCTCTTAACAATCCCTCATGATGCTGGAAAGGTTACAGATATTATTGAAGACCTAGAAAGAGTAACCAACTTGTGCAAACATCACCCACTATATATGGCAGAGACAGACCTCAAAACCAGATCTCAGAGTCTGAGACCAGTGTTTTTTTCTCTATATGTTCATTGCCCCTTTCTTGTGTATGGTACATCATGGCTTACAAATCAGCTTCACTCATATTCTGTCCTTGCTCAACACAATTCCATGGATCCAGCAGATGAAAAGGACTCGAGAGATTAAATAACTTGCCCAAGGCTACCATGTTTCTATTGGGCAAAGCCTGGTTCATGAACACTTGGTCACAGCCTTGCCTGCCCTCTGTCCTCAAAAGGGAAAAGGCAGATGCCCAGGGCTGGGCATCCACTGCAGCTGAAGGGCTAGGACCCCTGGGTACCACAGGTGATCTAGGACTGTCTCACTCAGTGGTGCTTCTAGAGACTGGCAGTCCGCCAAGAGTCAGGTTGATATTTCTGCCAGATTTTGCTATGTGACTTTGGGGACAGGATTTGGCTTCCTGGGGCCTTCACCAATGCTGCTTCAAACCTACAACTCCCAGTTGCTCCCCTCCACCCTGGGTTTAAATGAGAAACTAGATGCAGCTGGGACACATCTGGACCACTACTGCGAGCCAGACTAGACAGGGGCAGGAGCAAACGTCTGGCTGGCTGCTGCCCTCTGGTGGTGAGAGTGGGTTGACACTGGGTACCCCTCTGACTTTGTCAAGGTGACTCTCCCCAGACCATCCCAGGACAGCAAGGAAAATCAACAGCTTCTCAAGAGAGAGACTGGGACTTTGCAGGAGCAGGGCACCAGTCAGAGGAAGGGCTCCCTCCATCTTGAGGTACCCCATCTGTCCCCACTCCCTGGCTACACATGGAATGGGGGTTTCAGCCTTTTCCCTAAGCATTTGTAGTCTAGGAATCTAGTTGTGGCCAAAGCTCTGGAAGCTTTCTCCTGAGTGACTGAATCCTCTTGTGGTCAGCAAATAGTGTCTCTCAGAGGAAAGGGGGACAGGACCTCTGAGCTTTTCCAGCCGGGTGGGAAGCGGCGGCGGCAGAGGTCTGTCCCAGCTGAGTTTGGAGTGTGAAGAGTAGGGGTACACGGGCTAGCTGAGGTGTTTGGGCTCAGGATGGAGCAAGGGGTGCTTACGGGAATTGGAGGGGATGCGGTGTCTTATCCACCCCCGGATTTCTGGGCTTCGGCTCTCACGAGTCCCTCCAGTCCGGAGGGGCCGTGGATGACGTGCGTCTGGGCCGTCCCCTCCACTTGCCCCCCATCCCCCCTCCCTTTTATTCTTGATGGATCTGGCAAAAGGTCTATCAATTTTGCTTATCCTTTCAAAGAACCAGCTTTTAGTTTTATTCACTTCAGTTCAGTCACTCAGTTGTGTCTGACTATTTGCAACCCCATGGACTGCAGCACGCCAGGCTTCCCTGTCCGTCACCAACTCCTGGAGCTTACTCAAGCTCCTGTCCATCGAGTCAGGGATGTTCTCCAATCATCTCATCCTCTGTTGTCCCCTTCTCCTCTCACCTTCAATCTTTCCCAGCATCATGGTCTTTTGCAATGAGTCAGTTCTTCACATCAGGTGGTCAAAGTAGTTTCATTGATCTCATCTGTTGCTTTCTTAATCTCTATTGCTTATATCTCTGCTCTGATCTTTGATTTCTACCCTTCTGCTAACTTTCCATTTTCTTTGTTCCTTTTTCTCTCATTGCTTTAGGTGTAAGGTTAGGTTGTTTATTTGAGGTTTTTCTTGTTTCCTGAGGTAAGATTGTATTGCTACAAAATTCCCTCTTAGAACTGCTTTTGCTGCCTTTTGTGTTTTCCCTTTCATTTCCCCATAGGTATATTATGATTTACTCTTTGATTTCTTCACTGACTTCGCCTCCACATGTTTGCTTTTTTCTACAGTTTTGTTTTTTGCTGCAGATGATTTCTACTTTTTATCACTGTTCAAGAATATGGGTTTGTTGTTGATGTTCAGCCGCACAGTCGTGTCTGACTCTTGGCGACCCCATGGGCTGCAGCTTGCCAGGCCTCCGTGTCCCTCACCATCTCCCGAAGTTTGCCTAAGTTCATGTCCATTGCATCGGTGATGCCATCCAGTCATCCCATGCTCTGATGCCCTCTTCTCCTTCTGCCCTCAGTCCTTCCCACCATCAGGAACTTTTCCAATGAGTCAGCTGTACATATCAAATGACCAAAATAATGGAGTTTCAGCTCAGCATCATTCCTTCCCAATGAGGATTGTTGATTCCGCTTAAGATTGACTGGTTTGAATTCCTTGCTGTCAAAGAGACTCGCAGGAGTCTTCTCCAGCACCACACTTTGAAGGCATCGATTCTTTGGTGCTCCACCTTCTTTACACTCCAACACTCACAACCATACGTGCCCACTGGGAAGACCATAGCCTTGACTATATGGATCTTTGTCAGCAGAGTAATGTGTCTGATTGTCAACACACTGTCTAGGTTTGTCATAGCTTTCCTGCCAAGAAGCAAACATCTTCTGATTTCATGGCTGCAGTCACCATCCGCAGTGATTTTAGAGCCCAAGACGAGGAAAGCTGTCACCATTTCCACCTTCCCCCCCCCCACCTCTAATTGTCATGATGTAATAGGGTGGGATGCCATGATCTTTTTCTTTTCAATATTTAGTTTTAAGCTGGCTTTTTCCACTCTCCTTCTTCACCCTCATCAAGAGGCTCTTTAGTTCCTTTTCCTTTTCTGCCATTAGAGTGGTATCATCCCCATATCTGAGGTTGTTGAGGTTTCTCCTGCCTATCTTGATTCCAGCTTGTAAATCTTCCAGCCCGCACTTCTCATGATGTGCTCAACATATAGATTAAACAAACAGGGTGACAGCAGACAGCCCTGTCATACTCCTTTCTCAATCCTGACCAATCAGTTGTTCCATACAGTGTGTGTTTCTTCTGGACCCACATACAGGTTTCTCAGGAGACAGGTAAGATGGTCTGGTATTCCCATCTCTCTAAGAGCTTTCCACAGCTTATCATGATCCACACAAAGGTTTTGGCATAGTTGATGAAACAGAAGTAGATGTTTTCCTGGAATTCCCTTGGTTTCTCTATGATCCAGCGAATGTTGACAACTTGATCTCTGGTTTCTCTTCCTTTTCTAAACCCAACTTGGACATCTGGATATTCTTGGTTCGCATAATGCTGAAGCCTAGCATGCAAGATTTTAAGCATTTCCTTAATAGCATGGCAGGTGAGTGCAATTGTCTGATGGTTAGCACATTCCTGGTGCTACTCTTTTTGGGAATTGGGGTGTGGATTGACTTTTTCCAGTCCTGTGGCCACTGCTAGGTCTTCCACGTTTGCTGGCATATTGAATGCAACACTTTGATGGCATCATCCTTTAGGGTTTTGAGAAGTTCTACTGGAATTCTGTCGCATCCACTAGCTTTATTAAGAGCAGTGCCCTTTAAGGCCCATTTGACTTCACTCTCCAGAATAGGTTGCTCTGGGTGGTGACCACACCATCGCAGTAATCCAGTACATTAAGATCTTTCTTGTACAGTTCTTCTGTATATTCTTTCCATATCTTCTTGATCTTTTCAGCATCTACTAGGTCTCTTCTGTTTCTGTCCTTTATTATGCGCATCTTTGGGAAAAATATTCCCTTAATATCTCCAATTTTCCTGAAGAGATCTCTAGTAGTTCCTCTTCTGTTTTTTCTTCTAGTTTTATACACTGTTCATTGAAGAAGGCCTTCTTGTCTCTCCATGCTTTTCTTTGGAAATCTGCATTTAGCTTGATACCTGTCCCTTTCTCCCTTGATCTTTGCTTCTCTTCTTTCTTTAGCTATTTGTAAGGCCTCCTACCACTTTGCCTTCTTGGTTTTCTTTATCATTTGGATGGTTTTGTTCACAGCCTCCTGTACAGTATTACAGACCTCAGTCCATCTTCTTCAGACACACTGTTTACAAGTTCTAATGCCTTGAATCCATTTGTCGCTTCTGCTGCATCATCATAGTGGATTTGCCTTAGGTCGTACCTGACTGGTCTAGAAGTTTTCACCACATTTTTAGGTTAAGCCTGAATTTTGCTATGTGAATCTGATGATCCGAGCCACAGTTAACTCCAGGTCTTGTTTTTTCTGACTATATACAGATTCTCCATCTTCAGCTACAAAGACTGTAATCAATTTCATGTTGGCATTGACCATGAGGTGATGACCATGCATAAAGCTGTCTCTTGTGCTGTTGAGAAAGGGTATTAGTATCTCAATAATATGGAATTACTTACAAGGTCTCTGGCCGCTATAAGCACATCCTCTTATGGTACCACCACCACAATCGAAACAAAACCGTTTTCATCACCTGCAAAATTGCTTCTGGGTTTTTGTCAGTTAAGCCCTTATGTCAATCCCCAGAGGCAGGCAACACCCCATCTGTCTTCTCTATATATATTTTGACCCCCTCAAGAATGTCGAGTAAATGGAATAGGCAGTAGGTCGACTTACCCACGAGGATTCTGTGAGGGAAAAGGATATACAGGTGACTCCTGGATGTGCAATGTACATGTCACCTGAGTATAGTGAAATGGGTTGATTGTTACCTACCTATTCGTCAGACTGAAG
The DNA here is from genome assembly GCF_963930625.1 of Muntiacus reevesi. NCBI lineage: Eukaryota > Metazoa > Chordata > Mammalia > Artiodactyla > Cervidae > Muntiacus > Muntiacus reevesi. The sequence continues at coordinate 63,456,754 of NC_089271.1, forward strand.
GCTTAACCTGTCTATAATGTGTATATGTGTTTTCTGTTTAACTCATATTTAATTCAATGCAATTTCTCTTCTATGCTTGGAAGGGTTGTTTTATGAATTAGAAATGGTAAATCTTTTGAAAGAAAGTGAATCTTCTTTGTAAAAGTCCTCCATCTGCATCTGAGCAGTACTTACCAGGATGTCAACATTGATTGCACAAGCACAGGTACAACAAGCACACTGTAGTCACTCAAACGCTGCTCCCTGGGTCACACAGGGACAGTCCACCTGGCAACCCTGGCAGGCCCAGAGTACCTGGCCGGACCTGCCCATTGGAGGTGAGAGTGTCCCCACCTTAAGTCAGCTGAGTAGCAGCCTTTATTGCATCTGCAAGCTTAACCAACTGCTATCATGCAAAGGAACATATAAGCCAACTGCAGGGATTAGGACTTGGACATTTTGGGGCATGATTACTGTGCCCACTGCAGCTAGCGCTCTCTTCAGGGCTCACCTACTGTAAATTCTTTGTTTGTGCCAGTGTTCCTCAATAGTCCAGAGAAAGCGGTAGACCTGGGACTGGTGCTGGTGGGCTGGGGGTGTGATAGGGAGGGAGCGTCTTCCCTGGAGTTGGACAGGCAGCAGAACCAGGCAGGATGGGGCCTAGGGCTCTCCAAGGCTGAAGGGGAAAGGCAACAGGGATGCCCTGAATGAGGCCAGGCTTGTGCATTCCTCCTACCCCCTGGGGCCCAGATGGATTTCTTTAACCTGTGCCTCAGGCCCTGCCACGGATTTCCCACTGGAAGTGGAAGGCTTGGGGCTGAGCCAAGGCCTGTGATGTCTATGTTTCCAGCAACATTATGGTGAGGTAGTTGGTCTGAGCTGTGTGCTCAGAGGAGGGAAGGGAGCCTGGTAAAAAGTGAACGAGGGGTTGTGTTCATGCCCTTGCACCTCCACTTCCCTCAGCTTCTCCACTTCCTCACCCTGGTGACCACAGTCCCGGGCCCCTCTGTGCCCAAGGGTGGGGCTGATGCTGTTGCTGGACTCCCCGGGCACAACTTACCTACATGTCTCAGTGGCCAGAGACCTCAGCTGGATGGTCTCTGCCAAATTTACTCACTCGGACAATAGCTAGAAGTGCTACACCACCAGGCAATAACCACTGGATCAGCTCTGAACTAAGTGATCAAGCCCACCTGCTCCAGGGAGGAGTCTGAGAGTGGGAGGAGTAAGTCCCACCCATGTTCTTTTCTGACACTGAGGTGTCTACTATTCCAACCCACACGTAGACTGTCCACCTCACCTCATTCCAAGAGGCCTGGAAGGGAATCAACGTGAGAATATGGGCGCAGTGTTCCCCATTGTCCAGGTGCAGTCACTCCTATATTCGCTTCCTCGTGGCACCCTTCTTGTGCCTGCCTCGGTTAATTCATCTTGGGCGATCTCCTATTTCTAAGATGAGCAGCAGTATCCCTGGTGCTCTCCAGAGCCACCCTTCCCATTTTCATTCATCCACACCCTCAGCAGTTGGCAGATATCATAGAATGGCAAGGTAGGATCCAGGGCCTCCTCCAGCGACTCCAACTCTGTGAGAGTCCCAACACCCTGTCCTGAGGTGTGCTGACTCCTGCATCATCCCTGTCCTACATTTTGGGAACATGACAACACCCCTTGAATATTGGGGGTCCGACCCTGGCTTCTGCTCACTCAATGCCTTACAGAATCTGGACCAGTCTCTACTTTCTTTTCTCCCCAAATCACATCCTTATGCCTCAAGGGCATTATCCTTGCTGACATTTATTCACACAGAGAGATATCCAGGCACCAACTCTGAATGTGCTACCTTCCATCATACCCCCTTTTGTGTAATAAAACCCTGGTGTTTCAGGAATGGTGTCAGGCAGAACCTACCCTCAGTTCACTCAAACACAGATCTGTCTCTCTGAGTCTCAGGCTGGCACAGTCCTGGAGTGCTGGCTGAGAGAAAGGCAGTGCTCCGCAAATTCCAGCAATGAGGAAATTGAACACAGAGTTCAGACTCATTGTCATGTGCCCTAAACAAGTAGTCTGTCATTTCTCCAAAGAAGACATACAGTTGGCTAACAAACACATGAAAAGATGCTCAACATCACTCGTTATCAGAGAAATGCAAATCAAAACCTCAATGAGGCACCATTACACACCAGTCAGAATGGTTGTTATCCAAGAGTCTACAAGAAATAAATGCTGGAGTGGGTGTGGAGAAAAGGGAACCCTCTTACACTATTGGTGTGAATGCAAACTAGTACAGCCACTATGGAGAACAGTGTGGAGATTCCTTAAAAAAATGGAAATAGAACTGCCATATGACTCAGCAACCCCACTCCTGGGCATACACACCGAGGAAACCAGATCTGAAAGAGACACGTGTACCCCAATGTTCATCGCATCGCTGTTTATAATAGCCAGGACATGGAAGCAACCTAGATGCCCATCAGCAGATGAATGGATAAGAAAGCTGTGGTACATATACACAATGGAATATTACTCAGCCATTAAAAAGAATACATTTGAATCAGTTCTAATGAGGTGGGTGAAACTGGAGCCCATTATACAGAGTGAAGTAAGCCTGAAAGAAAAACACCAGTACAGTATACTAACACATATATATGGAATTTAGAAAGATGGTAACGATAACCCTCTATGCAAGACAGAAAAAGGGACACAGATGTATAGAACAGAATTTTGAACTCTATGGGAGAAGGCGAGGGTGGGATGATCTGAGAGAACAGCATCAAAACATGTATATTATCAAGTGTGAAACAGATCGCCAGTCCAGGTTGGATGCACGAGACAAGTGCTCGGGGATGGTGGCCTGGGATGACCCAGAGGGAAGGGATGAGGAGGGAGGTGGGAGGGGGGTTCAGGATGGGGAACACATGTAAATCCATGGCTGATTCATATCAATGTATGGCAAAAACCACTACAATATTGTAAAATTATTAGCCTCCAACTAATAAAAATAACTGGGAAAAAAAGAAGTAGTCTGGGATACTGAGCTGGGATACTCTGGGAAATATCATTTGTTGGAAGATCTGTGTCATGGGTCTGGTGAAACAGTATTTGACAGGGACCCTGCAAGAACAGAGACCTACTAACCATACTCGCCACAGAGCATGATGGGACCATTTCCACTCAAGGGTATAGAGAGGCTCAGGCTGGAGGCGAGGGTGGTCAGCTGGCTAGGGCAGGGAGGATGCGAAAAGACTGAGGACACCACCATCCATCTCTGGCTGCCAGGGTGCAGTCTGACCTGGTTGGCACCAAACAGATGCGTCTCCTGACCTCCAGCCCAGAGACTAGCCTGTCTCCTGTGTTCCCTGTACCTTCCCTCCTGCTCCCCAGCTCACTGGGTCCAAGCTTCATGCCCAAGCCCTTTATTGAATCCAAAGAAGGAAAAGGGAAACTATTGGTGCCTGAGTCTCAGGTGAAGGCTAAAGAGGAGATGAGGACTGTGTGCAGGTTCCAGCGTGCAAGGTGGGACTGGGGCAGGAGTGGGGATGGTATGGGCAGTAGGGACTCCAATGAGAAGGCAGAGCCTGGGAAGGGCGAGATGAGGGCACCTGTGCCTGTTTCCACCTGCTGAACTACACGTTCAGGCAAGGTCACCAATGGCAAGTCATGGGAGGGATCGAGGGTGCTCCAACAGGAAAAGAGAGTGGTCACGGTAAATAGGACAATGAGTCCAGTGTGGCAAGGAGAATGGGTTGGAACTCTGTTAAGGGGGTCATGAGTTCCTTCCGATGGGGAGGAAGAATGTCAGCGATGGATGGGAACTGGCAAATCCTTGAGGAGGGTGTTTAGAGAACTAGAAGAGGGCCTTTAGGGGAATGGGAGGATGTGCCAATGTGGCCAGACAAGGCCCTCAGTGAACCCAGACCAGGGGTATCCGTTGCCCTGCTGGCCTGGATGGTAGCAGAGGCTGACCCAGAGTCCCCAACACAGGATGCCAAAGGTACTGTTCTGCAGCAGGATCTGATATGGAGTGGCTCCCCACCAGGCCTTGCCCCACTCCTCCAACCCCTACCCCACAGAGAGAGGGCAGAACACAGAATATGAGAAGTCCTTTAATCAAAAACTGCTGTGAGACTGGGGCGGAGAGGGGGCAAATCAAGGGGCAGAGGATGCCCTGGTGGAGGCAAAACAGGAGGCAACAAGGTTGGCCACAGCTCACCAGCCCCAGAGGTAACACCTGCTCCTCTTGCAGAAAGATGTTGGTCTCAACCTATGAAACAGCAGAGTCAGGGAACAGCCTCAAGACAGGGCCAGCCCACAACCCTGCTCAACAGCCAGGACTGTGGGAAGGGGTATGGTGTGTGTAACACTCACTTCAAAGGATCTGGAACTTGTCAGCCAAGTGCTGCATGGCGGCTGCAATAGGGAAAGGCATAAGAAGGTGCTCCAGACAGAGGGATATAGAAGCATGTCCCCTTGTCCCTGTGTGGAACAACCTAGCCCTACAACCTGAAACCCACCCCACTAGCCCCAATTCAAAGAGCTCTGGGCCTGATCACTCCCCACCACCTGAGTTCAATGTGGAGCTATTTCCTAAAATGAACCAAAATGTGCCAGCAGCTCTCAAGTTCAAAAATTGTTCACAAACAAACAATCTAAGAGGAACCTTAGAGGCCACACCAAGCAGCAGTTAAAGGGAAAAATCAACATGGTGTCTCCACAAGTCCTGTCAGAAGAAGCTCTCTAGGACTCATCTGGCGGACAGTGTGCACACAGTCCACACAGTACTTTGCTACTTGTCTGCACGCCCAGCTAAACATGCACCGCATGCTCCAGGGACAGGCTTGATAAGTTCTCCTCCCCACAGGAATGCTGATCCCTACGAGGTCCCCTGACCTGCAGCCCACCCCACCCCAAGTGCACATCCCGCTTCTGCACTAAGAACCCGCTGCTCTCTGTCCCTGGTTCCTGATACTGTATTGCTCTTTAAGGTCATCCATTTCTCTCTGTAGCACCAGACACTAGGCCAGTAGACATGGGAGGAAGAGAAAAGGTTAGTATAGACTGCCCTCCCATCGCCTCCTTTTTCTCCTCTCCCCAGGGCCATCCATCCAAACACCAGATGTCTAGAATGGCAAGGGAAAGACTTTTCTCAGTGGACAGGAGGTGGGCTCCTTCTGAGGGGTGTGGGATGGGGACGAGGCGGGGAGGCCCACACATTTCAGTGGCACTTGGATCCAGATTCCACCATGAGGATTGGGTGTGCATTTCAGGAGCCAGAGGAAGCCTTACCTGAGGACAGTCCAGCATTCCCGGTGGCTGCTGCTTCCTTTCCCGTCTTGGGGAATGGTTGGTTGTTTCCTGGTCACCTGAGAGGGAAAGGACACACAATCCAGCTTCCCAGGCTCCTAGTGAGGTGGAAAGGGTCAACCAGACTCTAATGTGAGGTGAGGCAGCACCTCGATCTGCTGGCAACAAGCCTCCCCTGCTCTGCCTGGCAGGCTAGACCTTCTCTATGGGCCTGCCTCCCCTGTTCCCCAAGGGCTGCATTTTCACCACTGCGGTCCCCAAAGACTGTGGTTCTGGGTTCGAGCCTCTCAGAGCTGCAGCCACAGCCAGCACCTGGGAGAGCAATGTGGGTGAAGAGCACTTGACAGGAAAGGCTATTAGCCTGCAGGTCTACGCCCAGAGCAGCTGTTGGGGCACTGCCACCGATGACCTCTGCCAAACAAATCCCACACAGAAGGTGATGGGGCCAGGGCCAGGCCTGTCGATACCCTGTTTCCCATGGGAGAAGCTACCTGAGAGCAAGGCTGAGCCCCCAGAAGAGAGAGAGAGAGAGAGAGAGAGAGAGAGAGACAGACAGAGGTATCTGCCCTCACCCCTGGGCTCCTCCCCCCATATCAAAGCCCAAGACACTCATCTGTGGGTTCAGGTCCTCTGGGCACGACTTCTCCTGGGCTCAGGATCAAGGGATCTGAGTTTCCTGGATTTTGGGGGTCTCTGATGTTGAGGTCATCACTGCTGGGTTCTCCATGATGTGCCCACGGAGATGATGGCCATGCCCAGTGAGTGGGAAGCTAAAACAAAGGTTTTTCACCAATCTGGACTAACGTGTGTGTGTGTGTGTGTGTGTGTGTGTGTGTGTGTGTGTGTGTGTGTATCTATGTATGTGTGTACCAGTGCATTTATATGTCTGTGTCTGTGTGTGTGTGAGCAGGCGAGAGTTGGGACTGGGCTGAGGCAGGGGAATGGGAAGAGAATTGAAAGGCTGACCCCTTGAGCACTTTCTCCATCAGTCGGCCCCAGGCCAGCAGGCAGAGCTGAGTGGGGGACAACAGGGCAGCACTGAGAAAGCCCGGGCCCCTTGAAAGAAGGTTTGGGGAACAGCTAGGAAGTAAGATTCAGGAAAGTCATTCATCTAAACACTGACGCTGTGTGAAGCTTTTAAGGGGTCCCCTTAACACAGTTAAGCTCCCAGCCCTCCCTTCCTCTCTAGTCCCAGCCTCGCGGAGACTGGAAACAGTCCAAGGGTGGAGAACCGAGCCCAGCACACCCAAAGTGCTACTTTAACGTTTGTCCCTAGTAAAAGGACCCCAATCTGACATCCTAATGACCCAGTGACCGAGGGGCCACCCAATGACGACCCCTGAGGGATGGACAGAGGAAGCACGGGTGAAGACGTGTGTCCTGGGGAGGGTGGGAGGCAGAAGAGTGGGGAGAGAGGAAGGGCCTGGCCTACTCGCTTGGCCCTTTGTGACTGGGTCTCTATTTGGGTCGTTGTCTTCTCCCACCACCGCCATCGGTGACATGGCCTCCCGGGCCCTCCTGGCCACAGATTTCACCCCAGCGCCCGTGTGCTTGGACTCTTTGGCTCCCCAAGGGACCAAGGCATACTTCTTGGACCTCCCGAGCAGCGGAATGCCAGAGACTGGGGGCAAAGGGGACGGTTCCAGGGGAGTGGACGAGGTTCGCTGCTCCCAGGAAGGGAAGGTTCTCCCCAGGGCAGGTTTGGAGACGCCCCCAAGGGATTTCTTCTCCTGCTCTCTCTTCCTCCTAGGAGTGACGCATGGCAGGCTGCCTGTAGTGGCAGCTGCAGTAGCTGCCAACTACTGGTACTCCCTGGTAGCTCTGCTGGCAGCCACCCTTCCCCCAGAGCTTGCTCTGCATTTCTTAGGTGGGAAGATGTTCAGCTCTTCGTTGCCCTGCCTGTCCTGCCTTTCCACAACCGAAGTGAACCCTCGCAGAACAGAGGACAGGAACGGGTCTGGCAGGCTAAGAAGGAGCTTCTCCCTGCCTTAGACAGTCGAGTGTCTGGGCGTGTTCCTAGGACCCTTGAGGCTGTTGAGCTTAGCTTGGCCTCCTTTGGGATAAATGCTCACCCTCATCAGCTCTATCTCACTGAAGTCATCAGAGGACTCGGAGCCAGACAGCAGCCCAAACGAGCCTTCCAAGGGGGCTGCTGGTGATCTGCAGCCACGTTCAACCTACTCTTAGTGCCTCTCTTAGGGTTCCCCCAGGCCCGGCCCGCCTCAGCCCCACCGACCTGGAGAGAGCCGGCCGCAGCCAGCACCGCTGCCCCACAACTCTGGGGGACTGTGCCTCGAATGCTGGTACCCGCCTTGAGGTCGGCCCACAAGGAGGACACATCGGTGATCGCATAGCTCTCCAGGGACAGGTATCTGCGGACGCCCAGTATGTCCAGGTCACTCACTTGCCACAGGATGGCCGCCACTGACTCGTCAGCCAGCTGCAGGGCCTCCCCTTTGTCATCGGCCAGGGAACCAAGCCGGTCTTCGCGGCCCCACAGCACCGCCCTCCCCTGCCCCCCACTTCCAGCACCTCCCACTCTGAGTTGAATCCCTCAGGGTTTGGGTACCCATCTCTACCCTCACCCTCACCTTCACAGTGTCCTCACCTTGGAGCCCAGTCCAGGTGCCTGCGGGGCTGTGGAGTTGGCCTGAGGGACGCGGGTCTGTTTCCTGCCCCCTGGGCTGAAACCCGCTCCCCAAACTGACACCTCATCATCCGGGGAGCTCATGTAGCCATCTGGGTGGCCCCCGCACCTGAGGCGGCGATGATTTATCAACCGAGTTGTGGTGGCAGTGGTGGTGGCGGTCACAGAAAGTGAGGCCAGCGGCATCTGGAGCGAGCGGTCAAGCACCACAGGCACCGAATGCACAAGATTGTGGCAAACTGCCCCAGGCTTCAGGAAGCCTGGGACGCCCCAGCCATGGCCTCCTTATTGATCTGGTTCCTACCAACCAGTGTGCGCCTTGTTTGCCCGGCCCCTCAAGGAGTAACCAATGGGGCCAAAGGCCCCCTCCAGTTTGCTGCCAAGCCCAGGGGTCATCAGGGCAGTTGATGAGTTGGTGGTGAAAGTGATGGTATGAGTACCGCTGTCAAGCCTCTCGTCCCACCTCCTCCTGTTCTGCCTTCCCTTTCTGATTAGAGTCACAGCCCTGAGCCCTGACTCTGTACAGACTGGGTGGAGCGGGAGGCAGGAGGGTCCTGAGGGCCCTGGTCTCCTGGGAGGTGAGGATGAAACGTCAGAATGGAGACGCTGGGCACTTAGAACGTGCTGAAAGCATTTGCCAGCCTCCCTTCCACCACAAGCCTTACGACCCAATGAGAGACTGGGCAGAGGAATCCCACAGTCAGTGATCAGTGGTCGGCGTACTTCTCCATACGTGGACAGAGGGCCAAGGGATCCTATTTTTGTTCTGCAAGCAATCTGCCTCATCTGCTTCCATCAAACGTTCTTGGCAGGCAGATTTGGGGGACAGACTGGGGTTGACCTCACTCCCTCAGCTCTTTCCCCACTCTGAGGCAATTCAAAGAATACAGAGTCTCAATGTCCAGTTACACCCGCAAAGATGCTCACCACCGCTGATCCTGGAGATGTAAACTAAAACCATGAATCGGGTTTCACACTCTAGGACAACAAGTTTCCAAGAGCTTAACCATTCCGAGAGTGGGAGAGGTTAGAAGCAAACCCCTGTGACAGTGTGCACCACTGTCTTGCACAGAGATCTTTTTGGGAGGTAACTTGGCAAAATCTATGGAAAGCAGCTTATACAGTAGGGCCCCTGTGCCTGGAACTCTTCTAAGTGCTGTACATAAATAGTAATGCTTCCTTGTGACGCTCCTAGGACTATAGTACCAATGATTGCCAGCCTCTTACAGGTGAGGAAACGGGTTCCGAGAGGCTCAGCCACTGGCCCAAGGGCATTTGGCCCGTGCAGATCAGTGGCAGAATTGAAACCAAGCTATATGACTCCAGAGTCCTTGCTTTGAGCCGAAAGTCTTAAATCTTGAAAAAAAAAACAAAAACAAAATACTATTTTTTCTCTGTTCCAGGAAGTCTGCTACCTGGTATATCTTCTGGAGACACGCTGGTACTTGTAGTGGTCAAAAACACATGCACAGTGGTGTTGGTGATGGGAAAAACTGAGAACACTCCCAATTCCCATCAGTAAGCAAAGGGATCAATGCAACATGGTGTAGCATCCAGTTGATACAAGTGTGGCAGTCCAAAAGAATGGATCAGGCCATTATCATCGATTTCAAAAGCATCCCCCTGACTTCATACTGCAAGTTGCAGGATGATGGTGTTGGATACATGTTTGTAAATCTATTAAAACCCCAAATGAATCCTATCTAGTGTTTGATAGCCTTTGAATGTATGTATGTTTCAGGTTCTGAAGTGTGTTTTTCACCGGCTGGGAAATACATTTGATAGCTCCTAACTGGATCCAGTAGGTGTATGGAACAAAGTTTTGACCTTGGATCTCCCCTGGTTGGTTAGGAAGGTGTACAGTACGTTTCCTTTAGGCTCAATATTGCCTACATGTACCCTGAAAGCAGCTGTTCTCAGTCTACCTTCAATGTGGGCATGCTGGGTTCAATCAGTTCTCCAATGGTATGATTATTTGGCCACAATATTTGTTCCTTCCGCTGGAATAGAAGGTATCACTACTCATATAGAAGCTTTAACAAAATTCACCCAGGAAGCCTTTAATGATAGTAACCAAGCCATTACTTTGCTCAATTCAGAAATTTCCATGATGAGAAAAGAAGTCCTGCAGAATGCATGGTCCTCAATATTCTAACAGCTTCCCAAGGGGGCCTTATACTATAATACATAGTGAATGCTGTATTTTTATACCTGATGAGTCTTCTAATGCAACCCCCTTTATGATGTATATGAAAAGTCACATTTCCACTCTGAATGATCCTCTTCCCAGTTTAAGGGAAATGCTAGGAAAATGGTTTGGTTGAAGTGGGTACTGGTTTCAATCTTTACTGCTATCCTCCTGTTTATTGGCAACTTTGATTACAGTTTGTGTATCTTATAAAGTGATAGTGTCTTGATTTTTGCACCATGTATCACCTGTTCCTAGTAAAATAATGATATCTAAAGAACTTGAAACTATTGATCACATATATAGTTCTCTTTAAAGTAATGCATGCATATAATGCACATGTATGTTAAAATTAGGGTAGTCCTACTGGACAACGTGGAGTTGACTTTATTTCTTGCTAGACATCCTAACTATTACCACCCTCTAAAAGGAAACAGAGAGCTGGGCCTAGGACCCAACAGGTAGGGACATGGTAGACCCAGGGCAAGTGAAGAGCCAATTGAGAGATGAAATATTTGATCACCTAATGCTTTCTATTGAAAGATTAATGATCAAAAGGAGACTTAATGAAATAAAATTAAAGTACACACACACACACACACACACACACACACACACACACACACACCAGTCAGCCCCACTACATGTTTGAGAATCATATAATCTCTGTACAAGTATGTTTTTTTTTCATTCCAGTCCCCAAAAAAGGCAATGCCTAGAATGTTTAAACTACTGCACAATTGCACTCAATTCACACATTCGCAAAATAATGCTCAAAATTCTCAAAGCGAGGCTTCAATGGTACACAAATGAGAACTTCCAGGTGTTCAAGCTGGATTTAGAAAAGGCAGAGGAACCAGACATCAAATTGCCAACGTTCATTGGATCATAGAAAAAGCAAGAGAATTCCAGAAAAACACCTACTTCTGTTTAATTGGAAAATTCTTAAAGAGATGGTAATACCTTACCACCTTACCTGCCTCCTGAGAAATGTGTATTTAGATGAAGACACAACAGTTAGAACTGGACATGGAACAATGGGCTGTTATCAAATTGGAAAAGGAGTAAATCAAGGCTGTATATCATCACCCTGCGTAGTTAACTTAAATGCAGAGTACCTTATGTGAAATGCCAGGCTGGATTAAGCACAACCTGGAATCAATATTGCCAGAATATTTATTAATAACCTCAGATATGCAGATGACACCACACTTATGGCAGAAAGTGAAGAGGAACTAAAGAGCCTCCTGATGAAGGGGAAAGAGGAGGGTGAAAACGCTGGCTTAAAACTCAACATTTAAAAAGCTAAGATCATGGCATCCAGTCCCATCACTTCATGTCGAAAATAGATGGGGAAACAACGGAAACAGTGACAGACTTTCTTTTCTTGGGCTCCAAAATCACTGCAGATGGTGAGTGCAGCCATGAAATTAAAAGACACTTGCTGCTTGAAGAAAAGCTATGAGACACCTAGACAGCATATTAAAACGCGAGACACTACTTTGCCAACAAAGGTCCGTCGAGTCAAAGCTATGGTTTTTTCAGTAGTCACGTATGGATGTGTGAGTTGGACCAGAGAGAAGGCTGATTGCTGAAGAATTGATGCTTTTGAACTGTGGTGAAGCCTCTTGAGGGTCCCTTGGACTGCAAGGAGATCCATCCAGTCAATCCTAAAGAAAATCAGTCCCGAATATTCATTGGAAGGACTGATGCTGAAGCTGAAGCTCCAATACTTTGGCCACCTGTTGTGAAGAGCCGACTCTTTAGAAAAGACCCTGATGCTGGGAAAGATTGAATGTGGGAGGAGAAGGGAATGACAGGGGATGAGATGGTTGGATTGCATCACCGACTCGATGAGATTGACCAAGCTCCGGGAGTTGGTGAAGGAAAAGGAAGCCTGGCATGCTGCAGTCCATGGGGTCGGAAAGAGTCAGACATGACTGAGTGACTGAACAACAACATGCAAGCGAACAAAAGTCCAGGACCAGATGACTTCACAGGCAAATTCTATCAGGCATTAAGGGAGGAGTCAATACCTATCCTCCTGAATCTATTCCAAACTCATTCTATCAGGCCACTGTCACCCTGATACCAAAAACAAACAAAGATATCACCAAAAGAGAAAATTATAGGTCGCTATCACTAATAAACATAGGCAAAAAATCCTCAACAAAACAGTAGCAAACCTGATCCAACAATACATTAAAAGGACCATACAATATGATCAAGTGGGATTTATCATATGATACAAGAATTTTTCAATATTCACAAATCCATAGGTCTCTATATGCAGAAAAAGTGTTTGAGAAAAATCCAATAACCTTTTATGATTTAAATAAAAAGTTTACATTTCCTGAGGAAGGAGGCAAGTGGGCCTGAGTCTAGATATTGAAATCAGATTCCGGCTTGCACTTCGAAATAGAAATAACAGCAGAAACAGGGTAGTCAGGCTTTGTCTCCTGACGAGGCTGTAAGATGATAGCTATGGCAGAGACAGAGAGGGGCTACACCCTGTTCGAGTGAAAGATCAAGAGATCACATATTTCCCATCCTCAGGGCAGGAGAGACACGGCACATGTGCAGAGTGTGCCCCTTGGGGGTCAAAAAGAAAAGGGCACCACCTCACAGTATGTGATGCCGTCTCCCCCATAGGTCTCTGGGCTGGCGCCCATCTTGGAATAGAGTAGTGCATGCATGTTGGGGAGGGTCCCACGGCAAGTCAGATGTGGGGAAAGAAACCAGATAACTGGCCAAACATAACTAAGACCCAGAAGGACTGCCCTATATAAATGACTTAACTGACTCTTTACTGCACTCCTCCTCATTACGACGGATGCCCACACTGTTTCTCACCAAGTGTGTACCTTTGCCTTCAGTTCAGTCACTCATTGTGTCCCCTTATTTTCCACCCCATGGACTGCAGCATGCCAGGCTTCCCTGTCCATCACCAACTACCAGAGCTTGGTCACACTCCTGTCCATCGAGTCAGTGATACCATCCCACCACCTCATGCTCTGTTGTTCCCTTCTCCTCCTGCCTTCAATCTTTCCCAGCATCAGGGTCTTTTCCAATGAGTCGCTTCTTCACATCAGGTGACCAAAGTATTGGAGCTTCAGCTTCAGCATCAGTCCTTCCAATGAATATTCAGGACCAATTTCCTTTAGGATGGACTGGTTGGATCTCCTTGCAGTCCAAGGGACTCTCAAGAGTCTTCTCCAACACCACAGTTCAAAAGCATCAATTCTTCAGCAATCAGACTTCTTAATGGTCCAAATCTCACATCCATATATGACTACTGGAAAAACCATAGCTTTGACTAGACAGACCTTTGTTGGCAAAGTAATGTCTCTGCTTTTTAATACACTGTCTGGGTTGGACATAGTTTTTCTTCCAAGGAGCAAGTGTCTTTTAATTTCATGACTGCAGGCACCATCTGCAATGATTTTGGAGCCCAAGAAAATAGTCTGTCATGGCCCATTGTTTCCCCATCTCTTGCCATGAAGTGATGGGACTGGATACCATGACCTTGGTGTTTTGAATATTGAGTTTTTAGCTAGCTTTTTCACTCTATTCTTTCACTTCCATCAAGAGGCTCTTTAGTTCCTCTTCTCTTTGTGCCATAAGGGTGGTGTCATCTGTGTACCTAAGATTATTGATATTTCTCCCGGAAATCTTGATTCCAGGTTGTACTTCATCCAGCCTGGCATTTTGCATAATGTACTCTGCATATAAGTTAAATAAATAAGATGGCAATATACAGCCTTGACGTACTCCTTTCCCAGTTTGAAACCAGTCTGTTTTTCCGTGTCAGTGGCTTCTTGCTGCATACAGATTTCTCAGGAGGCAGGTCAGGTGATCTGGTATTCCCATCTCTTGAAGAATTTTCCAGTTTGTCATGAGCCACACAGTGAAAGGCTCTGGCATAGTCAGTAAAGCAGAAGTAGATGTTTTTCTGGAACTCCCTTGCTTTTCTGATGATCCAACAGATGTTGGCAACTTGCTCTCTGGCTCCTTTGCCTTTTGTAAATCGAGCTTGAACACCTGGAATTTCTTGGTTCATAAACTGTTGAAGCCTTGCTTGGAGAATTTTGAGCATTACTTTGGTATGGTGTGAGATGAGTGCAATTGTGTGGTAGTTTGAACATTCTTTGGCATTGCCTTTCTTTGGGATTGGGATAAAAACTGACCTTTTTCCAGTCCTGTGGCCACAACTGAGTTTTTAAAAATTGCTGGCATATTGAGTGCAGCACTTTCACAGCATCATCTTTTAGGATTTGAAAAAGCTCGACTGGAATTCTGTAACTTCCACTAGCTTTGTTCAGAGTCATGCTTCCTAAGGCCCACTTGCCTTCACACTCCAGGATGTCTGGCTCTAGGTGAGTGATCACACCACCATGGTTTTCCGGGTCATTAAGATCTTTTTTGTATAGTTCTTCTGTGTAGTCTCGCCACTTCTTAATATCTTCTGGGTCTGTTAGGTCCATACCGTTTCTGTCCTTTATTATGCCCATCTTTGCATGAAATGTTGCCTTGGTATCTCTAATTTTCTCGAAAAGCTCTCTAGACTTTACTATTCCATTGTTTTCCTCTCTTTCTTTGCACTGATCACTTAGGAAGGCTTTCTTATCTCTCCTTGCTCTTCTTTGGAACTCTGCGTTCAGATGGGTATAGCTTTCCTTTTCTCCTTTGCCTTGCTCTGTCTTAGCTAAACTGTTTCTCTGTGTGCTCTCCCACTTGTTGTGCTGCATCACTGATAATAAGCTTTGTACCTATTTTTACAATGGAAACAGTGACAAACTTTATTTTCTGGGGTTCCAAAATCACTGCAGATGGTGACTGCAGCCGTGAAATTAAAACGACCCTTACTCTTGGAAGAAAAGTTGTGACTAAGCTAGACAGCATATTATAAAGCAGAGACATTACTTTGTTGATAAAGGTCCATCTAGTCAATGCTATGGTTTTTCCAGTAGTCACGTATGGATGTGAGAGGTGGACTATAAAGAAAGCTGAGCACTGAAGAATTGATGCTTTTGAACTGTGGTGTTGGAGAAGACTCTTGAGAGTCCCTTGGGCTGCGGGGAGATCAAACCAGTCCATCTTAAAGAAAATCAGTCCTGAATATTCATTGGAAGGACTGATGCTGAAACTGAAGCTCCAATACTTTGGCCACCTGATGTGAAGAAACTGACTCATTGGGAAAGACTTTGATGCTGGGAAAGGTTGAAGGCAGGAGGAGAAGGGGACGACAGAGCATGAGATGATTGGATGGTATCACCGACTCAATGGACATGAGTTTGACCAAGCTCTGGTAGTTGGTGATGGACAGAGAACCCTGGCATGCTCCAGTCCATGGGGCCACAAAGAGTCGGACGCGACTGAGTGGCTGAACTGACTGAACTGACTTAAAGTTTTTACTTCCTTGAGAAACGCATTTTTCAATGGAGAAAGAGCTAGGGAAAACTTGCTTCTAGCCTCTAGCCATTTTCAGTCTCGTGGGTAGGGTTCCTGGTTTTCATCCAGGCTACCCATGTTCAATTCCTGGGCAGGGAACTAAGATCTCACTCAAGCCACTGCTCACTGCCGCCTGTCCACTTGGATTGGAAGAATCAAAACTATCAAGATGACTATACTACCCAGTGCAATCTACTGATCCAATGCAATCCTTGTCAAACTGCCAACGGTATCTTTCACAGAACTAGAACCAAAAAATCTCAAAGTTTGTATGGAGACACAAAAGACCATGAATAGCCAAAGAAATCTTGAGAGAGAAAAATGGAGCTGGAGGAATCATGCTCCAGGGCTTCAGAGTATACTACAACAGTGCAGTCACCAAAACAGTGTGGTACTGGCACAGAAACAGAAATATTGATCAACGAAAAAGGATAGAAAGCCCAGAAATAAACCCATGCACCTATGGTCAATTAATCTATGACAAAGGAGGTGAGAATATACAAAAGAGAAAAGGCACTCGCTACAATAAGTGCTGCTGGGAAAGCAGTACAGCTACATGTAAAACAATGAAATTAAAACATTCCCAAATGTCATAGAAAGAAATAAACTCAAAATGGATTAAAAACCTAAATGTAACACCAGATACTACAAACCTCTTAGAGTAAAACACACGCAGATCACGCTTTGACATAAATCGCAGCAATATGTTTTTTCATGCACCTCCTAGAGTAATGAAAGTAAAAACAAAAATAAACAAATAGGACATAATTAAAATTAAAAGCTTTTGCATAACAAAGGAAACTAGAAACAAGATGAAAGGCCTCCCTCAGAATCAGAGAAAATATTTGCAAACAAAGTAAGCAACAAGGGATTAATTTCCAAAATATGCAAATAGGTCATGCAACTCTCTCTCTATCTCTCTGTCTCTCTGTCTCTCTGTCCCTCTTCTCTCCCTCTCCCTCTCTCTCTCTCTCTCTCTCTCTCTCTCTCTCTCTCTGTATATATGTATATATATACATATATATATATACATATATAAAGGGGCTTCCCTGGTGGCTCAGACAGTAAAGCGTCTGTCTGCAATGCTGGAGACCCAGATTCAATCCCTGGGTCAGGAACATCCCCTGGAGAAGGAAGTGGCAACCCACTGCAGTATTCTTGCCTGGAAAATCCCACAGACAGAGGAGCCTAGTAGGCTACAGTTCAGGGGGTTGCAAAGATTCGGACACGACTGAGCAACTTTAATTTATTTTATATATACATATACATATGTATACACACACACACATGGTTGTCATACATTTTGCATCTATGCACATTATAAACTCTAAACACATTATCATTGTTCTGCTTTAAATTGTCAATTTTAAATATTTTTGATGAATAAAAATATCTTCTATGTTTGGCCACATAAAAAGTAAAATAATTAAATAAATAAAATAAAAACTGGTCAATTTGCCTAAGTTTTCAAGCTGATTAGAATAAAACAGCTCATAGTGTCCTCTTTCCTCTAAAATTCTATTTTTGGAAATAATAGCATTTCTCCTACATACAGTAGTTGCAAGAAGATAATACAGAACACCCAAACATCCTTCACCTTGACTGACCCATTATTATTTTGTCAAATTTCCCATATTCTGTTTCTGTCTCTGTGTTGTTGAATCATTGGAGTTACTTTAAGACATTGCAGTGTTTCTTCTTTCAGGATTTCAGTATGTATCTCTTCAGAGAAAAATTAGTCTGCCTCAAATCTTAATCCAATTATCATACTCGGGAAATTTAACTTTGAGACAATATAATTAACTTACTATATGATCCTCATTCAAAATGTCTGATTGTCCCAATATTGTTTTCGTACCTGAATTCTAAAATAAACCTTGCTTCCAAATAAACGTTATGTAGTGCATTTGGTTATCAGTGTCTTTAGTGTTCTTTAAACCACAACATTTTCCTAGATTTTTGGGGGGGGTTGCATGATATTGAAATTTGTAAAGATCCAGTCCAGGTGGTTTTCAGAAAGCTTCTCCAGTGGAATTTGTGTGATTGCTGCTTCCTGATTCCATTCAGGTTAAACGTTTCAGAAGGAATATTGCATAGGTGATGTCCTGTCCTTCTGAATTTATGGCATCAGGATTTTCTTATGATTCTTCCAATTCTATTCAGATATATTTGACATACAGCACTGTATGTATTAAAGTGTACAGCATAATGATTTGACATACATACATCATGAAATGATTATCACAATAAGTTTAGTAAACATGCATCTTCTCATATAGATAGAAAATTAGAGATAAAGAAAAAACTTTTCTTGTGATGAGACCACTTGGGATTTATTCTCTTAACAACTTTCGTATATAACATACAGCAATGTTAATTGCACTTATCATGTTATACATTACATCCCTCGTACTTATTTACCTAATAACTGGAAGTGTGTCCCTTCTGCCCACCCCTGTCCCCACCCCCACACCTACCCTTTGGTAAGTGCAAATCTGAACTCTGTTTCTGTGAATCTTTGTTTCTTTGCTTGTTTGGTTGTTTTTGAAGTGTAATTGACATACAACACTATGTCAGCTCCTGGTACACAACATAGTGATTAATTATTATCTGCATATTTCAAAATGGTCAGCGCTATAATTCTAGTTATAATGTGCCACCATGCAAGATAGTACACAGTTATTGGCTATATTTCCTACACTGTGCATAACTCTTTCTGTATCTGAATGTTTTAAGTTGCTGACCTCTTAAGTGTAAACACGTTTTCACATCCTGACATTTTTACTCCTTTCCTCATGTTTACTGTTTCTGACATCATATTTTCCCTTTTTTTTCCCCCTGTATGTTTCTTAACTAAGGGGTTTCCCTGGTGGGTCAGTGCTGGAGATGTGAGTTCGATCCCCGGTTCAGGAAGACCCCCTGGAGAAGGCAATGGCAACCCACTCCACTATTCTTCCCTGGAGAATCCCACGGACAAAGGAGCCTGGCAGGTTACAGTCCACGGGATCTCAAAGAGTCGGACATGACTTAGCAAATAAACAACAATAATGCATTAACTGCATATTGTGGATATAGATGATTTTACTACTTTTGTCTTATAACCTTCCCACTAGCTTTGTAAGCCATTGATACAGCTTTGTAAACTGTATATTTGCCTTTATCAGTGAACTTACTCCTTTCATCATTTTCATATTTCTAATTGTGTCTTTTCCTTTTTGCTTGGAGAAGTCCCCTTAACATTTCCTGTAAAGCTGGTTTGATGATGCTGAACTCTTAGCTTTTGTCTGTCTGTAAAACTTTTGATCTCCTTCAAATCTGGATGACAGATTTGAAGAAATGACAGATTACCAGTAGTATCTTCTGGTTGTAGGTTTTTCCCTTTAATATTTTAAATATATCGTGCCACTCCCTTCTGGCATGCAGAGTTTCTGCCGAAAAGTCCCTTGTTTGTAACTTGTTGCTTTTCCCTTGCTGCTTTTAACATCCCCTCTTTAGCTTTAATTTTTGCCGTTCTAATTGCAATGTGTCATGGTGTGGTCTTGTTTGGGACTCTGTGTTCCAGGATGCCCATTTCTTTTCCCAGGTTAGCAAAGTGTTCAGCTAGTATGTCTTCAAGTGTACACCCTGCCCCTTTCTCTCTTTTCCCCCTCCTTGGGACCCCTAGAATTCAAATGTTTCTATACTTGATGTGGTCCCAGAGGTCTCTGAAACCGTCCTCATTTCTTTTTATTCTTTCTTTTTTCTGTTCGGCTTTAGTGGTCTCCACTATTCTGTCTCCCAGGTTATTGATCCATCCCTCTGTATCATCTCACCAACCATTGAAGTGTATTTTTCATTTCACTTATTGTACTCTTCAGCTCTGTTTGGTTCTCCTATAGATTTTTTATTTTTGGCTTTCTTTAAACTATTTAATTTATTATTTTTAACTGGAGGATAGGTGCTTTAAGATATTATATTTGTTTCTGACATATATCAACAGGAATCAGCCTGTTATATATATATATATATATATATATATATATATATATATATATATATCCCTTTCCTCTGCTTTTTGTACCCTCTTCTTGAACCTCTTTCCCAGCTCCCACCCTATCCCACCCATCTAGGTTGCCACAGAGCATCAGGTTTGAGCTCCCTGTGTCAGACAACAAATTCCCACTGGCTATCTGTTTTATGTAAGGTAATGTATGTGTTTCAATGCTACTCTCTCCATTTGTTCCACCCACTCCTTCCCCCACTGTGTCCACAAATCTCTTCTCTATGTCTGTGTCTCCATTTCATCCCTGAACTATGTTCATCAGTACCACCTTTCTAGATTCCATGTGTATGCCTTAATATCTGATATTTGTTTTTCTCTTTCTGACTTACTTCATTCTGTATACTAGGCTCTAGGCTCATCCACCTCAATAGAACTGACTCAAATGCATTCCCTTTTCTGGCTGAGTAACATTCAATTGTATATATGTACCACAACTTCTTTATCCATTCATGTATCTTTTTCCATTATGGTTCCCTTATGGTATATGCCCAGTAGTTGGATTGCTGGGTCTTGTGGTAGTTTTCTTCCTAGTTTTCTTTTTTAAGGACTCTCCATACTGTCCTCCATACTGACTGTATCAATGTACATTCCCACCAACAGTGCAAGAGGGTTCCCTTTTCTCCACATCCCCTCCAGCATTTATTGTTTATAACTTTTTGATGATGACCACTCTGACGGGTGTGAGGTGATACCTCATTATAGTTTTGATTTACATGTCTCTAATAATGAGTGATGTTGAGCATCTTTCATCTGTTTATTAGCCTTCTGTGTCTTCTTTGCATAAATGTCTATTTAGATACTTTGCCAAGTCTTTGACTGGGTTTTCTGTTTTTCTGGTATTGAGTTTCATGAGCTGCTTGTATCTTTTGAAGATTACTTCTTTGTCAGCTGTTCAATTTGCTGTTATTTTCTCCCGTTCTGAGGGTTGTATTTTCACCTTTTTTATCATTTCCTTTACTGTGCTAAAGCTTTTAAGTTTAGTTAGTTAGTTAGTTTATTTATATTTCCATTACTCTAGGTGGTGTGTTATAGAGAATCTATCTTGCTGTGACTTATGTCATAGAATACTCTGCCTGTTTTCCTCTAGGAACTTTAGAGTTTCTTGTCTTAGATTTTCAATTCTAAGTTAAAATCTTGTAACTCCTTTCCCTGTCCATCCAATCTTGCCCTGAGTTTTTTGATCCGGTTTATGATCCCTACTCTGAATGCTTTCTCAAGTAGAGTGCCTGCCTCCACTTCACTTAGTGCTTCTTTGGGGTTTTACCTTGCTCCTTTGGTTTGAACATATTCCTCTGTCTCCTCTTTTTGTCTAATTTGCATTTTTAATCCTATGTGTTTAGTGGGTTGATTACACCTACCAGTCCTGGAAGAATGGCTTTCTGTAGGAGACATCCCATGCGTCTCTGCAGTGCACGCCCCTCTGGTCACCAGAGCTATATGCTCTAGGGATGCCCCGTATGTGAGGCATGGTCTCATAGGGCTAGCTAGCCTCCCGTCTGACTGCTTGCCAGGCGCTGCTTTGTGTGGAGTCTGCCAGTCACTTATGAGTGCGGTGGGATCATGGTACTGCTGGCTCTGTGTCCCTGAGGGATTTCTGAGCCTGTTTCTCTTGTGAATAGGTGCAAGCTTGGGAATCCCAGATCTAGCGTAGGCCAATTGTTTCGTAGGGCTAGTTCCTGCATTGCCAGCTACGGGGTCCTAGGTATCCCAAACCTTTGCTTGTCCCGCTGGAGAGTGTGGCTGTTTCCGAAGGCAGCTGGCTGAGAGGCCAAGGTATGGTGAGGCTGGTTTGTCCTGCCGTTGACTGAGTTTGGGATCCAGGGTGTCCTGGGGCTAGTGCCAGCTCAATAGTGTGTAGAGGTCTGTTTCTGTTCCTGGGTCTCTAGCTGCAGGGCCCTGGGGTCCCAGAGCTGGTCACAGTTCACTGTTGGGTGGGGACAGTTCCTAACATGGCTGGCGGTGGGGCCCTAGATGTCCCATGGGGGTGTCCACACGCTGTTATGTGGGGCCAGATTCCAGAGCTGCTGGCTGAGAGCTCCAAAGTGTCCCAGACCTGGTGTCTACTTTCTGGTACACTGTGCTGGAACTCAGTGGCTCCTGGTGCTGGTGTGGCCCTGCCGGTGGGTGGCCTTTTTCCTGGTATGGCAGACTGAAAGGTGGGAGTTACTGTGGTTGCTGGTGTCTGCCTGCTGGTGGGTGGAGCTGGTTCTTGGCTTTGCTGGCTTCAGGGCCCTGGAGTGGTCCAGGAGTTGGTGTTTTGGGCCACTTTTGGTTGGGGCTGTGGTCCAGGATGTACTAGGGTTGTTGCCTAACCACTGATGGGTAAAACTGGTCCTGGGGCTAGCGATGACCTGCTGTGGGCAGGAACTAGGTCCCAGGGTCTCTGACTGCAGGACCCTGGAGTCCTGGCTTAATGCCTTCTTACTGGTGTAGAGGGCCATGTGGTGTGTCGGGGCCTCTGATTGACAGGGCCAGCTCCAGGGACTCTTAAGACAAAAGGCTTGCTTGTGGGTGGGGCTGTGTCTCTGCCTGGCTAGTGGCTTGGCCTGCCCTCGTACTACTGCCTACAGGCTGATGGGCAGGTCTGGGCACTGGTGCTAATAAGCTAAGGGAGGATTCCAAAACGGCACTTGTTAGCACCAGTGACCGTGTGGTAGAAGGAGCTCTGCAAAATGGCTGCTTCCGGTGTCTATGCCCCCAGGGCGAGTCCAGCTGCCTCGTGCCTCTCTGGGAGGCTCTCCAAGATCAGCAGCTGCCTCTGGCCCAGGCTCCTTTCAAATTATTGCTTCCGCCCTGGGTCCTGGAGCATGTGAGATGTTGTATGTGCCCTTTAAGAGTGCAGTCTATTTCCTACGGCCCCTGGCCCTCCCAAAAGTAACTCGTGCTGACCATCAAAGCCCAATATTCTGGGAGATCATCTTCATATGAATAAATATAATTCCATCAGCAAAAATATACAAAGTAGAACTATACAGAATAAGCATGAAGCTTACAAATTTAACATTGAAAAAGTAAGAAATTAAACAGATACATTTAATAATTTCACTCATATAGCTGTAAATAGCTGTCATCGCTAACTCATATCATTTAAAGATATATATACAATACAAAACTTTGAGGGAAAGGGAAGAAAGGATGGCACAAAAGTAAGTGTGTGGATATTCTCCTTGAAGAAGGAATGGGGCTAATATAAGACAGAGAAACTTCAGAAGTCTTAGGGAAAGCCAACACTATCCTCTTCTGTGACTTGGGGGTATATAATTGATAATCAATTATTACACTCCACGTATATATTGCAACTTCTTCTCTGTCCATGTTACATTTCAGTATAATTGGAGAAAAATATAATGCTAAGGGAAATAACATCCCAGTATAAGCATATTGTAATTATGTTCTAACCAGAAGTAGAACCAAAGTTACTTTCTTTGTTTCTAACATATCTAATTGAGATTAGTAATTTTATATCATTTATATTTATAGCTTTGTTTTCAAGAACTCATAACTGTTTGCTAAAAATAAGAAAGTGATGCTTACATAATTATAATATCAATCTCAATTTTTAATAAATATTCCATATTTGGGTAGTACATTTTAACTCAGAATTTAATTGTGAATTTGTGCTGAAACCCACAGAAGTGTTGTATTTGGTTACAATTTCTCAGAGACTTCTCCCTTCCCATCCACTTCCTCTCAGAGGTGGAGCACCAAGAACCTGAGAAAAAGAAATGAAGGCCCAAAATACAGAGTAATGTGCCTGCATTGTAACATACCTATTTGACCAGATGAGGGCAGTATCGTTTAAGGCTGTTTGTTGGGAAGGGCCAGATGCCATGCCTTCGGAGTTCTTCCTGTTCTTTGTCATTAGCTTATTAACCCCTGAGACGAAGGGGCTTATTTGAGCCAACATGGTGGTGATGGTGCTGGTGCTGGTGGTTGGATGGGCTGCATCTCCCTTGCCCGTTTGGCACTTCTATCTTAACACCAGCCTTCACCCCTGCTCCCCGCAGCAGCAGCTCTTTTCTTCCTCTTTCTCCTCAGACAGAAACTGAGACCATTGATGTCCTAGACTGGGTGTGCTCTCACCTTCCACTGGCACAGAAGCGGTAGGTGGGTGTGCACAACCCTTCAAGCCCTTCCCTTGTTCTTTGTAGGGAGCAAAACTGGAAGAATTTTCCTGAAATGATAGCCTCCACCCCACATTGGGTGCGCCTCCTTTAGTTTCTAGACTTGTAGTCCAAGTGAAGGCTCCACACTGGTTTGTGGCATTGATAAGGCCAATAGGAAGAATGTCATTTTTTCAAATCTCTTTGATTGATGAAATGAAACAAAATCATTCTCTGGGGCCACCTCTCTGCCTAAAAATAAAATAACATTTCCTATTAAAAATACTGTTCCATCTTCTAACCCTGTTGTTTTAAATTCCGGCTATCATAATTCACCTCCCTTTATAAGGATGGGCCTGAAGCAAAAATTGAGTAAACATTTATGTTGAGACTTTACTTTAAATGACTGAGTATCTAAAGGATCTTCTCAGATTCTTCTTATGGATTTTTCATCTCTTTAAATGACATTTGCTTTATTGCTAATTCTAGGACACCATCAGAAGACATTTGGAAAAAAAATATTTGCCCATAATTCTAGGACCCAAACGCCTCAACGGATATTTCCCACATGGTTCCTGCCCCAGAATCACAGACATACAAAATATTAGGGCTAGTTAATCTGACGCAGAAATCTCATATGTCTCCTCCTGAGAGGTGTACAAATGAGGAATCTGAGAGTAGAGGGACAGTGCCATGTCAAGGCCAGAAGACAATTCAACTATACCCCTTCAGTTCCCACTTTGTCATCAGTTAGAACAGAAGCACCTCCATCTCTTCACAATCAGACCTCTTGTGGATGTGTGTTGAATTTGGTGCAGCTATTTCCCAAACTCACGACTACTTGAAACAATGAAATCTGCCCCATTTACTGTCAGTTATAGCTAGAGTCTTGTTCACTCACTTGAGCATCCCAGGTGAAGCACTCCCCTTCACTGCATCCACAGAATCTCTAGTGTTTTGTGGTCACTGTGGATCGTTGACCTAACAGGCCTAACACAAGGCAGAGTAAGGTAGGGCAAGCACTTGATGAGGAATCAGGAGACCTACCTCTCTCCTAACCTGCTGAAAAGCACTTCCACATTCTGAACCTCTGTTTCTCCATCTGGGAAAAGAGGAAGGTGATCTAGATCAGTGGCTCTCAACCTGGGGTCCAAGAACGTCCTGAAATTCTGTGCAAAGTTGTGGGAGGCATGTATACAGTCTTCTTGGAGGGTGTAAGGAGCTCATTAGATTCTCAAAGGAGTCCTATTATGGGCTGAATTGTGTTGCCCCCAAATTCCTATCTTAAAGCCTTAACCCTCAATGTGACTGAATTTGGAGATGGAGCCTTTAGAGAGGTAATTAGGGTTAATTAAGGGAGCTGGTAAAGAGTCTGCCTGCAATGCAGAAGACCCCAGTTAGATTCCTGGGTCGGGAAGTTGCCCTGGAGGAGGGATAGGCTACCTACCCTAGGTAGGACTTCCATCGTGTCTAGATGGTAAAGAATCTGCCTGCAATGCGGGACACCTGGGTTCGATCCCTGTGATGGGAAGATCCCCTGGAGGAGGGCATGGCAACCCACTCCAGTATTCTTGCCTGGAGAATTCCCATGGACAGAGCAGCCTGGTGGGCCATCGTTCATGGGGTGCCAAGTGTCACACACGACTGGGCAACCAAGCACAGCACACACAGAGGTTGTAAGAGTGGAGCCCTAATCCCATAGGATCTGATATCCTTATAAGAGAAAGAGATACCAGAGATCTCTCTCTCTCTCTTTCCCCATACATACCCAGAGGAATTGTTATGTGAAGAAACAGAGAGAAGGTGGTGAACTACAATACAAGGGAGTGCTTTCACCATGAGTTGAACTTGCTGGCACCTTGATCTTGGATTTCTAGTATCCCGAACTGTGAGAAACTAAATGTTCTTTGTTTAAGCCATCCAGCCTGTGGTATTTGGTTTCGGCAGTTTGAAGAGACTAACACAAGTTCCATAAGCCAAGAAAGATCCAGAGCCATTGGACCTACTGGTTGCCTGAAACGCATTCTG
Source organism: Muntiacus reevesi (assembly GCF_963930625.1). Taxonomy (NCBI): domain Eukaryota; kingdom Metazoa; phylum Chordata; class Mammalia; order Artiodactyla; family Cervidae; genus Muntiacus; species Muntiacus reevesi. The sequence goes on from NC_089271.1 coordinate 63,482,493, forward strand.
TAAATTCTTGTTTTAATACATTTTTAGATACTTTCAGATTTCGTGAGTTCTTGCTTAGAACAGTGCAGTATATTATTTTTATTGCAACATACTTCTTTTTTCTAACAGCTGCATAACACAGATTTGTAACCCCTGGACCAGAGTTTAAATCCCGATTCCACCACCTACTAGCTGTTTGACTTTGGACAAGTTATCACAGGCTTGTGTCTTGCATATGAAATAGGGATAAGATTAGTGTCTACTTCACATGGCCGTTGTGAGAATGAAATGACAGAGGAAGAGCTTGGCAGATAGTAAACTTTTGATTAGTAGCTTTTGTGATGAAAATGTAAGTATCTATCAGGGTTTTTTGCCCTTATAAACTACACTGCTGTGAGCAAACTTCTTTATACACAGAGAATTCTTTTTTCTTTTAAATGATTTCCTCAGGCTCAATTCCTGACCATGGTACAACCAAGTTAATCCCTTATCATTTAGATGTTCTTATCTTCTTCTTATTGAAGCATATCATTTACATTTATTTTGTAAATCTCTTAGAAATACACAAAAAATCAAAAAAATTTTATAACATTTCCACGAGTTCTTTCTATTTAGTATAGAATTTTATTAGTCCCTTTCAACTCAGAATTATCAGTGTTGCTAGTTTTGCACCACATGCAACATTTGTAAAGAGTGCTTCACTGTTGGGTCCAGGATTTCCTTCCAAACTACGGAGACCCCCATCTGCACCGTGTCAGTGGAGATGCTTTCTTTTTTTTATTTTTATTAGTTGGAGGCCAATTACCCCACAACATTGCAGAGGTTTTTGTCATACATTGACATGAATCAGCCATGGATTTACATGTATTCCCCATCCCGATCCCCCCCCCCCCACCTCCCTCTCTACCCGATCCCTCTGGGTCTTCCCAGTGTTTCATGTACGTATAAATAACGAAAACTACATCATAAAACTGGCAGATCACCAACAGCTGGCACTGTCAAATGTATGCTCACTTTAGAAACATGAAAATGTAAACAAACCAAACAAACAAAAGGCCTGTCTTAGAATCAATGAAATATGCTCATTCACCACTACTATGTATCCCATCTTCTTCAGATAATTTTCTTATTCTACATTTCCCAATACCCGTTGCATGCCTGTGATTTGGTTCTCACCATTAGGGCATTTCTGCAGAAGGCTTTGATTTGTAACATGAAGAAACTGCTGGGCAGAGGTCATGGTTTCCGTGGCACTGATGGCAATAGAGGCAGTGTTTCTGAGGTTTCAGATCAATTAAGCAACAATGTTTCTGAGAGCTTTGCCCAAAGTTTCTTCTATAGCCCTTCTAACAATTCTGCAAGGGATAAATTCCCTTCTGTCCCAACTAGTTAGAGTTGCCCCCATGAGATTTTTTCTTTCCTTCTTCCTTGTTAACAAACTGATTTTGTTGAGAGCAGCAATATGTGCAGGCTAAAAAGTTACATTTCCCAGGCTTCCTCAGAGAGGTATAAGCACAGGACTAAATTCTGGCCAGTGAGACATAATTAGAAGTGAGTACATAGAGCTGTGGGGTAGATTCCTCAGAAAGCAATGTGACCTCAGTATGTCCCACATCTTGAGTGGTAAATGTCAACTCTTTAAAGCTAGAGTTTTTACTATTATTATTGTTGTTGTTGTTAAGTGTAAGTAGAGGACACAGATTCATTTTGCAAAATAAAAATCCCAGCAGGAGGTACATTTGAATTACTATAAGGAAACAAAAATATGAACTCCTACGGTATACTGATAACTCCCCCAGGGTGGAGAATGCTCTGTACACAGGTTCATTTTACCTGAACCCCATTAGCATGCATAAAGCGTCACTAGGTACAAATTGGCCAGATGCTTCTGCAGATATGTTAGTGCCAGGAATAGCTGACAAGCCAGAGCCAGAATCTATGGCTTTGGCTTTATTTCAGGTAAAATTTGTATTACATGACCAAATATTTGGATTTTATTTTGTATCTGCAAGGTTTCCCACTGAAGAACAATATCTATCTTATGGAAAGCTCATACTCTTAACTCAACAAATGCTAGTTTTCTTCTTGCCTTATATTTCTTTTCTTACCATCAGAAGTTGATTTCATTTCATAGTGTTTTAAATTGGAATGATCCTAGATCATGAAGCTTTAAATTATTATTATAAATCTCTTTGCAGATTGCGTGCTCTTTGTTTAACATCTGTTTTGATGTACCACTGCCAAATCCACACTGGATATATCATTCTTTGACGGTATACTCTGCTAAAACTAGCAATGAAATAAAAGTACCTAAATGCTGATACAAACATATTTTATGGCAAAGAAACCTGAGTGGGAGAGCTGAATCAGTTGACCAGTCTCCTTTTGTTCTTTACCTTCTCTTCCTCTCTGCTGCCTTGAAGACAGATGTGAAAGATGAAGCTCAGGCAGCCATCTCGTGAAGGCTAAATAAATGATCATTCTCACACTGAGCAGAAATACAAAAGGAGTCTGAATTTCTGAAAACATCATGAAGTACTATTTCAGCCTTTGACTGCCCATCTTCAGACTTTTCCTCAAATAGAAAAAAAAATTTACTTAATTTGTTTAAGCTACTGTTTTTGGAGTTCCTGTTACTGGAGCTAAATTCAGATTCTAATTGATTTAGAATTTGGTACCTCAAAGTGCAAGCTGTAAGTTACAGAATCTAAAGTTTTAGAATTGGCTGAATAGGAAGGATTGGACTTGGGAGCCATAATGGTAAAGCTATGGCAGGTTGAAAAGTTGTTACTCTTAGGTATGTGGTGATGAAACATTTGGTCAAACAGTTGTATGTGGTTCTTCAGAAAGTGAGTTCTGTGCCAACCAAAACTGTAGTTTAGGGCAGTTAGGTTATTTTTAAGTTCATATGTGCATTTTACTCTTTCTACATAGAAAGTCTTATCATGCAAGAGAATACAGGAAGAGAGGCAGAGGCAAAGAGAGATGAAAGGAAGACACCCTCACCCACACAACCCTCCAATACTGCACTTGCACAGCCGTCTCAGATACTGGGCCCCACTTCCACAAGACTGGAAACGTTCCCAGATGAGCAAAAGCTGATGGAGTTCTTTACCACTAGACCTGCTCCACAAGATAGGCTAAAGGCAGTCCTTCCAATTGATACAAACGGAAGGTAAACAGCACTCTGAAGCCATGTCAAAATATAAGGTTCTCTGGTAAAGACAAATACATGGACCAAACACTATGAGAGTTTTGGTGAATAGAATTAAATAAGAAAGACATAAAAATAATTATAAACCTATATTAAAGGGTATACAATATATAAAGATATATGTTATTAATACCATAAAAATGGAGCGAACTGGGAAAGAATTCAGGTTTTATATGTAACTGCAGCTGGTTTCAGCCATTTAAAATAGTGCATAACTTAAAGAGGTTTTATATAACTCCAAAGGTAACCACATGGAAAATATCTGTAGAATATATAAAAAAGGAAATAAGAAGGGGATTAATACATATCACTACAAAAAAGAAAATCAACGAAATTGGAGGGAAAGCAATAAGAGATGAAAGGAGGGACAAAAAAAAGCTACAAGACATATGGAAAATAATTAACAAACTGGTAGTAAAGTCCATCCTATCAATAGTTACCTTAAATGTCAATGGAGTAAACTTCCCAAGATACATAGATTTGCTGAATGATTAGGGAAAAAACAGAATCCATATACACTGTCTACAGGAGATTCGCTTTAGGTCTAAGAACACACAGAGGCTGAAAATTAAAGAATGGAAATAGATTTTCCATGCAAAATGAGAGCAGGAATGGCTATACTAATATCAGGTAAGATGGATTTTCAATAAAAAACAGCAATAAGTGACAAAGGACATTATATAATGCTAAAAAGGTCAATTCATCAACATAATATAACAATTACACAAATTTAGGCACCAAACCTCAGAGCTCTTAACTTTAGAAAGCAAATGTTGACATATTTGAAGGGAGAAATAGATTGCCACACAATAACAGTAAGACACTTTGATATCCCACTTTCAATAATGGATAAAAACAACCAAACAGTAGATCAACAAGCAAATAGAGGACCTAACAAGGCTCCAGACCAATTGAACTTAACAACATATGCAGAACAATCCATCCGACAACAGTGAAATACAAATCCCCCTATATAAATGGAACATTCTCCAGCATAAACTACATGTTAAACCACAGAACAAGCCTTAGCAACTTCAAGAAAACTGAAACTACACACGGTATCTTTTCTGATCACAGTAAATGAAACCAGAAGGCAACAGCACAAGGAAGATGGGAAAATCCACAAATGTACCAAAGTTTAACAGCGTATACTTAAGCAATCAATGGGTCAGAAAAGAAGGCACAGGGGAAATTAGAAAACATCTTGAGACAGAAGAAATGAAAACACAACATGACAAAATTTACGGGGTACAACGAAAGCAATGCTGGGACTTTATAACTATAAATGTGCACATTAAAAAGGAAGAAAGATCACAAATCAACTATATAATTTTACACCTCAAGGAGCTAGAGAAAGAACAAATGAAAACCAAAGCCAGCAGAGGAAGGAAATAATAAAGATTAAAGCAGAGATAAAAAATAAAGAACAGAAAAGACAACAGAAAAAAATCAACATAACTGTATTTGGTTTTTTAAAGATCAAGAAAACTGACAAATACTTAGATAGATTAAGAGAAAAAGATGAAAATAACTAAAATCAGAAATAAAAGATGGGATATTAAACCAATGTCCCAGAAACAAACAGGATTATAAGAGAACATTATGAACCATTGTTTGGGAAGTAACTGGACAACCTAGAAGAAGTGAATCAATTCCTAGAAACACACAATCTACCAGAACTGAATCAAGGAGAAATAGAAAACCTGATAGACCAATAATGAGATTGAAACAGTAATCACTAACTCCCCCACAAAAAAACAGGAACAGATAGTTTCAATGGAGAATTCCATCAAACATTTAAGGAATTAATACCAATCTTTCTCAAATGGTTCCAAAAAAGTTGAAGGAAAGGTAACACTATCAAACTCATTTTTCCCTGATATCAAAGGCACCAAAAGAAAAGAATATTACAGGCCAGTTTCCCAGATGATGCAGACGCAAAAATCTTCAACAAAATACTAGCAAAACGAACTCAACAGCACGTTAGAAGGACTATGTGCCACAGTCAAATGGGATTTATCCCTTGGATGCAAGGATAGTTTAACATACAAAAATTAATCAAAGGAATAAAACACATTAACATGAATGAAGGACAAAAATCACATCATCATCTCTATAGAGGCATAAAAATTCAACCTTCTTTCATGATAAAAACACTCAAAGAACTAGGAGTAGAAAGAAATTACCTCAACATAATAAAAGCCATATAAGTAAAGTCCACAATGAACATCATACTCAGTGGTGCAAAACTGAAAGTTCTTCTTCTAAGGTAAGGAACAAGACAAGGAAGCCTACTCTCACCATTACTATTCAACATACTGGAAGTCATAGCCAGAGCACTTAAGAAAGAAGAAGAAATTAAAGGCATCCAAATCAGAAAGAAGTAAAATTATCTCCATTTGCATATAGCATGATTTTGTACATGGAACACCCAAAAGATCACACACAAGCACAAAGTTCCAGGACACAAAGTCAAGAAACAAAATTCAGTTTTATCACTAAACACTAACAAAGAACAATTTGAAAAGGAAATTAAGAGAACAATTCCACTGACATTAACATTAAAAAGAATGAAATACTGAGGAATGAACTCAAGCGAGGAGTCAAAGGACTTGTACACTACAAACTACAAATCATTGCTGAAAGAAATACAAATAAATGGAAACACAAATAAATGGAAAGACATCTGTCTACACAGACTGGAATACTAAATATTGTTAAGAGGTCCACACTATCTGAGATGGTTAATTTTATGTGTCATCTTGACTGGTCCAGAGTGCCTAGATATTTAGTCAAACATTATTCTGGGTGCTTCTGTAGGGTGCTTTTCCATGAGATTAACATCTAAATCGGTAAACTGGATAAAACAAATCCCCTTCCCCGCCGATAATGTCGGTGGACTTTACCTAATCAGTTGATAGTCTCAATAAAGCAAAAAAGGCAAACTTTCCTCATGTAAGAGAATTCCTCCTGTGTGAAAGCCTTAGGACTGGGACATCAGCTACTTTTACTGACTTTAGACTCAAAATGAAATATCAGCTCTATTGGTTTGGTTCTTAGGCCTTCTAACCTGGACTAGAGCTAAACCACTGGCTCTTCTGGGTCTCCAGCTAGCCAAGTCACCCTCTAGATCTTGGGACTTACCAGCCTGTATAATTGAATGAGTCAATTCTTTTCCACACACAAACACACACACACTCCATTGGACCTGTTCTTCTAACACACTACTCAGATTGATCTACACACTGCAAACCCTATCAAAATTCCAGTGGCATATTTTACAGAAAAAGAAAACTTCATCCTAAAGTCCAAATAGAATCTAAAGAGATCTTTAATAGGCAAAGCAATTTGGAAAAAGAAAAAAGTAGAGAACTCACACTTTCTGATTTCAAAATATTACAAAGCTACAGTAATCAAAACTGTGTGGCACTGCCATTTAACAAATAGACCAATGGCGTAAAATAGAGATTTTAGAAATACACCCTCACTTACAGAGGGTGTGCCAGGTAGCAGACTTGCTGGAAGAGAATAAAAGGGGCCTTTTTTTTTTTTTAAGTTTTAAGATCTTTGGATCAAAGCAAGGGCTCTGGAGTGAGATTGCTTGGTTTTAATGCTACCACTGATCCACACAGGCCAAATGACCTTGGTTCAGTGACTGAACCTCTCAGTACCTCTTTCCTCCCCCGTAAGAGGCTGGTAATCCCTGGTACTATAGTCCTAGGAGTGTCACAAGGAAGCATTACTACTTATGTATGGCACTTAGAAGAGTGCCAGGCACTGGGTCCTGCTGTATAAGTTGATTTTAAGAGATTCTGCCAAATTACCTCCCAAATAGATTTCTTGCACCTACCTCACAGAGGTTTGCTCCTAACTTCTCCCACTCTCAGAATGGTTAAGCTCTTGGAAGGTTGTCTTCCTAGTGTGTGAAACCTGATTAGTTGTTTTAGTTTACATCTCAAGAATCAGCAGTCGTGAGCACCTTTGCAAGTGTAAATGGACACTGAGATTCTCTCTTCTTTCAATTGCCTCAGATTGGAAAAAGAGCTGAGGGAGCAAGGTCAACCCCAGTCTGTCCCTCAAATCTGACTGCCAAGAACGTTTGATGGAGCAGTTGAGGCAGAGATGTTACAGAACAAAACTACGATCCCTTTGTCCTCTGGCCACTTAGGGAGAAGTACGCCGACCACTCATCACTGAGTGCGGGATTCCTCTGCCCATTCTCCCATTGGGTCATAAGACTTGTGGTGGAAGGGAGGCTGGCAAGTGCTTTCAGCACGTGCTAGGCGTCCAGCGCCTCCATCCTGACGTTTCATCCTCACCTCCCAGAGACCAGCGCCCTCAGTACCCTCCTGCCTCCCGCTCCACCCATTTTGTACACAGTCAGGGCTCAGGGATGTGACTCTAAGCGTAAAGGGGAGGTGGGACAGGAGGAGGTGGGAAGAGAGGCTTGACAGAGGTATACTCGCAGGATCACCTTCACCCACCAACTCCAAACTGCCGGGATGGCCCTTGGGCTGGGCAGCAAACCAGCGGAGGCCCTCGACCCCATTGGTTACACCTCGCGGGGACGGCCAAACAAGGCGCATGCTGGTTGGCAGGAAGCGGACCAATGAGGAGGCGGCAGGGCTGGCGCGCTGAAAGCCTCGCGTTATTTGCGGCCATCTCCTGCGTGTGGTGCGGCTGGTGCTTGACTGCGCACTCCAGACACCGCCCGCCTTACCTGCCCGAACCGCCGCCACCGCGACCCAGATAAATCATCACCGCCCCAGATCTGGCAGCAATCCATCTCACGACATGAGCTCCCCAGATGATGAGGTGTCTGCTTCGGGAGCGGGTTTCGGCTCAGACTGCGGGGAGCGGACCAGCGGCCTTGAGGCCAGCTTCACAGCCCCGCAGGGACCCGGCCCCGGCCCCGGCCCCAGCCCTGGCCCTGAGCCGGGGGCAACTGGAAGCAGCGAGGGTGAGGGCGGGGGTGGCTTCCCAGACCCTGAGGACTTTGAGTCAGAGCGGGAACTGCTGGAAGCGGGAGGGCCGGTGCTGTGGGGCCGCGAAGGCCGGTCTGGCTTCCCGGCCGACGACCAGGGCGATGCCCTGCAGCTGGCTGACGAGTCAATGGCGGCCATCCTGCAGCAGATGGCCTACCTGAACGTGCTGGGCATCAGCAGATACCTGTCCCAGGAGAGCTACGCGGTCGGCGAGGTGTCTGACTTGTGGGACCTCAAGGAACGTCCTTGCCATCGAGGCGGTGCCGCCCATAAGTGTGGGGAAGCGGCACAGGCTGAGGCTGGCCCTAACGGGGTCGGCGGGCCCAAGGCGGGCCGGGCCTGGGGGAACCCTAAAAGAGGCACAAAGAGTAGGTTGAACGTGGCTGTGGATCACCAGTGGCCTCCTTCAGAAAATCCAGCCGGGCTGCTGTCTGACCCCGAGTCCTCTGAGGAGTTTAGTGAGATAGAGTTGATGAGGGTGAGCATTTCTCCCAAAGACGGAGGCCGGGCCAAGCTCAAGAGCCCCGAGGATCCTGGGAACACACCCAGACGCTCGAATGTCCAAGGCAGGGAGAATCTCCTTAACGTGCCAGGCACTTGCCTGTCCTCGGCTCCGCAAGGATTAATTTCAGTTGTGGAAAAGCAGGGCAGGCAGGGCGGTGCAGAGCAGGAGGACATCTCTACCCCTAAGAAAGTGCAGAGTGTGCTCTGGGGGAAGGGGAACAGCCTGTCCAGCTACCCGGGAGTGGCAGTAGTATCAGCTGCTGCAGCTGCCGCTACAGGCAGTGGGCCGTGGCCCACTCCTAGGAGGAAGGGGATCCAGGAGAAGAAATCCCTTGGGGGCATCTCCAAACCTGCCGTGGAGAGAACCTTCCCTTCCTGGGGGCAGGGAGTCTCGGCCACTCCCCTGGAACCGGCCACCTTCCCCCCAATCTCCGGCATCCCGCTGCTCGGGAGGTCCAAGAAGGAGGCCTTGGTCCCTTCGGGAGTCAAAGAGTTCAAGCACACCGGTGCTGGGAAGAAATCCGTGGCTAGGCGAGCCCAGGAGTTGGTGGCAGCAATGGCGGTGTCGGGAGAAGACAACGACCCAAATAGAGACCCATTCCCAAAGGGTCAAGTGAGTAGGCCAGACCCCTCCTCTCTCCCCACTCTTCCCCCTCCCACCCTCCCCACGGCACAGGTCTTCACCCCTTGTCCCTCTCTCCATTCCTCAGGGGTCGTCATTGGGTGGCCCTCGGTCACTGGGTCATTAGGATGCCAGATTGGGATCCTTTTACTAGGGACAAACGTTAAGGTAGCACTTCGGGTGTGCTGGGCTCGGTTCTCCACCCTTGGCCTGTTTCCAGCCTCCTCCACGAGGCTGGGGCTGGAGTGGAAGGGAGAGCTGATAGCTGAATTGATTTGAGGGGACCCCTTAAAAGCTTCACAGAGCTTCGGTGTTTAGACGCATCACTTTCCTGCTTCCTACTTCCTAGCTCTTCCCCAAACCTTCCTTGCAGGGTGCCCAGGTTTCTCAGTGCCAAACTGTTGACCCCAGCTCAGCTCTGCCTACTGGCCTGGGGCTGACTGAGAGAGAATTTGCTAAAGTGATCAGCCTTTCAATTCTCTTTCCAATTCCCTGCCTCAGCTCCGTCTTGAATCACTCGAGCTCTCACACACACTGACACAGACATATAAATGCACTGGTACACACACGCTCGTGTGCACACACACACACCCTTACTCCAGATTAGTGAGAAATTTTTGTTTTTAGCTGACCACTGACAGGCCAGGGCCATCTTGTCCATGGATGCATCATGGAGAACACAGCAGCGCCAACCTCTACATCAGAGGGGCACGGGATTCAGGAAACTCAGAGCCCATGGCCAGTAACAAGGGAGGAGTCATGCCCAGAGGGCCTGGCCCCTCAGGTGAGTGTCCTGGGTTTTGATATGTGGGGAGGAGGCCAGGGGTGAGGGCAGAAACCTCTGTCTCTGACTCTCTCTCTCTCTTCTGGGGGCTCAGCCTTGCTCTCAGGCCGCTTCTCCCATGGGAAACAGGGTGTCAACAGGGCTGGACCTGGCCCCCTCACCTTCTGTGTGGGATTTGTTTGGCAGGGGTGATCGGTGGCAGTGCCCCAACAGCTAGTCTGGGCGTAGACCTGCAGGCTAATAGCCTTTTCCGTGAAGTGCTGTTTGCCCACATTGCTCTCCCAGGTGCTGGCTGTGGCTGCCGCTCTGGGAGGCTCGAACCCAGAACCAGAGTCTTTGCCGACCATCGTGGTGAAATGGCTGCCCCTAAGGAAAAGGAGGGGCAGGCCCAGAGAGAAGATTTGGACTGCCTGCCGGGCAGAGCAGGGGAGGCTTGATGCTAGCAGAGGGTGGTATGGCCTCACCTCACGTTAGACCCGACCTGGCCCTTTCCACCTCACTGGGAACCTGGGAAGCTGGATTGTGTGCCCTTTCCCTCTCAGGTGACCAGGAACCAACTGACCATCCCCCAAGACCGAAAAGACAGCAGCAGCTACCCGGAAGGCAGGGGTGTCCTCGGGTAATACTTCTTCTGGCTCCTGGAAATGCACACCCAAACCCCATGGTGGGATCTGGGTCCAAGTTCAACTGACATGTGTGGGGCCCCCCCACCCCCATCCCGAACCCCAGGGAGGGAGCCCACCTCCTTTCCCCGGAGGAAAGTTTTTCCCTTGCCAGTCTAGACACCTGGCTTTGGGATGGAGGGCCCGGGGGAGAGGAGAGGAGGAGGAGAGGGGAGGCGGGTGTATACTAACCATTTCTCTTCCTCCTGTGTCTGCTGGCCTAGTGTCTGGTGCTACAGAGAGAAATAGACGACCTTAAGGAGCAACTTGGTATGAGGAACCAGGGACAGAGAGCAGCAGGTTCTTAGTGCAGAAGCAGGGTGGGCCCTTGTGGTGGGGTGGGCTGCAGGTGCAGGGGGCCTTATAGGGATCAGCATTCCTGTGGGGAGGAGAACCTATCAAGCCTGTCCGTGGAGTGTGCGGTGCATGTTCAGCTGGGCGTGCGGACAAGTAGCAAAGTACTGTGTGGACTGCGTGCATACTCTGCCAGCCAGACGAGTCCTAGAGAGCTCCTGATAGGACTTGTAGAGATGCCTTGTTGATCTGTTGTGGTCTCTAAGGGTCTTGTTGGATTGTTCGCGAGACAGTTTTTGAATGGTTTGGGCATGGCCCGGAGCTTGAGAGCTCTTGACACATTACGTCTCCTTTTAGGAAATGGCTCCACATTTAATTCCGGTAGCGGGGAGTGATCAGGCCCAGAGCTCTTTGCATCGTGGTTGGGGGTATGTGTGTTTCAGGTTGCAGGGCTAGGTGATTCCCCACGGGGACAGGGGCACAGGTTTATATTCTGTCTGTCTGGAGCACCTGTTTATGCCTCTCCCTGTTGCAGCCTCCAAGCGGTACCTGGCTGACAAGTTCCAGATCGTTTGAAGTGAGTGTTACACCCTGCATGCCCCTTCCCACAACGTTGGCTCTTGAGCAAGGCTGTGGGCTGGCCCTGGCTTGAGGCTCTTCCCTGATTCTGCTGTTTTACAGGTTGAGTCCAGTATCTTCCTGCAAGAGGAGCAGCAGTTGACCTCCAAGGCCGGCGAGCTATAGCCAAGCTTGTTGCCTCTTGTTCTGCCTCCACCAGGGCATCCTCTGCCCTTTGTTTTGCCCCCTCTCTGCCCAGTGTCACAGCAGTGTTTGATTAAAGGACTTCTTATGTTCTGTGTTCTGCCCTGTCTCTGGGGGGTAGGGGTTAAGGGAGTGGGACGAGGCCTGGTGGGGAGCTGTTCCACGTCAGAACATTTTCCAGAACAGTACCTCTGGAATTAGTGTTGGGATCTCTGGGTCAGCCTCTGCTACCATCCAGGCCATCAGACCAGCGGAGCGCCCCCAGTCTGTGTTCTGTGTGGCCTCTGTCTGGCCACATTGGCACGTCCTCCCTTTTGCCTGAAGGCCCTTTCTATTTCTCTAAACACCCTCCTCTGGGGTTTAGCAGTTTCCATTCATTGCTGCCACTCTGCTTCCCTGTCGGAAGGAACTCATGACCCCCTTACAGAGCTCCAGTCTTTCACCCTTCCCTCACTGCACTCATTGTCCTGCTTACCCTGACCCCTCTGCTTTCCTGTCAGAGCACCCTCGATCCCTCCCCTGGCTTGTCATCCATGACCTTGCCTGCATGTTTACTTAAGCAGGTGGTAACAGGCACAGGTTTGCTCATCTTCCCCCTTCCTGGGCCCTACCCTCTCAGTGGATCCCCACCCCACCCCCCAGTACCAGCTTGCAAGCAGGAACCTGCATACTCTCCCCCTCTCCTGTTTAGCACTCACCCCTGAGACTCAGGCACCAAAACTTTTGCTCCCACTTCCTCGGGTTCAGTAAAGGGCATGAGGATGAATCTTGGACCCAGTGAACTGGGGAGCAGGAGTGAAGGTACAGGGAATACAGGAGAAATGCTCAGGTTAGTTGCTGAGCTGGAAGTCAGGAGAGGCGTCTGGTGCCAATCTGGGGCAGAGTGCACCCTGACAGCTAGAGATGGATGGTCCAGTCCTTGGAGCTTTCATATCCTCCCTGCCCTAGCCAGCTGACCAGCCTACACTCCTGCAGCCTGGATGTCTCTCTGCCCTTGGGTGGAAAGGGGCCTGTCAGGCTCTATGACAAGTATGGTTGGTAAGTCTGTGTTCTTACAAGGTCTCCATCAAATACTGTTCCATCAGCCCCATGACATAGATTTTCCTGCAAATGCTATTTCCCGGAGTGTCCCAGCTCAGTCTGCCAGACTACTTGTTAGGGCACCCAAGACAGGGTCTGAAATCTGTGTTCAATTTCTCCCCCCCACCCTGAAGTTTGAGGAGGACTTCCTTCTCTTAGCCAAGACCCCAGGGCTGTGTCAGCCTGTGACTCAGAGGGACACATTTGTATTTGAGTGAAGTGAGGGTAGGTTCTGCCTGACTCCCTTCCTGAAACACCATGGTTTTATTTCACAAAAGAGGGTTTGATGGTGGGTAGCACATTCAAAGCTTGTGCCTGGGCATCTCTCTGTGTGAATAAAAGTCATCAGGGATAATGCCCCTTGAGGCAGAAAGATGTGATTCAGGCAGTAATGGAAGTAAGAGACTGGTCCAGATCCGGTAAGGCATTGAGTGAGCCAAAGCAAGGGTCGGATCTGCTTTATTCAAGGGATGTTGTCACATTACCAAAACATAGAAGGAGAGGATGCAGTTCACCAAACCTCAGGACAGGACATCTCAAAATGTTGGAGTCGCTGGAGGAGGCACTGGATCCTAACTTGCAATTCTGTGATGTCTGCCAACTGCTGAGGGTGTGGATGGGTAAAAATGGGAAGGGTACATGGGATATGGCTGCCCATCTTAGAAACAGGAGAACCCCCCCAACCTGGGTTACTTGTGGGGAGTTAGGGGTGACTGCACCTGAGCAATGGGGAGCACTTGGGTCCACCCTTCCCCTATGCTCTCATGGTGACTTCCTTCCGGGGCTCATGGCATGAGGTCAGGTGGACAGAGCAGGAGGGTTGGGACCCGCAGAGACCTCAGGGTCGGAAAAGAACATGTGTGGGACTTACTCCTTCCACTCAAACCCCTCCTTGGAGCAGGTGGGCTTGATCACTTAGTTTGCAGCTGATCCAGTGGTTATTGCCTGGTGGTGTAGCCCATCTCGCTGTTGTCCGAGTGAGTAAATTTGCCAGAGACCATCCAGCTGAGAGGTCTCTGCCCACCGAGACATGTAGGTAAGTTGTGCCTGGGGAGAAGTTCAGCACCAGCATCAGCACCACCCTTGGACAGAGAGGGGCCTGGGACTTTGGTCACCAGGGTGAGGAAGTATAGAAGCTCAGGGAAGTGGAGGTGTGACGGTGTGAACATAACCCCTTGTTCACTTTCTAGGGCAGGAAGAATGTGAAAACACAAAAGACCACCATCCATCTCTAGCTGGCAGGGTGCAGTCTGACCCAGGTTGGCACCAAACAGATGCGTCTCCTGACGTCCAGTCCAGAGACTAGCCTGTCTCCTGTGTTCCCTGTACGTTCCCTCCTGCTCCCCAGGTCACTGGGTCCAGGCTTCATGCCAAAGTCCTTCATTGAATCCAAAGGAGAAGCGAAACTATTGGTGCCTGAGTCTCAGGGGTGAGGGCTAAAGAGGAGATGAGGACTGTGTGCAGGTTCCAGCGTGCAAGGTGGGAGTGGGGCGGGGGTGGGGATGGTACGGGCAGTAGGGACTCCAATGAGAGGGCAGAGCCTGGGAAGGGGGAGATGAGGGCACCTGTGCCTGTTTCCACCTGCTGAACTACAGGTGCACGCAAGGTCACCAATGGCAATTCAGGGGAGGGATCGAGGGTACTCCAATGGAAAATAGAGTGGTCAGGGTAATTGGGACATGAATCCAGTGCAGCAAGCAGGATGGGATGGAGCTCTGTGAGTCATGAGTTCCTTCCAATGGGGAGGCAGAATGTCAACGATGGATGGGAACCGGCAAATCCCAGAGGAGCGAATTTAAAGAACTAGAAGAAGCCTTTAAGGGAATGGGAGGATGGGTCAATGTGGCCATACAAGGCCCTCAGTGAACCCAGACCAGGGGCACTCTGGTGCCCTGCTGGCCTGGATGGGAGCAGAGGCTGACCCAGAATCCCCACCGCAGGATGCCAGAAGTACTGCTCTGCAACAGGCTCTGATATGAGTGGCTCCCCACCAGGCCTTGCCCCACTCCGCCTACCCCTACCTCCGAGAGAGAGGGTAGAGCACAGAATATGAGAAGTCCTTTAATCAAAAACTGCTGTGAAACTGGGGCAGAGAGGGGGCAAACAAGGGCAGAGGATGCCCTGGTGGAGGCAGAACGAGAGGCAACAAGCTTAGCCGCAGCTCGCCGGCCCGGGAGGTAACAGCTGCTCCTCTTGCAGGAAGATACTGGACTCCACCTGTAAAACAGCAGAGTCAGGGAAGAACCTCAAGCCAGGGCAGCCCACAGCCCTGCTCAACAGCCAACGTTGTGGGAAGGGGTATGCAGTGTGTAACACTCACGTCAAACGATCTGGAACTTGTCAGCCAGGTACCGCATGGAGGCTGCAACAGGGAGAGGCATAAACAGGTGCTCCAGACAGACGGACATAGAAGCCTGTGCCCCTGTCCCGGTGGGGAACCACCTAGCCCTGCAACCTGAAACACACATACCCCCAGCCCCGATGCAAAGTGCTCTGGGCCTGATCACTCCCCACTACTGGAATTTAATATGGAGCCATTTCCTAAAAGGAAACATAATGTGCCAGCAGCTCTCAAGCTCAGGGCCATGCCCAAACCATTCAAAAATTGTCTCACAAACAATCCAACAAGACCCTTAGAGGCCACACCAGATCAACAGGGCATCTCTACAAGTCCTATTAGAAGGAGCTCTCTAGGACTCGTCTGGCTGGCAGAGTATGCACGCAGTCCACACAGTACTTTGCTGCTTGTCCGCACGCCCAGCTGGACATGCACCGCACACTCCACGGACAGGCTTGATAGGTTCTCCTCCCCACAGGAATGCTGATCCCTACGAGGCCCCCTGCACCTGCAGCCCTCCTCACCCCAAGGGCCCACCCCGATTCTGCACTAAGAACCCGCTGCTCTCTGTCCCTGGTTCCTCATACCAAGTTGCTCCTTAAGGTCGTCTATTTCTCTCTGTAGCACCAGACACTAGGCCAGCAGACAAAGGAGGAACAGAAATGGTTAGTATACACCCGCCTCGCCTCTCCTCCTCCTCTCTTCTTCCCCGGGTCCTCATCCCAAACCAGGTGTCTAGACTGGCAAGGGAAAGACATTCCTCAGTGGAATGGAGGTGGGCTCCCTCCCTGGGGTGCGGGATAGGGGCGGGGTTGGCCCACACAAGTCAGTTGCACTTGGACTCAGATCCCACCATGGTGTTTGGGTGTGCATTCATAGGAGCCAGAAGAAACATTACCCGAGGACAGCCCTGCCTTCTGCGTGGCTGCTGCTGCCTTTTCGGTCTTGGGCCATGGTCAGTTGGTTCCTGGTCACCTGAGAGGGAAAGGACACACAATCCAGCTTCCCAGGTTCCCAGTAAGGTGGAAACCGCCAAGCAGGCTCTAACGTGAGGTGAGGCAGTACCACCCTCTGCTAGCATCACGTCTCCCCTGCTCTGCCTGGGAGGCAGCTCAAAACTTCTCTCTGGGCCTGCCCCTCTATTCCTTAGGGCAGCCATTTCACCATGATGGAGGCTCTGCATTCGAGCCTCCCAGAGCGGCAGCCACAGCCAGCACCTGGGAGAGCAATGTGGGCGAACAGCACTTCACAGAAAAGGCCATTAGCCTGCAGGTCTACGCCCAGAGTAGCTGTTGGGGCACTGCCACAGATCACCCCTGCCAAACAAATTCTACACAGAAGGTGATGGTGCCAGGTCCAGCCCTGGTGACACCCTGTTTCTCATGGGAGAAGTGGCCTGAGAGCAAGGCTGAGCCCCCAGAAGAGAGAGTGAGTCAGATACAGAGGTTTCTGCCCTCACCCCTGGCCTCCTCCCCCATATCAAAACCCAGGACACTCACGTGATGGGCCAGGCCCTCTGGGCCTGACTTCTCCCTTGTTCATGGCCACGGGCTCTGAGTTTCTTGAATCCTGTGTGCCTCTGATGTTGAGGTTGGCCCTGCCAGGTTCTCCATGATGCAGCGATGGAAAAGATGGCCATGGCCTGTCAGTGGTAAGCTACAAACAAGATTTCTCACTAAGCTGGTGTAAGGATATGTGTGTGCGTGTGCGTGTGTGTACCAGTGCATTTATATGTCTGTGTTTGTGAGAGCTCATGTGATTCAAGACAGAGCTGAGGCAGGGAATCGGAAAGAGTATTGAAAGGCTGATCTCTTTAGCACATTCTCTGTCAGTCAGCCCCAGGCCTGTAGGCAGAACTGAGCTGGGGACAACATGTGGCACTGAGAAAGCCTGAGGCCCCTGCAAAAAGGTTTGGGGAAGAGTTAGGAAGTAGGATTCAGGAAAGTGATGTGTCTAAACACCGAAGCTCTGTGAAGCTTTTAAGGGGTCCCCTCAAATCAATTCAGCTACCAGCTCTCCCTTCCACTCCAGACCCAGCCTCGTGGAGGAGGCTGAAAATAGGACAAAGGTGGAGAACCGAGCTCAGCACACCCAAAGTGCTACCTTAACGTTTGTCCCTAGTGAAAGGACACCAATCTGGCATCCTAATGACCCAGTGACCGAGGGCCACCCAATGACGACCCCTGAGGGATGGAGAGAAGGAGCACCGGGTGAAGACCTGTGCCCTGGGGAGGGTGGGAGGGGGAAGAGTGGGGAGAGAGGAGGTGTCTGGCCTACTCACTTGGCCTTTTTGGAATGGGTCTCTATTTGGGTCGTTGTCTGCTCCTGACACCGCCACTGCTGCCACCGACTCCCGGGCCCGCCTAGCCACGGGTTTCTTCTCAGCGCCAGTGTGCTTGGACTCTTCAGCTCCCAAAGGGACCAAGGCATACTTCTTGGACCTCCCGAGTAGTGGGATGCCAGAGATTGGGGGAAAGGTGGCCAGTTCCAGGGGAGTGGCCGAGATTCCCTGCCCCCAGGAAGGGAAGGTTCTCTCCACAGCAGGTTTGGAGATGCCCCCAAGGGATTTCTTCTCCTGGACCCCCTTCCTCCTAGGAGTGGGCCGCGGCCTGCTGCCTGTAGCGGCAGCTGCAGTAACTGATACTACTGCCACTCCCGGGTAGCTGGGCAGGCTGCCCCCCTTCCCCCAGAGCACGCTCTGCATTTTCTTAGGGGGAGAGGTGTCCTCCTGCTCTGCATCGCCCTGCCTGCCCTCCCTTTCCACAACCGAAATTAATCCTTGTGGAGCCGAGGACTGGCAAGTGCCTGGCACGTTAAGGAGATTCTCTCTGCCTTGGACATGCAAGCGTCTGGGTGTGTTCCCAGGATCCTCAGGGCTGTTGAGCGTGGCCTGGCCTCCGTCTTTGGGATAAATGCTCACCCTCATCCGCTCTATCTCACTGAACTCATCAGAGGACTTGGGGTCGGACAGCAGCTCAGCTTGGCTTTCTGAGGGGGGCCACTGGCGATCCACAGCCACGTTCAACCTACTTCTAGTGCCTCTCTTAGGGTTCCCACCGACGTGGAGAGGGCCGGCCTCAGCCTGTGCCGCTTCCCCACACCTCTGGGTGGCACTGCCTCGACTGCGGGGACGCGCCTCGAGATTCCACAAGGCAGACACTTCGCCGACCACATAGCTCTCCTGGGACAGGTAAGCACAGGTGCCCAGCAAATTCAGGTTGGCCAGCTGCTGCAGGATGGCCGCCACTGACTCGTCAGCCAGCTGCAGGGCGTCCCCCTGTTCGTCGGCCAGGGACCCAGGCCGGCCTTCCCAGCCCCACAGCCCTGGCCCTCCCGCTTCCAGCAGCTCCCGCTCTGACTCGAAGCCCTCAGGGTCTGGGAAGCCATCCCCGCCCTCACCCTCGCAGCTTCGCAGTGCCCCAGCCTCGGGGATAAGGCTGGGTCCCTGCGGGCCTGCGGAGCCGGCCTCAAGGCCGCTGGTCTGCTCCCCACACTCTGAGCTGAAACCCGCTCCCGAAACAGACACCTCATCATCTGGGGAGCTCATGTCGCGATCTGGGTGGCCACCGGACCTGGGGTGGCGACGATTTATCAACCGGGTCGCGGTGGCGGCGGCGGTGGTAGTCACGGCAGGCGAGGCGGGTGTCGACTGTAGCTCGCCGGCAAGCAACAGAAGCACCACACGCAGGAGATGGCCGCAAATAACGCGAGACTTTCAGCGCGCCAGAGCTGCCGCCTCCTCATTGGTCCGGTTCCTCCCAACCAGCACGCGCCTTGTTTGGCCGTCCCCTCGAGGTGTAACCAATGGGGTCGACAGCCTCCTCTGGCTTGCTGCCAAGCCCAAGGACCATCGTGGCAGTTTGGAGTTGGTGGGTGAAGTTGAAGCTGCGAGGATACGTCTGTCAAGCCTCTCTTCCCACCTCCTCCTGTCGCACCTCTGCTTTCTGGTTAGAGTCACAGCCCTGAGCCCTGACTGTGTACAAAATGGGTGGAGCGGGAGGCAGGAGGGTACTGAGGGTGCTGGTCTCCTGGGAGGTGAGGATGAAACGTCAGGATGGAGGCGCTGGGCGTCTAGCACGTGCTGAAAGCACTTGCCAGCCTCCCTTCCACCACAAGTCTTATGACCAATGGGAGAGTGGGCAGAGGAATCCCGCACTCAGTGGTGAGTGGTCGGCGTACTTCTCCCTCAGTGGCCAGAGGACAAAGGGATCGTAGTTTTGTTCTGTAACATCTCTGCCTCAACTGCTCCATCAAACGTTCTTGGCAGTCAGATTTGAGGGACAGACTGGGGTTGACCTTGCTCCCTCAGCTCTTTCTCCGATCTGAGGCAATTGAAAGAAGAGAGAATCTTAGTGTCCAGTTACAGTCGCAAAGGTGCTCATGACTGCTGATTCTTAAGATGTAAACTAAAACAACTAATCAGGTTTCACACACTAGGAAGACAACCTTCCTAGAGGTTAACCATTCTGAGAGTGGGAGAAGTTAGGAGCAAACCCCTGTGGCGGTGGTGCAAGAAATCTATTTGGGAGGTAATTTGGCAGAATCTATTAAAAGCAACTTATACAGCAGGGACCCTGTGCCTGGCTCTCAGTGGTTCCTTGTGATATTCCTAGGACTATAGTACCAGTGATTACCAGCCTCTTACAGGTGAGGAAACAGGTACTGAGAGGTTCAGTCACTGAGCCAAGGTCATTTGGCCTGTGCAGATCAGTGGTAGCATTAAAACCAAGCAATTTGACTCCAGAGCCCTTGCTTTGATCCAAATATCTTAAAACTTAAAAAAAAAAGCCCCTTTTATTCTCTTCCAGCAAGTCTGCTGTCTGGCACATCCTCTATAAGTGAGGGTATATTTCTAAGATGTCTATTTTAGTTCATTGGTCTATTTGTTAATATGGCAGTACCACACAGTTTTGATTACTGTAACTTTGTAATATATTGAAACCAGGAAGTGTGAGTTCTCTACTTTTTTTCTTTTTCCACATTGCTTTGCCTATTAAAGATCTCTTTAGATTCTATTTAAATTTTAGGATGAAGTTTTCTTTTTCTGTAAAACATGCCATTGAGATTTTGATAGGGCTTGCAGTGTGTAGATCAGTCTGGGTAGTATGTTGGAAGAACAGGTCCAATGGAGTGTGTGTGTGTGTGAAAAAGAATTGACTCATTCATTTATAGAGGCTGGTAAGTCCCAAAATCTAGAGGGTGAGTTGGCTAGCTGGAGACTCAGAAGAGCCAGTGGTTTAGCTCTAGTCCAGGTTAGAAGGCCTAAGAACCAAACCAATAGAGCTAATATTTCAGTTTGGGTCTCTAGGCAGTAAAAGAAGCTGATGTCCCAGTCCAAAGGCTTTCACGTAGGAGGACTTCTCTTACATGAGGAAAGTTTGCCTTTTTTGCTTTATTGAGACTACCAACTGATTAGGTAAAGCTCACCCACATTATCCTGGGGAAATCTGTTTTATCCAGTTGACTGATTTAAATGTTAATCTCATGGAAAAGAACCCTACAGAAGCACCCAGAATAATGTTTGACTAAGTATCTAGGCACTCTGTGGACCAGTCAAGCTTACACATAAAATTAACCATCTCAGATAGCGTGGACCTCTTAACAATATTTAGTATTCCAGTCTGTGTAGACAGATGCCTTTCCATTTATTTGTGTTTCCATTTATTTGTATTTCTTTTTAATTTCTTTCAGCAATGATTTGTAGTTTGTAGTATACAAGTCTTTTGACTCCTTGCTTGAGTTTATTCCTCAGTATTTTATTCTTTTTTGATGCTAATATCAATGGAATTGTTCTCTTAATTTCCTTTTCAAATTGTTCTTTGTTAGTGTGTAGTGATTAAACTGAATTTTGTTTCTTGATTTTGTGTCCTGGAACTTTGTTGAATATGTTTATTAGTTCTCCCAGTTGTGTTTGTGTGTGTGTTAGTGTGTGAGTGTGTAATCTTTTGAGTTTTCCATGCACAAAATGATGCTATCTGCAAACAGAGATACTTTTATTTGTTTCTGATTTGGATGCCTTTAATCTCTTCTTGTTTCTTAAGTGCTCTGGCTATGACTTCCAGTGTGTTGAATAGTAGTGGTGAGAGTGGGCTTCCTTGTCTTGTTCCTTACCTTAGAAGAAGAGATTTCAGCTGTTCACCACTGAGTATGATGTTCATTGTGGACTTTACTTATATGGCTTTTATTATGTTGAGGTAATTTCTTTCTACTCCTAGTTCTTTGAGTGTTTTTATCATGAAAGAGGGTTGAATTTTTATGCCTCTATAGAGATGATGATGTGATTTTTGTCCTTCATTCATGTTAATGTGTTTCATTGCATTGATTAATTTTGTTAGTTAATTGTAGGTTAAACTAACCTTGCATCCAAGGGATAAGCCCCATTTGACTGTATCACACAGTCCTTCTAATGTGCTGTTGAGTTCGTTTTGCTAGTATTTTGTTGAGGAGTTTTGCGTCAGCATTCATCTGGGAAACTGGCCTGTAATATTCTTTTCTTTTGGTGCCTTTAATATCAGGGTGAAATGAGTTTGAAAGTGTTACCTTTTCTTCAACATTTTTGGAACCATTTGAGAAAGATTGGTGTTAATTCCTTAAATGTTTGGTGGAGTTCTCCGTTGAAACTAACTGTTCCTGTTTTTTTTCTGTGTGTGTGTGTGGGGGGGAGTTAGTGATTACTGTTTCAATCTCATTATTGGCCTATCAGGTTTTCTATTTCTCCTTGATTCAGTTCTGGTAGATTGTGTGTTTCTAGGAATTGATTCACTTCTTCTAGGTTGTCCAGTTAATTTCCAAACAATGGTTCATAATGTCCTCTTATAATCCTGTTTGTTTCTGGGGCATTGATTGTAATATCCCATCTTTTATTTCTAATTTCAGTTATTTTCATCTTTTTCTCTTAATCTTTCTATTTGTCAGTTTTCTTGAAATTTTAAAAAGCAAATACAGTTATGTTGATTTTTTTCTGCTGTCTTTTCTGTTATTTTTTAATCTCTGCTTTAATCTTTATTATTTCCTTCCTCTGCTGGCTTTTGTTTTCGTTTGTTCCTTTTCTAGCTCCTTGAGGTGTAAAATTATATAGGTGATTTGTGATCTTTCTTCCTTTTTAAGGTACGCATTTATAGTTATAAAGTCCCAGCATTGCTTTCATTGTACCCCGTAAGTTTTGTCATGTTGTGTTCTCATTTTTCCTGTCTCAAGATGTTTTCTAATTTCCCCTGTGCCTTCTTTTCTGACCCATTGATTGCTCAAGTATACGTTGTTAAACGTTGGTACATTTGTGGATTTTCCCATCTTCCTTGTGCTGTTGCCTTCTGGTTTCATTTACTGTGATCAGAAAAGATACCGTGTGTAGTTTCAGTTTTCTTGAAGTTGCTAAGGCTTGTTCTGTGGTTTAACATGTAGTTTATGCTGGAGAATGTTCCATTTATATAGGGGGATTTGTATTTCACTGTTGTCGGATGGATTGTTCTGCATATGTTGTTAAGTTCAATTGGTCTGGAGCCTTGTTAGGTCCTCTATTTGCTTGTTGATCTACTGTTTGGTTGTTTTTATCCATTATTGAAAGTGGGATATCAAAGTGTCTTACTGTTATTGTGTGGCAATCTATTTCTCCCTTCAAATATGTCAACATTTGCTTTCTAAAGTTAAGAGCTCTGAGGTTTGGTGCCTAAATTTGTGTAATTGTTATATTATGTTGATGAATTGACCTTTTTAGCATTATATAATGTCCTTTGTCACTTATTGCTGTTTTTTATTGAAAATCCATCTTACCTGATATTAGTATAGCCATTCCTGCTCTCATTTTGCATGGAAAATCTATTTCCATTCTTTAATTTTCAGCCTCTGTGTGTTCTTAGACCTAAAGCGAATCTCCTGTAGACAGTGTATATGGATTCTGTTTTTTCCCTAATCATTCAGCAAATCTATGTATCTTGGGAAGTTTACTCCATTGACATTTAAGGTAACTATTGATAGGATGGACTTTACTACCAGTTTGTTAATTATTTTCCATATGTCTTGTAGCTTTTTTTGTCCCTCCTTTCATCTCTTATTGCTTTCCCTCCAATTTCGTTGATTTTCTTTTTTGTAGTGATATGTATTAATCCCCTTCTCATTTCCTTTTTTATATGTTCTACAGATATTTTCCATGTGGTTATCTTTGGAGTTATTTAAAATCTCTTTAAGTTATGCACTATTTTAAATGGCTGAAGTCAGCTGCAGTTACATATAAAAACTGAATTCTTTCCCAGTTCACTCCCTTTTTATGGTATTAATAACATACATCTTTATATATTGTATACCCATTAATATAGGTTTATAATTATTTTTATGTCTTTCTTTTTTAATTCTATTCACCAAAACTCTCATAGTGTTTGGTCCATGTATTTGTCTTTACCAGAGAACCTTATATTTTGACATGGCTTCAGAGTGCTGTTTACCTTCCGTTTGTATCAATTGGAAAGACTTCCTTTAGCCTATCTTGTGGAGCAGGTCTAGTGGTAAAGAACTCCATCAGCTTTTGCTCATCTGGGAACATTTCCAGTCTTGCGGAAGTGGGGCCCAGTATCTGAGACGGCTGTGCAAGTGCAGTATTGAACGGTCTGTTGGTGAGGGTGTCTTCCTTTCATCTCTCTCTGTCTCTGCCTCTCTTCCTGTGTTCTCTTGCATGATAAGACTTTCTATGTAGAAAGAGTAAAATGCACATATGAACTTAAAAATAACCTAACTGCCCTAAACTACAGTTTTGGTTGGCACAGAACTCACTTTCTGAAGAACCACATACAACTGTTTGACCAGGGGTTTCATCACCACATACCTAAGAGTAACAACTTTTCAACCTGCCATAGCTTTACCATTATGGCTCCAAGTCCAATCCTTCCTATTCAGCCAATTCTAAAACTTTAGATTCTGTAACTTACAGCTTGCACTTTGAGGTACCAAATTCTAAATCAATTAGAATCTGAATTTAGCTCCAGTAACAGGGACTCCAAAAACAGTAGCTTAAACAAATTAAGTAATTTTTTTTCTATTTGAGGAAAAGTCTGAAGATGGGCAGTCAAAGGCTGAAATAGTACTTCATGATGTTTTCAGAAATTCAGACTCCTTTTGTATTTCTGCTCAGTGTGAGAATGATCATTTATTTAGCCTTCACGAGATGGCTGCCTGAGCTTCATCTTTCACATCTGTCTTCAAGGCAGCAGAGAGGAAGAGAAGGTAAAGAACAAAAGGAGACTGGTCAACTGATTCAGCTCTCCCACTCAGGTTTCTTTGCCATAAAATACGTTTGTATCAGCATTTAGGTACTTTTATTTCATTGCTAGTTTTAGCAGAGTATACCGTCAAAGAATGATATATCCAGTGTGGATTTGGCAGTGGTACATCAAAACAGATGTTAAACAAAGAGCACGCAACCTGCAAAGAGATTTATAATAATAATTTAAAGCTTCATGATCTAGGATCATTCCAATTTAAAACACTATGAAATGAAATCAACTTCTGATGTTAAGAAAAGAAATATAGGGCAAGAAGAAAACTAGCATTTGTTAATAGTACGAGCTTTCCAGAAGATAGATATTATTCTTCAGTGGGAAACCTTGCAGATACAAAATAAAATCCAAATATTTGGTCATGTGATACCAATTTTACCTGAAATAAAGCCAAAGCCATAGATTCTGGTTCTGGATTGTCAGCTATTCCCTGCACTAACTTATCTGCAGAAGCATCTGGCCAATTTGTACCTAGTGACCCTTTATGCATGCTAATGGGGTTCAGGTAAAATGAACCTGTGTACAGAGCATTCTCCACCCTGGGGTAGTTATCAGTATACAGTAGGAGTTCATGTTGGTCCTTTAATGGACCGGAACCTGGTGGTCTGCCGTCGACGATGAGAAAATGAAAGAAGGAAAGAGGCTAATAGTCCCTGGGTTACGCAGCTGGCTCTCGCGTTACAGGGAATCAGCCAGAAATAGAGAGATAAAGAAAAAGAGAGGAAGAGAAAGAAAGAAAGAAAGAAAGACTCGGGGACCCAAGCTCTGATGGAGCAAAGGTGTTTTAATCAACTTGGTGTGGGCATATATACTGTCTTACAAGGTAGTTATTCTCAGCAAAGATAAAGATTAAAATTCCAGACTTACAAAACATAAGTCGATCCTTATCAAAGAGAGAGAGTCGTAAACAATCACTTTTACCATATGGTTCATAAAAAGGAAGAGGGTAATTATCCCGTATTGAAAAACTGACGAAGGATGTGCCTCACCCCTGGAAAGGTGTGCCTTTCCTCTTAATCCCTGAATATTCAGGTCCGTATTAGGACCAGAGGCTTCCAGATCCAAAACAGCACACAGGAAGCCTCCTGTTAAATGCTTCCTGACAAGTTCATATTTTTGTTTCCTTACAGTAATTCAAATGAACTTCCTGCTGTGATTTTTATTTAACAACAACAACAACAATAATAATAGTAAAAACTCTAGCTTTAAGGAGCTGACATATACCACTCAAGATGTGGGACATACTGAGGTCACATTGCTTTCTGAGGAATCTACCCCAAAGCTCTATGTACTCACTTCTAATTATGTCTCACTGGCCAGAATTTAGTCCTGTGCTTATACCTCTCTGAGGAAGCCTGGGAGATGTAACTTTTTAGCCTGCACATATTGCTGCTCCCAACAAAATCAGAGTTTGTTAACAAGGAAGAAGGAAAGAAAAGATCTCATGGGGGCAACTCTAACTAGTTGGGACAGAAAGGAATTTATCCCTTGCAGAATTGTTAGAAGGGCTATAGAAGAAGCTCTAGGCAAAACTCACAGAAACATCGCTGCTTAATTGGTCTGAGTAACCTCAGAAACACTGCCTCTATTGCCATCAGTGCCACGGAAACCATGGCACTGCCCAGCCACTGGGCAGAAGACCTCTGCCCATCAGTGTCTTCATGTTACTTGCAAATCAAAGCCTTCTGCACAAATACCTTAAAGGTGAGGACCACATCACAGGCTTGCAACAGGTGTTGGGAAATGTAGATTAAGAAAATTATCTGAAGAAGATGGGATTCATAGTACTGGTGAGTGAGCATATTTCATTGATTCTAAGACAGGCCTTTTGTTTGTTTGTTTTGTTTACATTTTCATGTTTCTAAAATGAGCATACTTTTGACAGTGCCAGCTGTTGGTGATCTGCCAGTTTATGATGTAGTTTTCATTACTTGTACATACAAGAAACCCTCTTAGAAAGCATTTCCACTGACAGGGTGCAGATGGGGGTCTCAGTAGTTTGGAAGGAAATCCTGGACCCAACAGTGAAGCACTCTTTATAAATGTTGCCCCACCAAAGACTTGCATGTGGTGCAAAGCTAGCAACACTGATAATTCTGAGTTGAAAGGGACTAATAAAGTTCTACTAAATAGAAAGAACTCCTGGAATTGTTATAATTTTTTTAAATTTTTTGTGTATTTCTAAGAGATTTACAAAATAATTGTAAATGATATGCTTCAATAAGAACACGATAGGAACATCTAAATGATAAGGGATTGACTCGTTTGTAGGACGCTCAGGAATTGAGGAGAGGAAATCATTTAAAAGAAAAAAAATTCTCTGTGTATAAAGAAGTTTGCTCACAGCAGTGTAGTTTATAAGGGCAAAAAACCCTGATAGATACTTACATTTTCATCACAAAAGCTACTAACATCTGTTGAAAATTTACTATGTGCCAAGCCCTCTACATACATTATGTCATTTTATTCTCACAACAGCCATGTGAAGTAGACACTAATCTTATCCCTATTTCATATACGAGACACAAGCCCGTGATAGCTTGTCCAAAGTCAAACAGCTAGTAGGTGGTGGAATCAGGATTTAAACTCTGGTCCCGTGGTTACAAATCTGTGTTATGCAACTGTTAGAAAAAGAAGTATGTTGCAATAAAAATAATATACTGCACTGTTCTAAGCAAGAACTCACGAAATCTGAAAGTATCTAAAAATGGTGCATTAAAACATCAATGTACAGAATAGGTTTCAGGCAACCAGTAGGTCCAATGGCTCTGGATCTTTCTTGGCTTATGGAACTTGTGTTAGTCTCTTCAAGCTGCCCAAACCAAATACCACAGGCTGGATGGCTTAAACAAAGAACATTTAGTTTCTCACAGTTCGGAATACTAGAAATCCAAGATCAAGGTGCCAGCAAGTTCAACTCATGGTGAAAGCACTCCCTTGTATTGTAGTTCACCACCTTCTCTCTGTTTCTTCACATGACATTTCCTCTGGGTATGTATGGGGAAAGAGAGAGAGAGAGATCTCTGGAATCTCTTTCTCTTATAAGGATATCAGATCCCATGGGATTAGGGCTCCACTCTGACAACCTCTGTGTGTGCTGTGCTTCGTTGCCCAGTCGTGTGTGACACTTGGCACCCCATGAACGATGGCCCACCAGGCTGCTCTGTCCATGGGAATTCTCCAGGCAAGAATACTGGAGTGGGTTGCCATGCCCTCCTCCAGGGGATCTTTCCATCACAGGGATCGAACCCAGGTGTCCTGCATTGCAGGCAGATTCTTTACCATCTGGACACAATGAAAGTCCTACCTAGGGTAGGTAGCCTATCCCTCCTCCAGGGGAACTTCCCGACCCAGGAATCTAACTGGGGTCTTCTGCATTGCGGGCAGATTCTTTACCAGCTCCCTTAATTAACCCTAATTACCTCTCTAAAGGCTCCATCTCCAAATTCAGTCACATTGAGGGTTAAGGCTTTAAGATAGGAATTTGGGGGCAACACAATTCAGCCCATAATAGGACTCCTTTGAGAATCTAATGAACTCCTTACACCCTCCAAGAAGACTGTATACATGCCTCCCACAACTTTGCACACAATTTCAGGACGTTCTTGGACCCCAGGTTGAGAGCCACTGACCTAGATCACCTTCCTCTTTTCCCAGATGGAGAAACAGAGGTTCAGAATGTGGAAGTGCTTTTCAGCAGGTTAGGAGAGAGGTAGGTCTCCTGATTCCTCATCAAGTGCTTGCCCTACCTTACTCTGCCTTGTGTTAGGCCTGTTAGGTCAGCAATCCACAGTGACCACAAAACACTAGAGATTCTGTGGATGCAGTGAAGGGGAGTGCTTCACCTGGGATGCTCAAGTGAGTGAACAAGACTCTAGCTATAACTGACAGTAAATGGGGCAGATTTCATTGTTTCAAGTAGTCGTGAGTTTGGGAAATAGCTACACCAACTTCAACATACATCCACAAGAGGTCTGATTGTGAAGAGATGGAGGTGCTTCTGTTCTATCTAATGACAAAGTGGGAACTGAAGGGGTATAGTTGAATTGTCTTCTGGCCTTGACATGGCACTGTCCCTCTACTCTCAGATTCCTCATTTGTACACCTCTCAGGAGAAGACCTATTAGTTTTCTGCATCAGATTATCTAGCCCTAATATTTTGTATGTCTGCTTCTGGGGCAGGAACCATGTGGGAAATATCCGTTGAGGCGTTTGGGTCCTAGAATTATGGGCAAACATTTTTTTTCAAAACATCTTCTGACGGTGTCCTAGAATTAGCAATAAAGCAAGCGTCATTTAAAGAGATGAAAAATCCATAAGAAGAATCTGAAAAGACCCTTTACATACTGAGTCATTTAAAGTAAAGTCTCGACATAAATGTTTACTCAATGTTTGCTTCAGGCCCATCCTTAAAGAGAGAGGTGAAGTATGATAGCTGGAATTTTAAACAACAAGGTTACAAGGTGGAACAGTATTTTTAATAGGAAATGTTATTTTTAGGCAGAGATGTGGCCCCAGAGAATGATTTTGTTTCATTTCATCAATCTAAGAGATTTGAAAAAATGACATTCTTCCTATTGGCCTTATCAATGCCACAATCCAGAGTGGAGACTTCACTTGGACTACAAGTCTAGAAACAAAAGGAGGCGCAACCAATGTGGGGTGGAGGCTATCATTTCAGGAAAATACTTCCAGTTTTGCTCCCTACAAAGAACAAGGGAAGGGCTTGAAGTGTTGTGCACACCCACCTACCGCTTCTGTGCCAGTGGAAGGTGGGAGCACACCCAGTCTAGGACATCAATGGTCTCAGTTTCTGTCTGAGGAGAAAGAGGAAGAAAAGAGCTGCTGCTGCGGGGAGCAGGGGTGAAGGCTGGTGTTAAGATAGCAGTGTCAAACGGGCAAGGGAGATGCAGCCCATGCAACCACCAGCACCATTACCATCACCACCACGTTGGCTCAAATACCCCCCTCAGTCTCAGGGGTTAATAAGCTAATCACAAAGAACAGGAAGAACTCCGAAGGCCTGGCATCTGGCCCTTCCCAACAAACAGCCTTAAACTATACTGCCCTCGGCTGGTCAAATAGGTATGTTGCAATGCAGGCACATGAAGCCTGTGACAAAATTCAACATCCATTTATGATAAAAACTCTCCAGAAAGCAGGAATAGAAGGAACATACCTCAACATAATAAAAGCTATATATGACAAACCCACACCAAACATTATCCTCAATGGTGAAAAATTGAAAGCATTTCCCCTAAAATCAGGAAGAAGACAAGGGTGCCCACTCTCACCACTACTATTCAACATAGTTTTGGAAGTTTTGGCCACAGCAATCAGAGCAGAAAAAGAAATAAAAGGAATCCAGATAGGAAAAGAAGTGAAACTCTCACTGTTTGCAGATGACATGATCCTCTACATAGAAAACCCTAAAGACTCTACCAGAAAATTACTAGAGCAAATCAATGAATATAGTAAAGTTGCAGGATATAAAATTAACATACTCTGTATTTTTGGCCTTCATTTCTTTTTCACAGTTTCTTGTTGCTCCACCTCTGAGAGGAAGTGGATGGGAAGGGAGAAGTCTCTGAAAATTGCAGCCAAATACAACACTTCTGTGGGTTTCAGCACAAATTCACAATTAAATTTTGAGTTAAAATGTACTACCCAAATATGGAATATTTATTAAAAATTGAGATTGATATTATAATTACGTAAGCATCACTTTCTTATTTTTAGCAAACAGCTATGAGTTCTTGAAAACAAAGCTATTAATATAAATGATAGAAAATTACTAATCTCAATTAGATATGTTAGAAACAAAGAAAGTAACTTTGGTTCTACTTCTGGTTAGAACATAATTACAATATGCTTATACTGGGATGTTATTTCCCTTAGCATTAGCTTTTTCTCCAATCATACTGAAATGTCACATGGACAGAGAAGTCGTCGCAATATATACGTGGAGTGTAATACTTGATGATCAGTTATATACCCCCAAGTCACAGAAGAGGATAGTGTTGGCTTTCCCTAAGACTTCTGAAGTTTCCCTGTCTTATCTTAGCCCCATTCCTTCTTCAAGGAAAATATCCACACACTTACTTTTGTGCCATCCTTTCTTCCCTTTCCCTCAAAGTTTTGTATTGTATATGTATCTTTAAATGATATGAGTTAGCGATGAGAGCTATTTACAGCTATGAGTGAAATTATTAAATGTATCTGTTTAATTTCTTACTTTTTCAATGTTAAATTTGTAAGCTTCATGCTTACTCTGTATAGTTCTACTTTGTGTATTTTTGCTGATGGAATTATATTTATTCATATGAAGATGATCTCCCAGAATATTGGGCTTTGATGGTCAGCACGAGTTACTTTTGGGAGGGCCAGGGGCCGTAGGAAATAGACACCACTCTTAAAGGGCACATACAACATCTCACATGCTCCAGGACCCAGGGCGGAAGCAATAATTTCAAAGGAGCCTGGGCCAGAGGCAGCTGCTGATCTTGGAGAGCCTCCCAGAGAGGCACGAGGCAGCTGGACTCGCCCTGGGGACATAGACACCGGAAGCAGCCATTTTGCAGAGCTCCTTCTACCACATAGTCACTGGTGCTAACAAGTGCCGGTTTGGAATCCTCCCTTAGCTTATTAGCACCAGTGCTCAGACCTGCCCATCAGCCGTAGGCAGTAGTACGAGGGCAGGCCAAGCCACTAGCCAGGCAGAGACACAGCCCCACCCACAAGCAAGCCTGCTGTCTTAAGAGTCCCTGGAGCTGGCCCTGTCAATCAGAGGCCCTGACACACCACATGGCCCTCTACACCAGTAAGAAGGCATTAAGCCAGGACTCCAGGGTCCTGCAGTCAGAGACCCTGGGACCTAGTTCCTGCCCACAGCAGGTCATCGCTAGCCCCAGGACCAGTTTTACCCATCAGTGGTTAGGCAACAGCCCTAGTACATCCTAGACCACAGCCCCAACCAAAAGTGGCCCAAAACACCAACTCCTGGACCACTCCAGGGCCCTGAAGCCAGCAAAGCCAAGAACCAGCTCCACCCACCAGCAGGCAGACACCAGCAACCACAGTAACTCCCACCTTTCAGTCTGCCATACCAGGAAAAAGGCCACCCACCGGCAGGGCCACACCAGCACCAGGAGCCACTGAGTTCCAGCACAGTGTACCAGAAAGTAGACACCAGGTCTGGGACACTTTGGAGCTCTCAGCCAGCAGCTCTGGAATCTGGCCCCACATAACAGCGTGTGGACACCCCTATGGGACATCTAGGGCCCCACCGCCAGCCATGTTAGGAACTGTCCCCACCCAACAGTGAACTGTGACCAGCTCTGGGACCCCAGGGCCCTGCAGCTAGAGACCCAGGAACAGAAACAGATCTCTACACACTATTGAGCTGGCACTAGCCCCAGGACACCCTGGATCCCAAACTCAGTCAACGGCAGGACAAACCAGCCTCACCATACCTTGGCCTCTCAGCCAGCTGCCTTCGGAAACAGCCACACTCTCCAGCGGGACAAGCAAAGGTTTGGGATACCTAGGACCCCGTAGCTGGCAATGCAGGAACTAGCCCTACGAAACAATTGGCCTACGCTAGATCTGGGATTCCCAAGCTTGCACCTATTCACAAGAGAAACAGGCTCAGAAATCCCTCAGGGACACAGAGCCAGCAGTACCATGATCCCACCGCACTCATAAGTGACTGGCAGACTCCACACAAAGCAGCGCCTGGCAAGCAGTCAGACGGGAGGCTAGCTAGCCCTATGAGACCATGCCTCACATACGGGGCATCCCTAGAGCATATAGCTCTGGTGACCAGAGGGGCGTGCACTGCAGAGACGCATGGGATGTCTCCTACAGAAAGCCATTCTTCCAGGACTGGTAGGTGTAATCAACCCACTAAACACATAGGATTAAAAATGCAAATTAGACAAAAAGAGGAGACAGAGGAATATGTTCAAACCAAAGGAGCAAGGTAAAACCCCAAAAGAAGCACTAAGTGAAGTGGAGGTAGGCACTCTACTTGAGAAAGCGTTCAGAGTAGGGATCATAAACCGGATCAAAAAACTCAGGGCAAGATTGGATGGACAGGGAAAGGAGTTACAAGTTTTTAACTTAGAATTGAAACTCTAAGACAAGAAACTCTAAAGTTCTTAGAGGAAAACAGGCAGAGTATTCTATGACATAAATCACAGCAAGATTCTCTATGACACACCACCTAAATAATGGAAATAAAAATAAACAGTGGGATCTAACTAAACTTAAAATCTTTAGCACAGTAAAGGAAATAATAAACAAGGTGAAAATACAGCCCTCAGAACGGGAGAAAATAACAGCAAATTAAACAACTGACAAAGAAGTAATCTTCATAAGATACAAGCAACTCATGAAGGTCAACACCAGAAAAGCAGAAAACCCAATCAAAGACTCGGCAAAATATCTAAATAGACATTTATGCAAAGAAGACACTGAAGGCTAATAAACAGATGAAAGATGCTCAACATCACTCATTATAGAGACATGTAAATCAAACCTATAATGAGGTATCACTTCACACCAGTCAGAGTGGTCATCATCAAAATTTATAAACAATAAATGCTGGAGGGGATGTGGAGAAAAGGGAACCTTCCTGCACTGTTGGTGGGAATGTACACTGATACAGTCAGTATGGAGGACAGTATGGAGAGTCCTTAAAAAAAAAAAACAAAAACTAGGAAGAAAACTACCACAAGACCCAGCATTCCAACTTCTGGGCATATACCATAAGGAAACCATAATGGAAAAAGATGAATGAATGGATAAAGAAGTTGTGGTACATATATAAAATCGAATGTTACTCAGCCAGAAAAATGAATGCATTTGAGTCAGTTCTATTGAGGTGGGTGAGCCTAGAGCCTAATATACAGAATGAAGTAAGTCAGAAAGAGAAAAACAATTATCGGGTATTAATGCATACACATGGAATCTAGAAAGATGGTACTGATGAACATAGTTCAGGGATGAAATGGAGACACAGACATAGAGAAGAGATTTGTGGACACAGTGGGGGAAGGAGTGGGTGGAACAAACGGAGAGAGTAGCATTGAAACACATACATTACCTTACATAAAACAGATAGCCAGTGGGAATTTGTTGTCTGACACAGGGAGCTCAAACCTGGTGCTCTGTGACAACCTAGATGGGTCGCATGGGGTGGGAGCTGGGAAGGAGTTTCAAGAGGAGGGTACAAAAAAACAGAGGAAAGGGACATATATATACCTATGGCTGATTCCTGTTGATATATGTCAGAAACCAACATAATATCTTAAAGCACTTATCCTCCAGTTAAAAATAATCAATAAAATAGTTTAAAGAGAACCAAAAATAAAAAATCTATAAGAGAACCAAACAGAGCTGAAGAGTACAATAAGTGAAATGAAAAATACACTTCAGTGGTTGGTGAGATGACACAGAGGGATGGATCAATAACCTGGGAGACAGGATACTGCAGATCACTGAAGCCGAACAGAAAAAAAAAAAATAAAAAGAAATGAGGACAGTTTCAGAGACCTCTGGGACCACATCAAGCATAGAAACATTTGAATTCTAGGGGTCCCAGGAGGGGAAGAAAGAGACAAAGGGGAAGAGAATACATTTGAAGACATACTAGCTGAACACTTTGCTAACCTGGGAAAAGAAATGGGCATCCTGGAACACAGAGTCCCAAACTAAAAGAAGACCACACCAAGACACATTGTAATTAGAATGACAAAAAGTAAAGCTAAAGAAGAGATATTAAAAGCAGCAGGGGAAAAGCAACAAGTTACAAACAAGGGACTTTACGGCAGAAACTATGCATGCCAGAAGGCAGTGGCATGATATATTTAAAATAATAAAGAGGAAAACCTACAACCAAGAAGATACTACTGGTAATCTGTCATTTCTTCAAATCTGTCCTCCAGATTTGAAGGAGATCAACAGTTTTACAAACAGGCAAAAGCTAAGAGTTCAGCATCATCAAACCAGCTTTACAGGAAATGTTAAGGGGACTTCTCCAAGCAAAAAGGAAGACACAATTGGAAATATGAAAATGATGAAAGGAGTAAGTTCACTGATAAAGGCAAATATACAGTTTACAAAGCTGTATCAATGACTTACAAAGCTAGTGGGAAGGTTATAAGACAAAAGTAGTAAAATCATCTATATCCACAATACGTAGTTAATGCATTATTGTTGTTTATTCGCTAAGTCCTGTCTGAGTCTTTGAGATCCCGTGGACTGTAACCTGCCAGGCTCCTTTGTCCGTGGGATTCTCCAGGGAAGAATAGTGGAGTGGGTTGCCATTTCCTTCTCCAGGGGATCTTCCTGAACCGGGGATCGAACTCACATCTCCAGCACTGACCCACCAGGGAAACCTCTTAGGTAAGGAACACACAGGGGGAAAAAAGGGGAAAATATGATGTCAGAAACAGTAAACATGAGGAAAGGAGTAAAAATGTCGGGATGTGAAAATGTGTTTACACTTAAGAGGTCAGCAACTTAAAATATTCAGATACAGAAAGAGTTATGCACAGTGTAGGAAATATAGCCAATAACTGTGTACTATCTTGCATGGTGGCACATTATAACTAGAATTATAGTGCTGATCACTTTGAAATATACAGAAATAATAAATCACTATGTTGTGTACCAGGGGCTGACATAGTGTTGTATGTCAATTACACTTCAAAAACAACCAAACAAGCAAAGAAACAAAGATTCACAGAAAAAGATTTCAGATTTGCACTTACCAAAGTGTAGGTATGGGGGAGGGGACAAAGGTGGGCAGAAGGGACACACTTCCAGTTATTAGATAAATAAGTACGAGGGATGTAATGTATAACATGATAAATGCAATTAACATTGCTGTATGTTATATACGAAAGTTGTTAAAGAATAAATCCCAAGTGGTCTCATCACATGAAAAATATTTCTTTATTTTTAATTTTCTATCTATATGAGAAGATGCATGTTTACTAAACTTATTGTGATAATCATTTCGTGATGTATGTATGTCAAATCATTATGCTGTACACTTTAATACATACAGTGCTGTATGTCAAGTATATCTGAATAGAATTGGAAGAATCATAAGAAAATCCTGATGCCATAAATGCAGAAGGATAGGACATCACCTATGTAATATTCCTGCCAAAACATTTAACCTGAATGGAATCAGGAAGCAGCAATCACACAAATTCCACTGGAGAAGCTTTCTGAAAACCACCTGGACTGGATCTTTAAAAATTTCAATATCATGTAAGACTCTCCCCCCAAAATCTAGGAAAATGTTATAGTTTAAAGGACACTAAAGACACTGATAACCAAATGCACTACATAACGTTTATTTGGAAGCAAGGTTTATTTTAGAATTCAGGTACGAAAACAATATTGGGACAATCAGACATTTTGAATGAGGATCATATAGTAAGTTAATTATATTGTCTCAAAGTTAAATTTCCTGAGCATGATAATTGGATTAAGATTTGAGGCAGACTAATCTTTCTCTGAAGAGACACATACTGAAGTATTGAAAGAAGAAACACTGCAACGTCTTAAAGTAACTCCAATGATTCAACAAAGCAGAGACAGAAACAGAATATGGGAAATTTGACAAAATATTAATAATGGGTCAGTCAAGGTGAAGGATGTTTGGGTGTTCTGTGTTATTTTCTTGCAACTACTGTATGTAGGAGAAATGCTAATATTTCCAAAAATAGAATTTTAGAGGAAAGAGGACACTATGAGCCATTTTATTCTAATCAGCTTGAAAACTTAAGCAAATTGACTAGTTTTTATTTTATTTATTTAATTATTTTACTTTTTATGTGGCCAGAGAAGATATTTTTATTCATAAAAAATATTTAAAATTGACAATTTAAAACAGAACAATGATAATGTACTTAGAGTTTATAATGTGCATAGATGTAAAATGTATGACAATCAGGGGTGTGTGTGTGTGTGTGTGTGTGTGTGTGTATACAGAGAGAGAGAGAGAGAGAGACAGAGAGAGAGTCAGAGGGACAGAGACAGAGAGAGAGAGAGTTGCATGACCTGTTTGCATATTTTGGAAAGCAATGCCTTCTTGGTTGCTTCATTTGCAAATATTTTCTCTGATTCTGAGGGAGGTCTTTCATCTTGTTTATAGTTTCATTTGCTGTGCAAAAGCTTTTAATTTTAATTATGTCTTATTTGTTTACTTTTGTTTTTATTTTCATTACTCTAGGAGGTGCATGAAAAAACATATTGCTGTGGTTTATGTCAAAGTGTGTTCTGCCTGTGTTTTCCTCTAAGACTTTTATAGTATCTGGTGTTCAATTTAGGTCGTTAATCCATTTTGAGTTTATTTCCTTGTATGATATTAGGGAATGTTTTAATTTCATTCTTTTACATGTAGCCATACTGCTTTCCCAGCACCACTTCTTGCAGAGAGTGCCTTTTCTCTTTTGTATATTCTCACCTCCTTTGTCATAGATTAATTGACCATAGGAACATGGACTTATTTCTGGGCTTTCTATCCTGTTTCATTGATCAATATTTCTGTTTCTGTGCCAGTATGACACTGTTTTGGTGACTGTACCTTTGTAGTATACTCTGAAGCCCTGGAGCATGATTCCTCCAGCTCCATTTTTCCCTCTCAAGATTTCTTTGCCTATTCATGGTCTTTTGTGTCTCCATACAAACTTTGAGATTTTTTTGGTTCTAGTTCTGTGAATGATACCTTTGGTAATTTGATAAGGATTGCATTGGATCAGTAGATTGCATTGGGTAGTGTAATCACTTTGACAGTTTTGATTCTTCCAATCCAAGTGGAGAGGCGGCAGTGAGCAGTGGCTTGAGTGAGATCTTAGTTCCCTGCCCAGGAATTGAACATGGGTACCCTGGATGAAAACCAGGAACTCTACCCACTAGAATGAAAATAGCTAGAGGCTAGAAGCAAGTTTTCCCTAGCTCTTTCCCCATTGAAAAATGCGTTTCTCAAGGAAGTAAAAACTTTAAGTCACTCAGTCACTCAGGCATGTCCGACTCTTGGTGACCCCATGGACTGTAGCATGCCAGGCTTCCCTGTCCACCACCAACTCCCAGAGCTTACTCAAACTCATGTCCATTGAGTCAGTGATACCATCCAACCATTTCATGCCCTGTCGTCCCCTTCTCCTCCTGCCTTCAATCTTTCCCAGCATCAAAGTCTTTTCCGATGAGTCAGTTTCTTCGCATCAGGTGGTCAAAGTATTGGAGCTTCGGTTTCAGCATCAGTCCTTCCAATGAATATTCAGGACTGATTTTCTTTAGGATGAACTGGTTTGATCTCCCTGCACCCCAAGGGACTCGCAAGAGTCTTCTCCAACACCACAGTTCAAAAGCATCAGTTCTTCTGTGCTCAGCTTTCTTTATAGTCCACCTCTCACATCCATACGTGACTACTGGAAAAACCATAGCTTTGACTAGATGGACCTTTATGAACAAAGTAATGTCTCTGCTTTATAATATGCTGTCTAGCTTAGTCACAACTTTTCTTCCAAGAGTAAGGGTCGTTTTAATTTCACGGCTGCAGTCACCATCTGCAGTGATTTTGGAACCCCAGAAAATAAAGTTTGTCACTGTTTCCATTGTAAAAACAGGTACAAAGCTTATCATCAGTGATGCAGCACAACAAGTGGGAGAGCACACAGAGAAACCGTTTAGTTAAGACAGAGCAAGGCAAAGGAGAAAAGGAAAGCTATACCCATCTGAAAGCAGAGTTCCAAAGAAGAGCAAGGAGAGATAAGAAAGCCTTCCTAAGTGATCAATGCAAAGAAAGAGAGGAAAACAATGGAATAGTAAAGTCTAGAGATCTTTTCGAGAAAATTAGAGATACCAAGGCAACATTTCATGCAAAGATGGGCATAATAAAGGACAAAAATGGTATGGACCTAAAAGAACCATAAGATATTCAGAAGAAGTGGTGAGAATACACAGAAGAACTATAAAAAGATCTTAATGACCTGGAAAATAATGATGGTGTGATCACTCACCTAGAGCCAGACATCCTGGAGTGGCAAGGCAAGTGGGCCTTAAGAAGCATGGCTATGAACAAAGCTAGCGGAGGTTATAGAATTCCAGTCGAGCTATTTCAAATCCTAAAAGATGATGCTGTGGAAGTGCTGCACTCAATATGCCAGCAATTTTTAAAATCTCAGCCGTGACCACAGGACTGGAAAAAGTCAGTTTTTATCCCAATCCCAAAGAAAGGCAGTGCCAAAGAATGTTCAAGCTACTGTACAATTGCACTCATCTCACACGATAGCAAAGTAATGCTCAAAATTCTCCAAGCAAGGCTTCAACAGTCCCAAAGAAAGGCAATGCCAAAGAATGTTCAAACTACTGCAGAATTGCACTGATCTCACATGATAGCAAAGTAATGCTCAAAATTCTCCAAGCAAGGCTTCAACAGTACATGCACCAAGAACTTCCAGATGTTCAAGCTGGAATTAGAAAAGGCAAAGGAGCCTTTCTAGCAAGTTGCCAACATCTGTTGGATCATCAGAAAAGCAAGGGATTTCCAGAAAACATCTACTTCTGCTTTGTTGACTATGCCAGAGCCTTTGACTGTGTGGCTCATGACAAACTGTGGAAAATTCTTCAAGAGACGGGAATACCAGATCACCTGACCTGCCTTCTGAGAAATCTATATGCAACAAGAAGCAACTGACATGGAACGACAGACTGGTTTCAAACTGGGAAAGGAGTATGTCAAGGCTGTATATTGCCATTTTGTTTATTTAACTTATATGCAGAGTACATTATGCAAAATGCCAGGCTGGATAAAGTACAACCTGGAATCAAGATTTCCGGGAGAAATATCAATAATCTTAGGTACACAGATGACACCACACTTATGGCACAAAGAGAAGAGGAACTAAAGAGCCTCTTGATGGAAGTGAAAGAATAGAGTGAAAAAGCTAGCTAAAAACTCAACATTCAAAACACCAAGGCCATGGTATCCAGTCCCATCACTTCATGGCAAAAGAGGGGGAAACAATGGACCATGACAGACTATTTTCTTGGGCTCCAAAATCATTGCAGATG
The DNA here is from genome assembly GCF_963930625.1 of Muntiacus reevesi. Taxonomy (NCBI): domain Eukaryota; kingdom Metazoa; phylum Chordata; class Mammalia; order Artiodactyla; family Cervidae; genus Muntiacus; species Muntiacus reevesi. Next base: position 63,522,076 of record NC_089271.1, read on the forward strand.
GTGCCTGCAGCCATGAAATTAAAAGACACTTGCTCCTTGGAAGAAAAACTATGACCAACCTAGACAGCATATTAAAAAGCAGAGACATTACTTTGCCAACAAAGGTCTGTCTAGTCAAAGCTATGGTTTTTCCAGTAGTCATATATGGATGTGAGATTTGGACCGTAAAAAGTCTGACTGCTGAAGAATTGATGCTTTTGAACTGTGGTGTTGGAGAAGACTCTTGAGAGTCTCTTGGACTGCAAGGAGATCCAACCAGTACATTCTAAAGGAAACTGGTCCTGAATGTTCATTGGAAGGACTGATGCTGAAGCTGAAGCTCCAATATTTTGACCACCTGATGTGAAGAAGCGACTCATTGGAAAAGACCCTGATGCTGGGAAAGATTGAAGGCAGGAGGAGAAGGAGACAACAGAGCATGAGGTGGTGGGATGGTATCACTGACTCGATGGACATGAGTGTGACCAAGCTCTGGTAGTTGGTGATGGACAGGGAAGCCTGGCATGCTGCAGTCCATGTGGTGGCAAAGAAGGGGACACAACTGAGCGACTGAACTGAAGGCAAAGGTACACACTTGGTGAGAAACAGTGTGGGCATCCGTCGTAATGAGGAGGAGTGCAGTAAAGAGTCAGTTAAGTCATTTATATAGGGCAGTCCTTCTGGGTCTTAGTTATGTTTGGCCAGTTATCTGGTTTCTGTCCCAACATCTGACTTGCCGTGGGACCCTCCCCAACATGCATGCACTACTCTATTCCAAGATGGGCGCCAGCCCAGAGACCTATGGGGGAGACGGCATCACATACTGTGAGGTGGTGCCCTTTTCTTTTTGACCCCCAAGGGGCACACTCTGCACATGTGCCGTGTCTCTCCTGCCCTGAGGATGGGAAATATGTGATCTCTTGATCTTTCACTCGAACAGGGTGTAGCCCCTCTCTGTCTCTGCCATAGCTATCATCTTACAGCCTCGTCAGGAGACAAAGCCTGACTACCCTGTTTCTGCTGTTATTTCTATTTCGAAGTGCAAGCCGGAATCTGATTTCAATATCTAGACTCAGGCCCACTTGCCTCCTTCCTCAGGGAATGTAAACCTTTTATTTTAATCATTTAATTAATGATTTAATTAATCATTAATGATTAATTTAATGAAAAATTATTAATTAAATCAATTAAAATTTAAATGATTTTATTTAAATCATAAAAGTTTATTGGATTTTTCTCAAATGCTTTTTCTGCATATAGCAACCTATGGATTTGTGAATATTGAAAAATTCTTGTATCATATGATAAATTCCACTTGATCATATTGTATGGTCCTTTTAATGTATTGTTGGATTAGGTTTGCTACTGTTTTGTTGAGGATTTTTTGCGTAATTTTCTCTTTTGGTGATATCTTTGGTTGCTTTTTGTATCAGAGTGACAGTGGCCTGATAGAATGAGTTTGGAATAGATTCAGAAGGATAGGTATTGACTCTTCCCTTAATGCCTGATAGAATTTGCCTGTGAAGTCATCTGGTCCTGGACTTTTGTTCGCTTGCATGTTGTTCAGTCACTCAGTCATGTCTGACTCTTTGCGACCCCATGAACTGCAGCATGCCAGGCTTCCTTTTCCTTCACCAACTCCTGGAGCTTGATCAAACTCTTGTCCATCGAGTCGGAGATGCAATCCAACCATCTCATCCCCTGTCATTCTCTTCTCCTCCCACATCCAGTCTTTCCCAGCATCAAGGTCTTTTCTAAAGAATCGGCTCTTCACAACAGGTGGCCAAAGTATTGGAGCTTCAGCTTCAGGATCAGTCCTTCCAATGAATATTCGGGACTGATTTTCTTTAGGATTGACTGGATGGATCTCCTTGCAGTCCAAGGGACCCTCAAGAGGCTTCACCACAGTTCAAAAGCATCAATTCTTCAGCAATCAGCCTTCTCTCTGGTCCAACTCACACATCCATACGTGACTACTGAAAAAACCATAGCTTTGACTCGACGGACCTTTGTTGGCAAAGTAGTGTCTCGCTTTTTAATATGCTGTCTAGGTGTCTCATAGCTTTTCTTCAAGTAGCAAGTGTCTTTTAATTTCATGGTTGCACTCACCATCTGCAGTGATTTTGGAGCCCAGAAAGTAAAGTCTGTCACTGTTTCCATTGTTCCCCCATCTATTTTTGACATGAAGTGATGGGACTGGATGCCATGATCTTACCTTTTTAAATGTTGAGTTTTAAGCCAGCGTTTTCACCCTCCTCTTTCCCCTTCATCAAGAGGCTCTTTAGTTCCTCTTCACTTTCTGCCATAAGTGCGGTGTCATCTGCATATCTGAGGTTATTAATAAATATTCTGGCAATATTGATTCCAGGTTGTGCTTAATCCAGCCTGGCATTTCACATAAGGTACTCTGCATTTAAGTTAACTACGCAGGGTGATGATATACAGCCTTGATTTACTCCTTTCCCAATTTGATAACAGCCCATTGTTCCATGTCCAGTTCTAACTGTTGTTTCTTCATCAAAATACACATTTCTCAGGAGGCAGGTAACGTGGTAATGTATTACCATCTCTTTAAGAGTTTTCCAATTAAACAGAAGTAGGTGTTTTTCTGGAATTCTCTTGCTTTTTCTATGATCCAATGAACGTTGGCAATTTGATGTCTGGTTCCTCTGCCTTTTCTAAATCCAGCTTGAACACCTGGAAGTTCTCATTTGTGTACCATTGAAGCCTCGCTTTGAGAATTTTGAGCATTATTTTGCGAATATGTGAATTGAGTGCAGTTGTGCAGTAGTTTAAACATTCTTTGGCATTCTTTCTTTGGGACTGGAATGCAAAGAAAACATACTTGTACATAGATTATATGATTCTCAAACATGTAGTGGGGCTGACTGGTGTGTGTGTGTGTGTATACTTTAATTAATTTTATTTCATCAAGTCTCCTTTTGATCATTAATCTTTCAATAGAAAGCATTAGGTGATCAAGTATTTCGTCTCTCAATTGGCTCTTCACTTGCCCTGGGTCCACCATGTCCCTCCCTGTTGGGTCCTAGGCCCAGCTCTCTGTTTCCTTTTAGAGGGTGGTAAAAGTTAAGATGTCTAGCAAGGAATAAAAGTCAACTTCACGTTGTCCAATAGGACTACCCTAGTTTTAACATACATGTGCATTATATGCATGCATTACTTTAAAGAGAACTATATATGTGATCAATAGTTTCAAGTTCTTTAGATATCATTATTTTACTAGGAACAGGTGATACACGGTGCAAAAATCAAGACACTATCACTTTATAAGATACACGAACTGTAATCAAAGTTGCCAATAAACAGGAGGATATCATTAGTAAAGACTGAAACCAGTACCCACTTCAACCAAACCGTTTTCCTAGCATTTCCCTTAAACTGGGAAGAGGATCATTCAGAGTGGAAATGTGACTTTTCATATACATCATAAAGGGGGTTGCATTAGAAGACTCATCAGGTATAAAAATACAGCTTTCACTATGTATTATAGTATAAGGTCCCCCTTGGGAAGCTGTTAGAATATTGAGGACCATGCATTCTGCAGGACTTCTTTTCTCATCATGGAAATTTCTGAATTGAGCAAAGTAATGGCTTGGTTAGTATCATTAAAGGCTTCCTGGGTGAATTTTGTTAAAGCTTCTATATGAGTAGTGATATCTTCTATTCCAGCTGAAGGAACAAATATTGTGGCCAAATAATCATACCATTGGAGAACTGATTGAACCCAGCATGCTCACATTGAAGGCAGACTGAGAACAGCTGCTTTCAGGGTACCTGTAGGCAACGTTGAGCCTAAAGGAAACGTACTGTACACCTTCCTAACCAACCAGGGGAGATCCAAGGTCAAAACTTTGTTCCATACACCTACTGGATCCAGTTAGGAGCTATCCCATGTATTTCCCAGCCGGTGAAAAACACACTTCAGAACCTGAAACATACATACATTCAAAGGCTATCAAACATTAGATAGGATTCATTTGGGGTTTTAATAGATTTACAAACATGTATCCAACACCATCATCCTGCAACTTGCAGTATGAAGTCAGGGGGATGCTTTTGAAATCGATGATAATGGCCTGATCCATTCTTTTGGACTGCCACACTTGTATCAACTGGATGCTACACCATGTTGCATTGATCCCTTTGCTTACTGATGAGAATTGGGAGTGTTCTCAGTTTTTCCCATCACCAACACCACTGTGCATGTGTTTTTGACCACTACAAGTACCAGCGTGTCTCCAGAAGATGTACCAGGTAGCAGACTTCCTGGAACAGAGGAAAAATAGTATTTTGTTTTTATTTTTTTCCAAGATTTAAGACTTTTGGCTCAAAGCAAGGACTCTGGAGTCATATAGCTTGGTTTCAATTCTGCCACTGATCTGGATGGGCCAAATGCCCTTGGGCCAGTGGCTGAACCTCGCGGAACCTGTTTCCTCACCTGTAAGAGGCTGGTAATCATTGGTACTATAGTCCTAGGAGCGTCACAAGGAAGCATTACTATTTATGTACAGCACTTAGAAGAGTACCAGTCACAGGGGCCCTACTATATAAGTTGCTTTTCATAGATTTTGCCAAGTTACCTCCCAAAAAGATCTCTGTGCAAGACAGTGGTGCACACTGTCACAGGGGTTTGCTTCTAACCTCTCCCACTCTCGGAATGGTTAAGCTCTTGGAAGCTTGTCATCCTAGAGTGTGAAACCCGATTCATGGTTTTAGTTTACATCTCCAGGATCAGCGGTGGTGAGCATCTTTGCGGGTGTAACTGGACATTGAGACTCTGTATTCTTTGAATTTCCTCAGAGTGGGGAAAGAGCTAAGGGAGTGAGGTCAACCCCAGTCTGTCCCCCAAATCTGACTGCCAAGAACGTTTGATGGAAGCAGATGAGGCAGATTGCTTGCAGAACAAAAATAGGATCCCTTGGCCCTCTGGCCACGTATGGAGAAGTACGCCGACCACTGATCACTGACTGTGGGATTCCTCTGCCCAGTCTTTCATTGGATCGTAAGGCTTGTGGTGGAAGGGAGGCTGGCAAATGCTTTCAGCACGTTCTAAGTGCCCAGCGTCTCCATTCTGACGTTTCATCCTCACCTCCCAGGAGACCAGGGCCCTCAGGACCCTCCTGCCTCCCGCTCCACCCAGTCTGTACAGAGTCAGGGCTCAGGGCTGTGACTCTAACCAGAAAGGGAAGGCAGGACAGGAGGAGGTGGGACGAGAGGCTTGACAGCGGTACTCATACCATCACCTTCATCCGCCAACTCATCAACTTCCCTGATGACCCTTGGGCTTGTCAGCAAACAGGAGGGGGCCTTTGGCCCCATTGGTTACTCCTTGAGGGGTCGGGCAAACAAGGCGCACGCTGGTTGGTAGGAACCAGATCAATAAGGAGGCCATGGCTGGGGCATCCCAGGCTTGCTGAAGCCTGGGGCAGTTTGCCACAATCTTGTGCATGCGGTGCCTGTGGTGCTTGACCGCTCGATCCAGATGCCGCTGGCCTCACCTTCTGTGACCGCCACCACCACTGCCACCACAACTCGGTTGATAAATCATTGCCGCCCCAGGTGCGGGGGCCAGCCAGATGGCTACATGAGCTCCCCGGATGATGAGGTGTCAGTTTGGGGAGCGGGTTTCAGCCCAGGGGGCAGGAAACAGACCCGCGTCCCTCAGGCCAACTCCACAGCCCTGCAGGCACCTGGACTGGGCTCCAAGGTGAGGACACTGTGAAGGTGAGGGTGAGGGTAGAGATGGGTACCCAAACCCTGAGGGATTCAACTCAGAGTGGGAGGTGCTGGAAGTGGGGGGCAGGGGAGGGCGGTGCTGTGGGGCCGCGAAGACCGGCTTGGTTCCCTGGCCGATGACAAAGGGGAGGCCCTGCAGCTGGCTGACGAGTCAGTGGCGGCCATCCTGTGGCAAGTGAGTGACCTGGACATACTGGGCGTCCGCAGATACCTGTCCCTGGAGAGCTATGCGATCACCGATGTGTCCTCCTTGTGGGCCGACCTCAAGGCGGGTACCAGCATTCGAGGCACAGTCCTTTGTCACTTTGTCACTTATTGCTGTTTATAATGTCCTTTGTCACTTATAATGTCCTTTGTCACTTATTGCTGTTTTTTATTGAAAATCCATCTTACCTGATATTAGTATAGCCATTCCTGCTCTCATTTTGCATGGAAAATCTATTTCCATTCTTTAATTTTCAGCCTCTGTGTGTTCTTAGACCTAAAGCGAATCTCCTGTAGACAGTGTATATGGATTCTGTTTTTTCCCTAATCATTCAGCAAATCTATGTATCTTGGGAAGTTTACTCCATTGACATTTAAGGTAACTATTGATAGGATGGACTTTACTACCAGTTTGTTAATTATTTTCCATATGTCTTGTAGCTTTTTTTTGTCCCTCCTTTCATCTCTTATTGCTTTCCCTCCAATTTCGTTGATTTTCTTTTTTGTAGTGATATGTATTAATCCCCTTCTTATTTCCTTTTTTATATATTCTACAGATATTTTCCATGTGGTTACCTTTGGAGTTATATAAAACCTCTTTAAGTTATGCACTATTTTAAATGGCTGAAACCAGCTGCAGTTACATATAAAACCTGAATTCTTTCCCAGTTCGCTCCATTTTTATGGTATTAATAACATATATCTTTATATATTGTATACCCTTTAATATAGGTTTATAATTATTTTTATGTCTTTCTTATTTAATTCTATTCACCAAAACTCTCATAGTGTTTGGTCCATGTATTTGTCTTTACCAGAGAACCTTATATTTTGACATGGCTTCAGAGTGCTGTTTACCTTCCGTTTGTATCAATTGGAAGGACTGCCTTTAGCCTATCTTGTGGAGCAGGTCTAGTGGTAAAGAACTCCATCAGCTTTTGCTCATCTGGGAACGTTTCCAGTCTTGTGGAAGTGGGGCCCAGTATCTGAGACGGCTGTGCAAGTGCAGTATTGGAGGGTTGTGTGGGTGAGGGTGTCTTCCTTTCATCTCTCTTTGCCTCTGCCTCTCTTCCTGTATTCTCTTGCATGATAAGACTTTCTATGTAGAAAGAGTAAAATGCACATATGAACTTAAAAATAACCTAACTGCCCTAAACTACAGTTTTGGTTGGCACAGAACTCACTTTCTGAAGAACCACATACAACTGTTTGACCAAATGTTTCATCACCACATACCTAAGAGTAACAACTTTTCAACCTGCCATAGCTTTACCATTATGGCTCCCAAGTCCAATCCTTCCTATTCAGCCAATTCTAAAACTTTAGATTCTGTAACTTACAGCTTGCACTTTGAGGTACCAAATTCTAAATCAATTAGAATCTGAATTTAGCTCCAGTAACAGGAACTCCAAAAACAGTAGCTTAAACAAATTAAGTAAATTTTTTTTTCTATTTGAGGAAAAGTCTGAAGATGGGCAGTCAAAGGCTGAAATAGTACTTCATGATGTTTTCAGAAATTCAGACTCCTTTTGTATTTCTGCTCAGTGTGAGAATGATCATTTATTTAGCCTTCACGAGATGGCTGCCTGAGCTTCATCTTTCACATCTGTCTTCAAGGCAGCAGAGAGGAAGAGAAGGTAAAGAACAAAAGGAGACTGGTCAACTGATTCAGCTCTCCCACTCAGGTTTCTTTGCCATAAAATATGTTTGTATCAGCATTTAGGTACTTTTATTTCATTGCTAGTTTTAGCAGAGTATACCGTCAAAGAATGATATATCCAGTGTGGATTTGGCAGTGGTACATCAAAACAGATGTTAAACAAAGAGCACGCAATCTGCAAAGAGATTTATAATAATAATTTAAAGCTTCATGATCTAGGATCATTCCAATTTAAAACACTATGAAATGAAATCAACTTCTGATGGTAAGAAAAGAAATATAAGGCAAGAAGAAAACTAGCATTTGTTGAGTTAAGAGTATGAGCTTTCCATAAGATAGATATTGTTCTTCAGTGGGAAACCTTGCAGATACAAAATAAAATCCAAATATTTGGTCATGTAATACAAATTTTACCTGAAATAAAGCCAAAGCCATAGATTCTGGCTCTGGCTTGTCAGCTATTCCTGGCACTAACATATCTGCAGAAGCATCTGGCCAATTTGTACCTAGTGACGCTTTATGCATGCTAATGGGGTTCAGGTAAAATGAACCTGTGTACAGAGCATTCTCCACCCTGGGGGAGTTATCAGTATACCGTAGGAGTTCATATTTTTGTTTCCTTATAGTAATTCAAATGTACCTCCTGCTGGGATTTTTATTTTGCAAAATGAATCTGTGTCCTCTACTTACACTTAACAACAACAACAATAATAATAGTAAAAACTCTAGCTTTAAAGAGTTGACATTTACCACTCAAGATGTGGGACATACTGAGGTCACATTGCTTTCTGAGGAATCTACCCCACAGCTCTATGTACTCACTTCTAATTATGTCTCACTGGCCAGAATTTAGTCCTGTGCTTATACCTCTCTGAGGAAGCCTGGGAAATGTAACTTTTTAGCCTGCACATATTGCTGCTCTCAACAAAATCAGTTTGTTAACAAGGAAGAAGGAAAGAAAAAATCTCATGGGGGCAACTCTAACTAGTTGGGACAGAAGGGAATTTATCCCTTGCAGAATTGTTAGAAGGGCTATAGAAGAAACTTTGGGCAAAGCTCTCAGAAACATTGTTGCTTAATTGATCTGAAACCTCAGAAACACTGCCTCTATTGCCATCAGTGCCACGGAAACCATGACCTCTGCCCAGCAGTTTCTTCATGTTACAAATCAAAGCCTTCTGCAGAAATGCCCTAATGGTGAGAACCAAATCACAGGCATGCAACGGGTATTGGGAAATGTAGAATAAGAAAATTATCTGAAGAAGATGGGATACATAGTAGTGGTGAATGAGCATATTTCATTGATTCTAAGACAGGCCTTTTGTTTGTTTGGTTTGTTTACATTTTCATGTTTCTAAAGTGAGCATACATTTGACAGTGCCAGCTGTTGGTGATCTGCCAGTTTTATGATGTAGTTTTCGTTATTTATACGTACATGAAACACTGGGAAGACCCAGAGGGATCGGGTAGAGAGGGAGGTGGGGGGGGGGGGGATCGGGATGGGGAATACATGTAAATCCATGGCTGATTCATGTCAATGTATGACAAAAACCTCTGCAATGTTGTGGGGTAATTGGCCTCCAACTAATAAAAATAAAAAAAAGAAAGCATCTCCACTGACACGGTGCAGATGGGGGTCTCCGTAGTTTGGAAGGAAATCCTGGACCCAACAGTGAAGCACTCTTTACAAATGTTGCATGTGGTGCAAAACTAGCAACACTGATAATTCTGAGTTGAAAGGGACTAATAAAATTCTATACTAAATAGAAAGAACTCGTGGAAATGTTATAAAATTTTTTTGATTTTTTGTGTATTTCTAAGAGATTTACAAAATAAATGTAAATGATATGCTTCAATAAGAACAAGATAAGAACATCTAACTGATAAGGGATTAACTTGGTTGTACCATGGTCAGGAATTGAGCCTGAGGAAATCATTTAAAAGAAAAAAGAATTCTCTGTGTGTAAAGAAGTTTGCTCACAGCAGTGTAGTTTATAAGGGCAAAAAACCCTGATAGATACTTACATTTTCATCACAAAAGCTACTAATCAAAAGTTTACTATCTGCCAAGCTCTTCCTCTGTCATTTCATTCTCACAACAGCCATGTGAAGTAGACACTAATCTTATCCCTATTTCATATGCAAGACACAAGCCTGTGATAACTTGTCCAAAGTCAAACAGCTAGTAGGTGGTGGAATCGGGATTTAAACTCTGGTCCAGGGGTTACAAATCTGTGTTATGCAGCTGTTAGAAAAAAGAAGTATGTTGCAATAAAAATAATATACTGCACTGTTCTAAGCAAGAACTCACGAAATCTGAAAGTATCTAAAAATGTATTAAAACAAGAATTTACAGAATGCGTTTCAGGCAACCAGTAGGTCCAATGGCTCTGGATCTTTCTTGGCTTATGGAACTTGTGTTAGTCTCTTCAAACTGCCGAAACCAAATACCACAGGCTGGATGGCTTAAACAAAGAACATTTAGTTTCTCACAGTTCGGGATACTAGAAATCCAAGATCAAGGTGCCAGCAAGTTCAACTCATGGTGAAAGCACTCCCTTGTATTGTAGTTCACCACCTTCTCTCTGTTTCTTCACATAACAATTCCTCTGGGTATGTATGGGGAAAGAGAGAGAGAGAGATCTCTGGTATCTCTTTCTCTTATAAGGATATCAGATCCTATGGGATTAGGGCTCCACTCTTACAACCTCTGTGTGTGCTGTGCTTGGTTGCCCAGTCGTGTGTGACACTTGGCACCCCATGAACGATGGCCCACCAGGCTGCTCTGTCCATGGGAATTCTCCAGGCAAGAATACTGGAGTGGGTTGCCATGCCCTCCTCCAGGGGATCTTCCCATCACAGGGATCGAACCCAGGTGTCCCGCATTGCAGGCAGATTCTTTACCATCTAGACACGATGGAAGTCCTACCTAGGGTAGGTAGCCTATCCCTCCTCCAGGGCAACTTCCCGACCCAGGAATCTAACTGGGGTCTTCTGCATTGCAGGCAGACTCTTTACCAGCTCCCTTAATTAACCCTAATTACCTCTCTAAAGGCTCCATCTCCAAATTCAGTCACATTGAGGGTTAAGGCTTTAAGATAGGAATTTGGGGGCAACACAATTCAGCCCATAATAGGACTCCTTTGAGAATCTAATGAGCTCCTTACACCCTCCAAGAAGACTGTATACATGCCTCCCACAACTTTGCACAGAATTTCAGGACGTTCTTGGACCCCAGGTTGAGAGCCACTGATCTAGATCACCTTCCTCTTTTCCCAGATGGAGAAACAGAGGTTCAGAATGTGGAAGTGCTTTTCAGCAGGTTAGGAGAGAGGTAGGTCTCCTGATTCCTCATCAAGTGCTTGCCCTACCTTACTCTGCCTTGTGTTAGGCCTGTTAGGTCAACGATCCACAGTGACCACAAAACACTAGAGATTCTGTGGATGCAGTGAAGGGGAGTGCTTCACCTGGGATGCTCAAGTGAGTGAACAAGACTCTAGCTATAACTGACAGTAAATGGGGCAGATTTCATTGTTTCAAGTAGTTGTGAGTTTGGGAAATAGCTGCACCAAATTCAACACACATCCACAAGAGGTCTGATTGTGAAGAGATGGAGGTGCTTCTGTTCTAACTGATGACAAAGTGGGAACTGAAGGGGTATAGTTGAATTGTCTTCTGGCCTTGACATGGCACTGTCCCTCTACTCTCAGATTCCTCATTTGTACACCTCTCAGGAGGAGACATATGAGATTTCTGCGTCAGATTAACTAGCCCTAATATTTTGTATGTCTGTGATTCTGGGGCAGGAACCATGTGGGAAATATCCGTTGAGGCGTTTGGGTCCTAGAATTATGGGCAAATATTTTTTTTCCAAATGTCTTCTGATGGTGTCCTAGAATTAGCAATAAAGCAAATGTCATTTAAAGAGATGAAAAATCCATAAGAAGAATCTGAGAAGATCCTTTAGATACTCAGTCATTTAAAGTAAAGTCTCAACATAAATGTTTACTCAATTTTTGCTTCAGGCCCATCCTTATAAAGGGAGGTGAATTATGATAGCTGGAATTTAAAACAACAGGGTTAGAAGATGGAACAGTATTTTTAATAGGAAATGTTATTTTATTTTTAGGCAGAGAGGTGGCCCCAGAGAATGATTTTGTTTCATTTCATCAATCAAAGAGATTTGAAAAAATGACATTCTTCCTATTGGCCTTATCAATGCCACAAACCAGTGTGGAGCCTTCACTTGGACTACAAGTCTAGAAACTAAAGGAGGCGCACCCAATGTGGGGTGGAGGCTATCATTTCAGGAAAATTCTTCCAGTTTTGCTCCCTACAAAGAACAAGGGAAGGGCTTGAAGTGTTGTGCACACCCACCTACCGCTTCTGTGCCAGTGGAAGGTGAGAGCACACCCAGTCTAGGACATCAATGGTCTCAGTTTCTGTCTGAGGAGAAAGAGGAAGAAAAGAGCTGCTGCTGCGGGGAGCAGGGGTGAAGGCTGGTGTTAAGATAGAAGTGCCAAACGGGCAAGGGAGATGCAGCCCATCCAACCACCAGCACCAGCACCATCACCACCATGTTGGCTCAAATAAGCCCCTCAGTCTCAGGGGTTAATAAGCTAATGACAAAGAACAGGAAGAACTCCGAAGGCATGGCATCTGGCCCTTCCCAACAAACAGCCTTAAACGATACTGCCCTCATCTGGTCAAATAGGTATGTTACAATGCAGGCACATTACTCTGTATTTTGGGCCTTCATTTCTTTTTCTCAGGTTCTTGGTGCTCCACCTCTGAGAGGAAGTGGATGGGAAGGGAGAAGTCTCTGAGAAATTGTAACCAAATACAACACTTCTGTGGGTTTCAGCACAAATTCACAATTAAATTCTGAGTTAAAATGTACTACCCAAATATGGAATATTTATTAAAAATTGAGATTGATATTATAATTATGTAAGCATCACTTTCTTATTTTTAGCAAACAGTTATGAGTTCTTGAAAACAAAGCTATAAATATAAATGATATAAAATTACTAATCTCAATTAGATATGTTAGAAACAAAGAAAGTAACTTTGGTTCTACTTCTGGTTAGAACATAATTACAATATGCTTATACTGGGATGTTATTTCCCAAGCATTATGTTTTTCTCCAATTATACTGAAATGTAACATGGACAGAGAAGAAGTTGCAATATATACGTGGAGTGTAATAATTGATTATCAATTATATACCCCCAAGTCACAGAAGAGGATAGTGTTGGCTTTCCCTAAGACTTCTGAAGTTTCTCTGTCTTATATTAGCCCCATTCCTTCTTCAAGGAGAATATCCACACACTTACTTTTGTGCCATCCTTTCTTCCCTTTCCCTCAAAGTTTTGTATTGTATATATATCTTTAAATGATATGAGTTAGCGATGACAGCTATTTACAGCTATATGAGTGAAATTATTAAATGTATCTGTTTAATTTCTTACTTTTTCAATGTTAAATTTGTAAGCTTCATGCTTATTCTGTATAGTTCTACTTTGTATATTTTTGCTGATGGAATTATATTTATTCATATGAAGATGATCTCCCAGAATATTGGGCTTTGATGGTCAGCACGAGTTACTTTTGGGAGGGCCAGGGGCCGTAGGAAATAGACTGCACTCTTAAAGGGCACATACAACATCTCACATGCTCCAGGACCCAGGGCGGAAGCAATAATTTGAAAGGAGCCTGGGCCAGAGGCAGCTGCTGATCTTGGAGAGCCTCCCAGAGAGGCACGAGGCAGCTGGACTCGCCCTGGGGACATAGACACCGGAAGCAGCCATTTTGCAGAGCTCCTTCTACCACACGGTCACTGGTGCTAACAAGTGCCGTTTTGGAATCCTCCCTTAGCTTATTAGCACCAGTGCCCAGACCTGCCCATCAGCCTGTAGGCAGTAGTACGAGGGCAGGCCAAGCCACTAGCCAGGCAGAGACACAGCCCCACCCACAAGCAAGCCTGCTGTCTTAAGAGTCCCTGGAGCTGGCCCTGTCAATCAGAGGCCCCGACACACCACATGGCCCTCTACACCAGTAAGAAGGCATTAAGCCAGGACTCCAGGGTCCTGCAGTCAGAGACCCTGGGACCTAGTTCCTGCCCACAGCAGGTCATCGCTAGCCCCAGGACCAGTTTTCCCCATCAGTGGGTAGGCAACAGCTCTAGTACATGCTGGACCACATCCCCAACCAAAAGTGGCCCAAAACACCAACTCCTGGACCACTCCAGGGCCCTGAAGCCAGCAAAGCCAAGAACCAGCTCCACCCACCAGCAGGCAGACACCAGCAACCACAGTAACTCCCACCTTTCAGTCTGCCATACCAGGAAAAAGGCCACCCACCGGCAGGGCCACACCAGCACCAGGAGCCACTGAGTTCCAGCACAGTGTACCAGAAAGTAGACACCAGGTCTGGGACACTTTGGAGCTCTCAGCCAGCAGCTCTGGAATCTGGCCCCACATAACAGCGTGTGGACACCCCCATGGGACATCTAGGGCCCCACCGCCAGCCATGTTAGGAACTGTCCCCACCCAACAGTGAACTGTGACCAGCTCTGGGACCCCAGGGCCCTGCAGCTAGAGACCCAGGAACAGAAACAGACCTCTACACACTATTGAGCTGGCACTAGCCCCAGGACACCCTGGATCCCAAACTCAGTCAACGGCAGGACAAACCAGCCTCACCATACCTTGGCCTCTCAGCCAGCTGCCTTCGGAAACAGCCACACTCTCCAGCGGGACAAGCAAAGGTTTGGGATACCTAGGACCCCGTAGCTGGCAATGCAGGAACTAGCCCTACGAAACAATTGGCCTACGCTAGATCTGGGATTCCCAAGCTTGCACCTATTCACAAGAGAAACAGGCTCAGAAATCCCTCAGGGACACAGAGCCAGCAGTACCATGATCCCACTGCACTCATAAGTGACTGGCAGACTCCACACAAAGCAGCGCCTGGCAAGCAGTCAGACCAGAGGCTAGCTAGCCCTATGAGACCATGCCTCACATACGGGGCATCCCTAGAGCATATAGCTCTGGTGACCAGAGGGGCGTGCACTGCAGAGACGCATGGGATGTCTCCTACAGAAAGCCATTCTTCCAAGACTGGTAGATGTAATCAACCCACTAAACACATAGGATTAAAAATGCAAATTAGACAAAAAGAGGAGACAGAGGAATATGTTCAAACCAAAGGAGCAAGGTAAAACCCCAAAGAAGCACTAAGTGAAGTGGAGGCAGGCACTCTACTTGAGAAAGCATTCAGAGTAGGGTTCATAAACCGGATCAAAAAACTCAGGGCAAGATTGGATGGACAGGGAAAGGAGTTACAAGTTTTTAACTTAGAATTGAAAATCTAAGACAAGAAACTCTAAAGTTCCTAGAGGAAAACAGGCAGAGTATTCTATGACATAAGTCACAGCAAGATAGATTCTCTATAACACACCACCTAGAGTAATGGAAATATAAATAAACTAACTAACTAACTAAACTTAAAAGCTTTAGCACAGTAAAGGAAATGATAAAAAAGGTGAAAATACAACCCTCAGAACGGGAGAAAATAACAGCAAATTGAACAGCTGACAAAGAAGTAATCTTCAAAAGATACAAGCAGCTCATGAAACTCAATACCAGAAAAACAGAAAACCCAGTCAAAGACTTGGCAAAGTATCTAAATAGACATTTATGCAAAGAAGACACAGAAGGCTAATAAACAGATGAAAGATGCTCAACATCACTCATTATTAGAGACATGTAAATCAAAACTATAATGAGGTATCACCTCACACCCGTCAGAGTGGTCATCATCAAAAAGTTATAAACAATAAATGCTGGAGGGGATGTGGAGAAAAGGGAACCCTCTTGCACTGTTGGTGGGAATGTACATTGATACAGTCAGTATGGAGGACAGTATGGAGAGTCCTTAAAAAAGAAAACTAGGAAGAAAACTACCACAAGACCCAGCAATCCAACTACTGGGCATATACCATAAGGGAACCATAATGGAAAAAGATACATGAATGGATAAAGAAGTTGTGGTACATATATACAATTGAATGTTACTCAGCCAGAAAAGGGAATGCATTTGAGTCAGTTCTATTGAGGTGGATGAGCCTAGAGCCTAGTATACAGAATGAAGTAAGTCAGAAAGAGAAAAACAAATATCAGATATTAAGGCATACACATGGAATCTAGAAAGGTGGTACTGATGAACATAGTTCAGGGATGAAATGGAGACACAGACATAGAGAAGAGATTTGTGGACACAGTGGGGGAAGGAGTGGGTGGAACAAATGGAGAGAGTAGCATTGAAACACATACATTACCTTACATAAAACAGATAGCCAGTGGGAATTTGTTGTCTGACACAGGGAGCTCAAACCTGATGCTCTGTGGCAACCTAGATGGGTGGGATAGGGTGGGAGCTGGGAAAGAGGTTCAAGAAGAGGGTACAAAAAGCAGAGGAAAGGGATATATATATATATATATATATATATATATATATATATATATATATATAACAGGCTGATTCCTGTTGATATATGTCAGAAACAAATATAATATCTTAAAGCACCTATCCTCCAGTTAAAAATAATAAATTAAATAGTTTAAAGAAAGCCAAAAATAAAAAATCTATAGGAGAACCAAACAGAGCTGAAGAGTACAATAAGTGAAATGAAAAATACACTTCAATGGTTGGTGAGATGATACAGAGGGATGGATCAATAACCTGGGAGACAGAATAGTGGAGACCACTAAAGCCGAACAGAAAAAAGAAAGAATAAAAAGAAATGAGGACGGTTTCAGAGACCTCTGGGACCACATCAAGTATAGAAACATTTGAATTCTAGGGGTCCCAAGGAGGGGGAAAAGAGAGAAAGGGGCAGGGTGTACACTTGAAGACATACTAGCTGAACACTTTGCTAACCTGGGAAAAGAAATGGGCATCCTGGAACACAGAGTCCCAAACAAGACCACACCATGACACATTGCAATTAGAACGGCAAAAATTAAAGCTAAAGAGGGGATGTTAAAAGCAGCAAGGGAAAAGCAACAAGTTACAAACAAGGGACTTTTCGGCAGAAACTCTGCATGCCAGAAGGGAGTGGCACGATATATTTAAAATATTAAAGGGAAAAACCTACAACCAGAAGATACTACTGGTAATCTGTCATTTCTTCAAATCTGTCATCCAGATTTGAAGAAGATCAAAAGTTTTACAGACAGACAAAAGCTAAGAGTTCAGCATCATCAAACCAGCTTTACAGGAAATGTTAAGGGGACTTCTCCAAGCAAAAAGGAAAAGACACAATTAGAAATATGAAAATGATGAAAGGAGTAAGTTCACTGATAAAGGCAAATATACAGTTTACAAAGCTGTATCAATGGCTTACAAAGCTAGTGGGAAGGTTATAAGACAAAAGTAGTAAAATCATCTATATCCACAATATGCAGTTAATGCATTATTGTTGTTTATTTGCTAAGTCATGTCCGACTCTTTGAGATCCCGTGGACTGTAACCTGCCAGGCTCCTTTGTCCGTGGGATTCTCCAGGGAAGAATAGTGGAGTGGGTTGCCATTGCCTTCTCCAGGGGGTCTTCCTGAACCGGGGATCGAACTCACATCTCCAGCACTGACCCACCAGGGAAACCCCTTAGTTAAGAAACATACAGGGGGAAAAAAAAGGGAAAATATGATGTCAGAAACAGTAAACATGAGGAAAGGAGTAAAAATGTCAGGATGTGAAAACGTGTTTACACTTAAGAGGTCAGCAACTTAAAACATTCAGATACAGAAAAAGTTATGCACAGTGTAGGAAATATAGCCAATAACTGTGTACTATCTTGCATGGTGGCACATTATAACTAGAATTATAGCGCTGACCATTTTGAAATATGCAGATAATAATTAATCACTATGTTGTGTACCAGGAGCTGACATAGTGTTGTATGTCAATTACACTTCAAAAACAACCAAACAAGCAAAGAAACAAAGATTCACAGAAACAGAGTTCAGATTTGCACTTACCAAAGGGTAGGTGTGGGGGTGGGGACAGGGGTGGGCAGAAGGGACACACTTCCAGTTATTAGGTAAATAAGTACGAGGGATGTAATGTATAACATGATAAGTGCAATTAACATTGCTGTATGTTATATACGAAAGTTGTTAAGAGAATAAATCCCAAGTGGTCTCATCACAAGAAAAGTTTTTTCTTTATCTCTAATTTTCTATCTATATGAGAAGATGCATGTTTACTAAACTTATTGTGATAATCATTTCATGATGTATGTATGTCAAATCATTATGCTGTACACTTTAATACATACAGTGCTGTATGTCAAATATATCTGAATAGAATTGGAAGAATCATAAGAAAATCCTGATGCCATAAATTCAGAAGGACAGGACATCACCTATGCAATATTCCTTCTGAAACGTTTAACCTGAATGGAATCAGGAAGCAGCAATCACACAAATTCCACTGGAGAAGCTTTCTGAAAACCACCTGGACTGGATCTTTACAAATTTCAATATCATGCAACCCCCCCCAAAAATCTAGGAAAATGTTGTGGTTTAAAGAACACTAAAGACACTGATAACCAAATGCACTACATAACGTTTATTTGGAAGCAAGGTTTATTTTAGAATTCAGGTACGAAAACAATATTGGGACAATCAGACATTTTGAATGAGGATCATATAGTAAGTTAATTATATTGTCTCAAAGTTAAATTTCCTGAGTATGATAATTGGATTAAGATTTGAGGCAGACTAATTTTTCTCTGAAGAGATACATACTGAAATCCTGAAAGAAGAAACACTGCAATGTCTTAAAGTAACTCCAATGATTCAACAACACAGAGACAGAAACAGAATATGGGAAATTTGACAAAATAATAATGGGTCAGTCAAGGTGAAGGATGTTTGGGTGTTCTGTGTTATCTTCTTGCAACTACTGTATGTAGGAGAAATGCTATTATTTCCAAAAATAGAATTTTAGAGGAAAGAGGACACTATGAGCTGTTTTATTCTAATCAGCTTGAAAACTTAGGCAAATTGACCAGTTTTTATTTTATTTATTTAATTATTTTACTTTTTATGTGGCCAAACATAGAAGATATTTTTATTCATCAAAAATATTTAAAATTGACAATTTAAAGCAGAACAATGATAATGTGTTTAGAGTTTATAATGTGCATAGATGCAAAATGTATGACAACCATGTGTGTGTGTGTATACATATGTATATGTATATATAAAATAAAGTAAAGTTGCTCAGTCGTGTCCGAATCTTTGCAACCCCCTGAACTGTAGCCTACTAGGCTCCTCTGTGGGATTTTCCAGGCAAGAATACTGCAGTGGGTTGCCATTTCCTTCTCCAGGGGATGTTCCTGACCCAGGGATTGAATCTGGGTCTCCAGCATTGCAGACAGACGCTTTACTGTCTGAGCCACCAGGGAAGCCCCTATATATATGTATATATATATGTATATATATACATATATACAGAGAGAGAGAGAGAGAGAGAGAGAGAGAGAGAGGGAGAGGGAGAGAAGAGGGACAGAGAGACAGAGAGACAGAGAGATAGAGAGAGAGTTGCATGACCTATTTGCATATTTTGGAAATTAATCCCTTGTTGCTTACTTTGTTTGCAAATATTTTCTCTGATTCTGAGGGAGGCCTTTCATCTTGTTTCTAGTTTCCTTTGTTGTGCAAAAGCTTTTAATTTTAATTATGTCCTATTTGTTTATTTTTGTTTTTATTTTCATTACTCTAGGAGGTGCATGAAAAAACATATTGCTGCGATTTATGTCAAAGCGTGATCTGCGTGTGTTTTACTCTAAGAGGTTTGTAGTATCTGGTGTTACATTTAGGTCTTTAATCCATTTTGAGTTTATTTCTTTCTATGACATTTGGGAATGTTTTAATTTCATTGTTTTACATGTAGCTGTACTGCTTTCCCAGCAGCACTTATTGTAGCGAGTGCCTTTTCTCTTTTGTATATTCTCACCTCCTTTGTCATAGATTAATTGACCATAGGTGCATGGGTTTATTTCTGGGCTTTCTATCCTGTTTCGTTGATCAATATTTCTGTTTCTGTGCCAGTACCACACTGTTTTGGTGACTGCACCGTTGTAGTATACTCTGAAGCCCTGGAGCATGATTCCTCCAGCTCCATTTTTCTCTCTCAAGATTTCTTTGGCTATTCATGGTCTTTTGTGTCTCCATACAAACTTTGAGATTTTTTGGTTCTAGTTCTGTGAAAGATACCGTTGGTAGTTTGACAAGGATTGCATTGGATCAGTAGATTGCACTGGGTAGTATAGTCATCTTGATAGTTTTGATTCTTCCAATCCAAGTGGAGAGGCGGCAGTGAGCAGTGGCTTGAGTGAGATCTTAGTTCCCTGCCCAGGAATTGAACATGGGTAGCCTGGATGAAAACCAGGAACCCTACCCACGAGACTGAAAATGGCTAGAGGCTAGAAGCAAGTTTTCCCTAGCTCTTTCCCCATTGAAAAATGCGTTTCTCAAGGAAGTAAAAACTTTAAGTCAGTTCAGTCAGTTCAGCCACTCAGTCGCGTCCGACTCTTTGTGGCCCCATGGACTGGAGCATGCCAGGGTTCTCTGTCCATCACCAACTACCAGAGCTTGGTCAAACTCATGTCCATTGAGTCGGTGATACCATCCAATCATCTCATGCTCTGTCGTCCCCTTCTCCTCCTGCCTTCAACCTTTCCCAGCATCAAAGTCTTTCCCAATGAGTCAGTTTCTTCACATCAGGTGGCCAAAGTATTGGAGCTTCAGTTTCAGCATCAGTCCTTCCAATGAATATTCAGGACTGATTTTCTTTAAGATGGACTGGTTTGATCTCCCCGCAGCCCAAGGGACTCTCAAGAGTCTTCTCCAACACCACAGTTCAAAAGCATCAATTCTTCAGTGCTCAGCTTTCTTTATAGTCCACCTCTCACATCCATACATGGCTACTGGAAAAACCATAGCTTTGACTAGATGGACCTTTATCAACAAAGTAATGTCTCTGCTTTATAATATGCTGTCTAGCTTAGTCACAACTTTTCTTCCAAGAGTAAGGGTCGTTTTAATTTCACGGCTGCAGTCACCATCTGCAGTGATTTTGGAACCCCAGAAAATAAAGTTTGTCACTGTTTCCATTGTAAAAATAGGTACAAAGCTTATTATCAGTGATGCAGCACAACAAGTGGGAGAGCACACAGAGAAACAGTTTAGCTAAGACAGAGCAAGGCAAAGGAGAAAAGGAAAGCTATACCCATCTGAACGCAGAGTTCCAAAGAAGAGCAAGGAGAGATAAGAAAGCCTTCCTAAGTGATCAATGCAAAGAAAGAGAGGAAAACAATGGAATAGTAAAGTCTAGAGATCTTTTCGAGAAAATTAGAGATACCAAGGCAACATTTCATGCAAAGATGGGCATAATAAAGGACAGAAACGGTATGGACCTAACAGACCCAGAAGATATTAAGAAGAAGTGGCGAGACTACACAGAAGAACTATACAAAAAAGATCTTAATGACCCGGAAAACCATGGTGGTGTGATCACTCACCTAGAGCCAGACATCCTGGAGTGTGAAGGCAAGTGGGCCTTAGGAAGCATGACTCTGAACAAAGCTAGTGGAAGTTACAGAATTCCAGTCGAGCTTTTTCAAATCCTAAAAGATGATGCTGTGAAAGTGCTGCACTCAATATGCCAGCAATTTTTAAAAACTCAGTTGTGGCCACAGGACTGGAAAAAGGTCAGTTTTTATCCCAATCCCAAAGAAAGGCAATGCCAAAGAATGTTCAAACTACCACACAATTGCACTCATCTCACACCATACCAAAGTAATGCTCAAAATTCTCCAAGCAAGGCTTCAACAGTTTATGAACCAAGAAATTCCAGGTGTTCAAGCTCGATTTACAAAAGGCAAAGGAGCCAGAGAGCAAGTTGCCAACATCTGTTGGATCATCAGAAAAGCAAGGGAGTTCCAGAAAAACATCTACTTCTGCTTTACTGACTATGCCAGAGCCTTTCACTGTGTGGCTCATGACAAACTGGAAAATTCTTCAAGAGATGGGAATACCAGATCACCTGACCTGCCTCCTGAGAAATCTGTATGCAGCAAGAAGCCACTGACACGGAAAAACAGACTGGTTTCAAACTGGGAAAGGAGTACGTCAAGGCTGTATATTGCCATCTTATTTATTTAACTTATATGCAGAGTACATTATGCAAAATGCCAGGCTGGATGAAGTACAACCTGGAATCAAGATTTCCGGGAGAAATATCAATAATCTTAGGTACACAGATGACACCACCCTTATGGCACAAAGAGAAGAGGAACTAAAGAGCCTCTTGATGGAAGTGAAAGAATAGAGTGAAAAAGCTAGCTAAAAACTCAATATTCAAAACACCAAGGTCATGGTATCCAGTCCCATCACTTCATGGCAAGAGATGGGGAAACAATGGGCCATGACAGACTATTTTCTTGGGCTCCAAAATCATTGCAGATGGTGCCTGCAGTCATGAAATTAAAAGACACTTGCTCCTTGGAAGAAAAACTATGTCCAACACAGACAGTGTATTAAAAAGCAGAGACATTACTTTGCCAACAAAGGTCTGTCTTGTCAAAGCTATGGTTTTTCCAGTAGTCATATATGGATGTGAGATTTGGACCATTAAGAAGTCTGATTGCTGAAGAATTGATGCTTTTGAACTGTGGTGTTGGAGAAGACTCTTGAGAGTCCCTTGGACTGCAAGGAGATCCAACCAGTCCATCCTAAAGGAAATTGGTCCTGAATATTCATTGGAAGGACTGATGCTGAAGCTGAAGCTCCAATACTTTGGTCACCTGATGTGAAGAAGCGACTCATTGGAAAAGACCCTGATGCTGGGAAAGATTGAAGGCAGGAGGAGAAGGGAACAACAGAGCATGAGGTGGTGGGATGGTATCACTGACTCGATGGACAGGAGTGTGACCAAGCTCTGGTAGTTGGTGATGGACAGGGAAGCCTGGCATGCTGCAGTCCATGGGGTGGAAAATAAGGGGACACAATGAGTGACTGAACTGAAGGCAAAGGTACACACTTGGTGAGAAACAGTGTGGGCATCCGTCGTAATGAGGAGGAGTGCAGTAAAGAGTCAGTTAAGTCATTTATATAGGGCAGTCCTTCTGGGTCTTAGTTATGTTTGGCCAGTTATCTGGTTTCTTTCCCCACATCTGACTTGCCGTGGGACCCTCCCCAACATGCATGCACTACTCTATTCCAAGATGGGCGCCAGCCCAGAGACCTATGGGGGAGACGGCATCACATACTGTGAGGTGGTGCCCTTTTCTTTTTGACCCCCAAGGGGCACACTCTGCACATGTGCCGTGTCTCTCCTGCCCTGAGGATGGGAAATATGTGATCTCTTGATCTTTCACTCGAACAGGGTGTAGCCCCTCTCTGTCTCTGCCATAGCTATCATCTTACAGCCTCGTCAGGAGACAAAGCCTGACTACCCTGTTTCTGCTGTTATTTCTATTTCGAAGTGCAAGCCGGAATCTGATTTCAATATCTAGACTCAGGCCCACTTGCCTCCTTCCTCAGGAAATGTAAACTTTTTATTTAAATCATAAAAGGTTATTGGATTTTTCTCAAACACTTTTTGTGCATATAGAGACCTATGGATTTGTGAATATTGAAAAATTCTTGTATCATATGATAAATCCCACTTGATCATATTGTATGGTCCTTTTAATGTATTGTTGGATCAGGTTTGCTACTGTTTTGTTGAGGATTTTTTGCCTATGTTTATTAGTGATAGCGACATATAATTTTCTCTTTTGGTGATATCTTTGTTTGCTTTTGGTAACAGGGTGACAGTGGCCTGATAGAATGAGTTTGGAATAGATTCAGGAGGATAGGTATTGACTCTTCCCTTAATGCCTGATAGAATTTGCCTGTGAAGTCATCTGGTCCTGGACTTTTGTTGGCTTGCATGTTGTTGTTCAGTCACTCAGTCATGTCTGACTCTTTCCGACCCCATGGACTGCAGCATGCCAGGCTTCCTTTTCCTTCACCAACTCCCGGAGCTTGGTCAAACTCATCGAGTCGGTGATGCAATCCAACCATCTCATCCCCTGTCATTCCCTTCTCCTCCCACATTCAATCTTTCCCAGCATCAGGGTCTTTTCTAAAGAGTCGGCTCTTCACAACAGGTGGCCAAAGTATTGGAGCTTCAGCTTCAGCATCAGTCCTTCCAATGAATATTCGGGACTGATTTTCTTTAGGATTGACTGGATGGATCTCCTTGCAGTCCAAGGGACCCTCAAGAGGCTTCACCACAGTTCAAAAGCATCAATTCTTCAGCAATCAGCCTTCTCTCTGGTCCAACTCACACATCCATACGTGACTACTGAAAAAACCATAGCTTTGACTCGACGGACCTTTGTTGGCAAAGTAGTGTCTCGCTTTTTAATATGCTGTCTAGGTGTCTCATAGCTTTTCTTCAAGTAGCAAGCGTCTTTTAATTTCATGGTTGCACTCACCATCTGCAGTGATTTTGGAGCCCAAGAAAAGAAAGTCTGTCACTGTTTCCGTTGTTTCCCCATCTATTTTCGACATGAAGTGATGGGACTGGATGCCATGATCTTAGCTTTTTAAATGCTGAGTTTTAAGCCAGCGTTTTCACCCTCCTCTTTCCCCTTCATCAGGAGGCTCTTTAGTTCCTCTGCACTTTCTGCCATAAGTGTGGTGTCATCTGCATATCTGAGGTTATTAATAAATATTCTGGCAATATTGATTCCAGGTTGTGCTTAATCCAGCCTGGCATTTCACATAAGGTACTCTGCATTTAAGTTAACTACGCAGGGTGATGATATACAGCCTTGATTTACTCCTTTTCCAATTTGATAACAGCCCATTGTTCCATGTCCAGTTCTAACTGTTGTTTCTTCATCTAAATACACATTTCTCAGGAGGCAGGTAAGGTGGTAAGGTATTACCATCTCTTTAAGAATTTTCCAATTAAACAGAAGTAGGTGTTTTTCTGGAATTCTCTTGCTTTTTCTATGATCCAATGAACGTTGGCAATTTGATGTCTGGTTCCTCTGCCTTTTCTAAATCCAGCTTGAACACCTGGAAGTTCTCATTTGTGTACCATTGAAGCCTCGCTTTGAGAATTTTGAGCATTATTTTGCGAATGTGTGAATTGAGTGCAATTGTGCAGTAGTTTAAACATTCTAGGCATTGCCTTTTTTGGGGACTGGAATGAAAAGAAAACATACTTGTACAGAGATTATATGATTCTCAAACATGTAGTGGGGCTGACTGGTGTGTGTGTGTGTGTGTGTGTGTGTGTGTGTGTGTGTGTGTACTTTAATTTTATTTCATTAAGTCTCCTTTTGATCATTAATCTTTCAATAGAAAGCATTAGGTGATCAAATATTTCATCTCTCAATTAGCTCTTCACTTGCCCTGGGTCTACCATGTCCCTCCCTGTTGGGTCCTAGGCCCAGCTCTCTGTTTCCTTTTAGAGGGTGGTAATAGTTAGGATGTCTAGCAAGAAATAAAGTCAACTCCACGTTGTCCAGTAGGACTACCCTAATTTTAACATACATGTGCATTATATGCATGCATTACTTTAAAGAGAACTATATATGTGATCAATAGTTTCAAGTTCTTTAGATATCATTATTTTACTAGGAACAGGTGATACATGGTGCAAAAATCAAGACACTATCACTTTATAAGATACACAAACTGTAATCAAAGTTGCCAATAAACAGGAGGATATCATTAGTAAAGATTGAAACCAGTACCCTCTTCAACCAAACCATTTTCCTAGCATTTCCCTTCAACTGGGAAGAGGATCATTCAGAGTGGAAATGTGACTTTTCATATACATCATAAAGGGGGTTGCATTAGAAGACTCATCAGGTATAAAAATACAGCATTCACTATGTATTATAGTATAAGGCCCCCTTGGGAAGCTGTTAGAATATTGAGGACCATGCATTCTGCAGGACTTCTTTTCTCATCATGGAAATTTCTGAATTGAGCAAAGTAATGGCTTGGTTAGTATCATTAAAGGCTTCCTGGGTGAATTTTGTTAAAGCTTCTATATGAGTAGTGATATCTTCTATTCCAGCTGAAGGAACAAATATCGTGGCCAAATAATCATACCATTGGAGAACTGATTGAACCCAGCATGCCCACATTGAAGGCAGACTGAGAACAGCTGCTTTCAGGGTACATGAAGGCAACATTGAGCCTAAAGGAAACGTATTGTACACCTTCCTAACCAACCAGGGGAGATCCAAGGTCAAAACTTTGTTCCATACACCTACTGGATCCAGTTAGGAGCTATCAAATGTATTTCCCAGCCGGTGAAAAACACACTTCAGAACCTGAAACATACATACATTCAAAGGCTATCAAACACTAGATAGGATTCATTTGGGGTTTTAATAGATTTACAAACATGTATCCAACACCATCATCCTGCAACTTGCAGTATGAAGTCAGGGGGATGCTTTTGAAATCGATGATAATGGCCTGATCCATTCTTTTGGACTGCCACACTTGTATCAACTGGATGCTACACCATGTTGCATTGATCCCTTTGCTTACTGATGAGAATTGGGAGTGTTCTCAGTTTTTCCCATCACCAATACCACTGTGCATGTGTTTTTGACCACTACAAGTACCAGCGTGTCTCCAGAAGATGTACCAGGTAGCAGACTTCCTGGAACAGAGAAAAAATAGTATTTTGTTTTTGTTTTTTTTTTCAAGATTTAAGACTTTTGGCTCAAAGCAAGGACTCTGGAGTCATATAGCTTGGTTTCAATTCTGCCACTGATCTGGATAGGCCAAATGCCCTTGGGCCAGTGGCTGAGCCTCTCGGAACCCGTTTCCTCACCTGTAAGAGGCTGGCAATCATTGGTACTATAGTCCTAGGAGCGTCACAAGGAAGCATTACTATTTATGTACAGCACTTAGAAGAGTTCCAGGCACAGGGGCCCTACTGTATAAGCTGCTTTCCATAGATTTTGCCAAGTTACCTCCCAAAAAGATCTCTGTGCAAGACAGTGGTGCACACTGTCACAGGGGTTTGCTTCTAACCTCTCCCACTCTCGGAATGGTTAAGCTCTTGGAAACTTGTCATCCTAGAGTGTGAAACCCGATTCATGGTTTTAGTTTACATCTCCAGGACCAGCGGTGGTGAGCATCTTTGCGGGTGTAACTGGACATTGAGACTCTCTATTCTTTGAATTGCCTCAGAGTGAGGAAAGAGCTGAGGGAGTGAGGTCAACCCCAGTCTGTCCCCCAAATCTGCCTGCCAAGAACGTTTGATGGAAGCAGATGAGGCAGGTTGCTTGCAGAACAAAAATAGGATCCCTTGGCCCTCTGGCCACGTATGGAGAAGTACGCCGACCACTGATCACTGACTGTGGGATTCCTGTGCCCAGTCTCTCATTGGGTCGTAAGGCTTGTGGTGGAAGGGAGGCTGGCAAATGCTTTCAGCACGTTCTAAGTGCCCAGCGTCTCCATTCTGACGTTTCATCCTCACCTCCCAGGAGACCAGGGCCCTCAGGACCCTCCTGCCTCCCGCTCCACCCAGTCTGTACAGAGTCAGGGCTCAGGGCTGTGACTCTAATCAGAAAGGGAAGGCAGAACAGGAGGAGGTGGGACGAGAGGCTTGACAGCGGTACTCATACCATCACCTTCTCCACCAACTCATCAACTGCCCTGATGACCCCTGGGCTTGGCAGCAAACTGGAGGGGGCCTTTGGCCCAATTGGTTACTCCTTGAGGGGCCGGGCAAACAAGGCGCACGCTGGTTGGTAGGAACCAGATCAATAAGGAGGCCATGGCTGGGGCGTCCCAGGCTTGCTGAAGCCTGGGGCAGTTTGCCACAATCTTGTGCATTCGGTGCCTGTGGTGCTTGACAGCTC